>NC_141496.1:85638738-85801238 GCF_009769465.1 Tauraco erythrolophus | reverse complement strand
GTTAAGGAAATAAAAGAAAAGTGAAAACCACATCTGAAATAATTTAATTATTCGTCAGTACAGAATGGGATCTAACATCGTGAAACTGTTTTTTTAAATTGTTTTTTTCCCACACATGATTAGTAATGCAATTGCTTCTGAGCTTAACTTGCCAGTCAAGTTACATCCTAGAAGAAATGTTCAAGACTGGAATTTTAAGGCAGAAATGTTTCCACAGCTTTAAAAACAGAAATGTAAAGAGTGGTTTGACATTTTGGTGATTAACTAAATAATTCTAATGCCTGGATTATCTCCTGGATTAAAAATAACAACACCTTAAAATGCTGTTTTAAACTATGGCAGTGAAAAATTCAGTTGTGGTGTTTCTGTTTACATATGTATTTGATGGCACTTTTTTCCCATTAGGATGGCCAATTAAACTATCATCCTATTGTTTACAGTGAGTTTTGCATTTACGTGTTCATTGCTATGTAATTTGGCTATCACACACTACAGGGCAAAGTATTCTAAAGTAGCATTTTTCCATTGTAGAAACATTTAGTATTCAGACATTTTATACAAACTTTCAATTTAAGACAACACTTAAAAACTGGTTCAAGTTTAAAATTATTGTTTCTTTGCACTGGGAGTGAATACTATGTTTTTTGGACATACTGAATAGTGATTTCTTTAAAGAAAAGTCACATTCTCTATAAAAATAAGTTTGTTCTTAAATCATGGCAACCATTGCATAGTAGTTCCCTCAGGATCAGAAAGAGATGGAAATTCTGTGTCATCTGTGCATTACATATATTTCTGAAGAAATTACCAGAAAAAAAATCTTTTACAAATACATGTTGTAATTTCTTTAAATCCATGAATTTGTTATAGTTCTGCAAAATGAAAACAATGGATTCTAGTATACTCTCCTATTCAAAAGTAACTGGGACGTGATCCTGTATTACGTTTTTATCAGAATTATAAAAAGATTACTCATGAGACAGTTAAGTAATTTTTTAAGAGAATTCACCAAAATATTTGTTGGTTCTGTATGCCACGGCAGTACATAAGAGTTTGTCCATCCTCCTGCCTGTGTTGGTGATCATGGATTCAAGTTTGCTCCCCCTGTGCTAAAAGTCTTAAAACATTTTGTTTCAGGAATAATAATAAAAAAATATCTACTTGCTATGAAGAAATGGTCTTTGGTATCCTTTTCACACATCTCTTTTTCTCAGTGATGTAAGTCCATCAGTGATGTAAGTCCATCAGTGATGAAGCCTGACATCTTCCTCACCTTGTTTGGGAATGTGTGTTCTTGAGAAACAGGCTACTCAATTAATTAATGCAAGAGATGATGCCTTACTAACTACATGGTGAATCTCCTCATGCTCTCTGTTAAAATAAAGCCAAATGAGGAGCAGCATCTATAAAGTGCTCTAGGTATTTGATACAGAATATCTTTGTTAAGAGAAGACAGCTGGTAACTTGAATCATCTCTTAGACTGCGTATTCCAAAACCAGAATCAGAGAACGGACTGCATGCAGCTCTAGCAGTTGCTTCTCTAGTTGAAGTTGCCACGTTACAGGTTCAATAGCCTGAAACAATAAATGAACTAGACTACCCGTCTCCTTCTCTTAACATGAGAAAACCAGGCTGTCATAACAACAGCAACTGGATTTCAACACCCTTTATACAGTATGGTTTCACCTCCCTTTCCTGCTTGCTGAATCTTTTCCAACCATAGTAACTAAAAAACTTTCTTTTTAAACATGCTTTTACGAGAATAACGAAAGTTCATGATGTTTGGTGGCTGGCAGTGTGGTGCTGAATGCAGTACGGTGTCTTTAATTACTGTAGAATATGAGCCCAGATAAGGTTTTGCTAAATTGTATAAAGATGTTTTTTAGTGAAGGACTTTTGCTACTCTCTCTTGAACCTGTTTTCAAAAGCAGCATCTGGACTCTGCAATTTTATACCTATCAGTGAGTCACTGCTTGTCAGTCCTCAAGTAAATTACAGGTGATAGTTTTCTTGGTGTGCAGGGCTCTCTAATCTTCACAAGACACTCAATGCTTAAGGTCTGTGTTTTTTTTTGTTAGGCTGAACTGCAGAAAAACGAGATGCATTTCAAAGGCAGCCACTGAAGTCAATCTAGTTAGTTTAAAAGGGTCTAGATGATTTATAAAAATCAGTATCCTAAGGAGTGCTAGTACTGTACTTGCAATGGAACTGTTCTGCATTTATTTGAAATTATATGGTAAGTTAGGTTCATGCATAACTAGAATCCAAAGCAACAAACTCAGCTAGACAGATTTCAGAAATAAGTCTAACAACCTCAGTGAAGGAGCAAAAAATGATGAAGTAAGGTATTATTTTATCCTCTTCTCTTAATATGTACATCTTTGGATTTTACCAAACTAGAATCCCTTAGACCTCCTTTCTTTGAATATCCCAAAACAACCCCATGTTATAATCCCCACCTACCCAATGGGTAGGCTTTATACGATTGGTAGGAAGCTGAAAAGTGCAAGTCCTAGTGCTCTCAATATACTTAAACTAAAATTCTTCTAGATATTCATGGAAATAAAGGTTGACCATCACCACCAGAGTCTATGGAAGCTCTGCCAGGTGCTGCAAAGAGGCCAGTACAGTTTACTAACTGCATGTGATGCATCTCATTTCCCCACTCTCTAGATTCATTATGTAGAAAGGCTGCAAGTGGCTGGAGGAGAATATTTCCATATTTAAGCTACAATAAACTGAAGGTAAGGACTTTAACTTACATATTACTGCTTAGATGATTACCTGAATACAGACTGTGAGCTAACACTGAGTGCAGAATCTTAGATCTTATTTGAAACACCGTAGAAAAAGAAATTAAATTCCCTTTCACTTTGCCTACCTTCTTCCTTTCTTTCACCTTTCTCTTTCCTAAAAGTAAACTAAAGCAGAAATTCTACCTGAAGAAGTGGACTTCTGTATTGCTGAAGAAAATAAACAAGATTCACAAGAAACATACATAAAATTAAATTGAGGTTATAAACTCACTTTACTTATCAAAATGACAAATTTATTAAATTAACCTTGAACTTTCAAAGACATTGAGCTGGACCATCAAATTGAGATATCTGGCTGTATTTACAACTACTTGTTTACAGGCACTTAGTGTGAAAGTTGCAGCCCTGAGCTTTGTTCATTCAGACTAGTTGTCTCTTTTATGCCAGTCTGTTGATGCAATTACTCAATGTGCATACACACAGTGAATTCTCATAAATGTTCAGAAGAGATGCATCTTAGCTGATTTGAGCAGTGGCAAATGGATGGTTTAAGCTCTCAGTTGCTAAATCACATGCTAATGTTAGGTCAACTGATTTAATTCCAGATTTTTATTCATATCATTATATGAAATAAGACTCTTTCAGTCAGCCCATAGGACCAATCCTATGATATTTAGTTATTTAACATGTGTAAGAAAGTCAGAATCTGCCCCATGACTCTTACCTTCTCTGAACTTGCTTAAAGTCTGGTATCTTTGGCTTAGGATGGCAATGTAATAGCTCAAGCTTAAAGACTTGATGAGTTTTTAATCACCTTAGTGTCAGAAGTAATTATGCAGTTTTAAGTTGTCTTCTTATCCTCATTTCAAGACTTGTCAATGAAGTCACCTTTTGGTATTTTTTAATTATATAAATTAGCACTATACCACTCTGTATGTCTATGCAACTTTCAGGGGGACAAAAGAATCTTTAAAAAAAAATATCTAAAAACTAAACCTAGGTATTTACAACGGTCGTTAGATACTCATACACACAAAACACTTGTTCAAAAGTGACAGTAAGTATTTCATTATGGATTTATGTGACTAGCTTTAAAATATCTGGATTTAAAGTGTTTAATATGCTGTTACTTCATCAACAATATTACAGGGGAAAGCATTAGTGAGTGTTCCAAGATTAAGTTCTCAAAATCTAGAAACTGTCTGAACTAAAACCAGCTATGAAACAAGCTGCAAATTCTGGGCAGGGGGCTGTGAAGGTTTTCAGCTGAACTCCGACTACACCATAGAGACTACTGACAGGAGATGCCTGCTCTTCATTTCTTACAACTCAACCAAACACAAACGGCTTAGTAAGAAGACAGAAAAAAAAACATTTCCTAGGACTTCTGCTTTCCTAAATACACAAAGGATCTGCTACAGATTATGGAGGTTTTAAGAGTTTGCCTTAAAAGTAGCCACAGTAATTCCCAAAGATAAAAGTGTTTGACAAATCTTAGTGCTTGCTGATGCTATGCCAATTTGTGACTACCAAAAAAACCTCACTGCAGTAAGTTGGCTGTACATTGCAGAGGATTCATCTCAAGGGCAAAAAGCCTGCAGTTTCACTGCCCGTCCGCCTCCAACACCCTGGAGATCCTGAAGGACGTGGGCAGCTCCAGCTGCAGAGAACCCAGCCTGCACAGCCTGTAGGGAGGAAATGCTGAATCAGAGCATCCTCAGCTGCCCTGATCACGTCTCCTTTCCACCAACTTCTGCTCACTTTGCCGTCTTATTTCACAGCTGCCTTTCCCCTTCAGGTGACTTTTTGTCACCAGGATCTCTGCTGACTTTTAGAAGAAGAGGGTGGAGAATAGAAGGTAGAACCCTGGCTCTTAAATGAGACAAAGGGGAAGGCTTGGCATGATTTATCCACCCTGTGAGACTACCTTTTCCATGAAATAGTAAAAACATTTGAAGTGGTCAACCTCACACATTTTAAAATAGAGGGAGTAGGGAGAAAGGAAAGCATCACCGAATCAGTTAGGATGATGCTTAAGGTACAGATGTTTCAAATAGCTGTGCTTCAGAATGTAAAACCCTCCTCATTCACTGGGAGCACCGCGCCAGCTCTACGCTGCAGGACTTTGGGTGATGTTTTTTCAACAGTCTAATAGGTAAAATCTAGCAGTTGGATTCTGATCCTCCATTTCCTCTTCAGTAAACTAGGAATAGAGACACTGTAAAGAACTTTGTTCTGATGAAGAGGGCTGATTGCTTTAGGGGCAAGTTACTGGATACAACTGCCTTCTCTTCAGCACTTGGCTGTGCTCTTTGGGTTTTGCATCTTCTACTGAGCACAACATACATGTTCATTGCAATAAGCTACAAAGCAGAACTTCTCTGAGAGCAGCATCTCTGATAGCTATAGGTAAAAGATCAAAATGTACCTCTTGCAATGCTTTGTCAGCTAACAAACGTAAAAGATTTTTTTTTTTTATTTTTGGTCTATTTATGTCTCTAACAGGTCAGAGACTACGGGTTTACAAGATTATATGACAATCAATGCAATCAAAGCACACAAAACACTTGTGGTTTTCACATCCAGTAGGATGTTAGTTTGATTCTTCAACATTGTAAAAAGAAAACCAATGAAAATACGTTGATTCTATTTTTTATTCACCCAGTAACTGGATTGTATTACACTTTCTCAGTTTCAAAATGAGAAACTAGACATTAAGTTTGAGACAAAATGAAGTATTACCAGAAGCAAATATCTTAATTTTGCATATTTGACTCAAAAGCATTTCAGGCTGTCTTTATAACTGACATTGAATACCATTTGCCTCCATATTCAGCCTTCAGATAACCATTTTCAGCTACTTTCAGCACTGCTTCCTAGGTCTTTCTGATCACCTGCAAATGCCATCTAAGGGTTTGTCTTATATGTGGTGAGGGTGTAAGAAATGTTAGGGAGAAAAACTGTTAAGAATAAATGCAAAAAAAAATTTACAGAAAATTCTGCAGATGAGATACCCACACTGTACTGCCAGAGAGCTGTGGACACAAAAGCAAGTCCAAATTTCCAAATTTCGTCTACAACCATAAAGCAAACTAAACTGTTTTCTTCACATTAGATGAAGAAAAAAAAAAAAAACCACATCAGCTTCCATCTTACTCTGATTCCTTCTGCCCTTTAAGTATTTTCTACAATGTCCTGCTCAATGTCCTGCTTTGCATTAAGACAAAAGAGAAGATCTGTGGCTTTGAAGTCAAGAGCATCCCTGTATGCTGGGATTCCAGAGATGACCAGGCATGTGTTCTGGAGAATCCGTAGCATGCACATGCCAGGTTCATTTTAACTCCTCTGGAGCCAAGAGATGAAACTGAGGCAGAAAGACCTGAATGGCACCGTTTCTAAAATGCAGAGTTACAACATTAAGAATTTAAATCAGACTTCCCTCATTTTGGCTCTCAGTATTTGGACACCTCATTTGAGGAACTATGTTCTACAGGGCATAGCAGAGGAGAGACAGAAAATCTTTGTGCTCATCTTCAGCCCTTCACCAGTCTGCTATTCTACACTGCCTTTCATACTATCGAGTCGTCTCTGCAGCTACGAACCAGATGTGTGCAGGTAACCCATTCCCACACAAAATGTAGAAGCAGTGGCTCTGTTGCTCTCCTCTGCAAAGCCTTGTCCTCCCAGAACAGCTTCCTAAAACTACAGCTCTAAGGAGAATTCCCACTGTGATCCAAGAGAATATGGCGTTCAGGGGAAACAGATGCTCTGGAGTTAGGGAGGACTGAATCGTGGAAGGGCGTAGGAGATCATAGCTACAAGAAAGCATGAGGGAGTTCATGGTGAAGTGGTGAGGGTAGCAGCCTCAGCAGCTAGCGGCCCTGGCTCAGGCTTGTGTCTGCCTTTCATCTTCCTTTCCCATTTACAGCCTAAGACAAAAGCATTTCTTTACCTCTGCGCTGCCAATTGAGCTTCATTGCAAATTATGATATTCTCAAAGACTTTTTCTGAGATATGTTATTTTGGACACCAGCCAAAATCACCATCTGCAAGGTCTTTCAATTAGAAACTCATAGTAACTCCATCCATCTTTCAAGTAATCCCATTCCACTACAAAACAACACTGAAGTCTGGTTTCTCTAAGCACTGCAGGAGTCACAAGCAGGAGACCATGCCACTACCCCGAGCTCTAAGCCTCCTTTTAGCCAACTGCCACTCCCCGAATGCTAAGTGTGCCTTTATCTTTTCCTCTCATGATTTTTCTCCCAGAACCTGTGCTTCTTCTGTCATGTCTTGGACTCTCCTGCTGCCTTTTTTCCTCCTATTTCTTTGCCAGGCACATCACACAACACCCATAGAAAACCTGTCCACTATGAACACCTCTGTTCCAGGGACTGGCACGTCTCTTTATCTGAGGGTGCTCCTGTTGTTCCAGCTGTCTGCTTTTAATTAAGAAGAGGTATCTTAACTATCTGCACTTGCCAAGGATGGGGCTTTTACACCTCACTGGTTTCAATACTGCATGGCTCCCTAGGCTTTCTTCCATGTAAAAGGTACAAGAAATGGAAGGATGGGGGAAGCCTTTAACAAAACCATGCCGTTGCACTAAGTGAAGTCACCATGACAGAGGAGACATGAAAACAAGACTTGCATAGCAACGCTGGGACCCTCACAGTGAAATCTACTGGGTGTGAATTCCATTAAAACAAATAAGAACACTTTCTGAGCCTCAGTACAAATATTTGCTCATTACTTAACAGCCAAACTCCAGTTCCTGTGGCTACGTTTGAGGTTGGTATGTTTTTGGCTTTAACAACATCCCAATATACATCCCTGTTTTCAGGTAACGCACATACTGCCAGACCTACAAAAATCTGGTTGTTCCCAGAGGGACCAACCTAGTTCCCTAGGATAAACTTTTAATGCAACTAAATTAGTCACATAAAGAAAACTGTAAGGCAATAATTACACGCTTTGCAGTCTTAAGCTATCTGGAAGTAATCCATAAACTAGTTTTTGTTTCTATAGAAAATTCACATTGATATGAATTTACACATTTCTGTTCTGACATGACTCTGCAATCGTTCTGCAAGCACACAAAAACTTCAGCAAACAACGCACACATGATTCTCTTCATAATATTCACTTGAACTTCAGGTAACTGCAGCCTCTATCAAGCTAAATTGTCAGTAAACACTGTTCTCTCAGGTGAGAGTTTGTGAGGCTCCAATCAGGATTTTATGAACTTATGCCACTTTTTACTATATTGTGTTCTATACATGGTCTTTTATGTTGACCAGCTTTTGCACTTACAATGCTGACCAAGGGAGTCAGAGAGGACAAACGTATTTGATTCTTGAAATGTCATCTTTCCATTTGTAAAACACTGTGTGGCCAGACTGAGAAGAAACACAGATCAAAACTCCCTTAGTCTCCCTGCCTCATGTTTGTTTTACTGGCAATTTTACTGTAGATGTCTCTGTGCATATACATTTTTCATATGCTTCATAAATAGTATTCCTGTAGTCTTGCTGTGGATGTCTATGGTAATATCTGAAGAGTGCTTTTTATATTAAAATATTTTTTTTCTTTCAATTCAAAACTGTGCTTATTGAATGGGAAAGAATCATTAGGACTGTTACTGTGTTCAATTTCCAAACTGAACTTCCTTATATAAAATCATAGAAATCTCCTCTCAAGCCATTCACGTTTTTCAATATTCTAGTTTAATCTGAATTATCAAAATCTTTTCATTATGATTCAGACAGATTTAGCAATTACATTACAGAAGGTCAGGTAAAATCACAATCTTAACAGAAATAAAGACCTAACAAGGACAGAGGACAGTGTTATGGAAAACCTCCAATGGACCAAAAGAACAGGAAAAAAATGGCTCAAAGTCTGATTTCACACCACTGCGGAGTAACTCCATGGGATTAGCATAAAACTAAATGAATTGCGAATAGGATCTGGTTGAGCATGCAGGAAGAGATGTGGCATTTATTCCACAGCACATTGAAGTAAGGTGTCAGTCCTGTAATTTGTTGCATATAAAGTGTCGTGGTTTTAGGCTGATCCAGCAACTAAAACTCACACAGTCTCTCCTTCTCCAATAAAGTAGAGAGGAGAGAAAAAAAACAAAAGGACTGAGGGTTGAGGCAAGAACAGAGGGAGCACCCACCAACCATGGTCCTGGGCAAAACAGGCAGCGCTTTTCTCAAAGCAAAACAGTTTATTAATGATTACTTAGAAGGACAAAGGGAAATAAAAACCGATTACTTGAGAGGACAGAAAGAAACAAAACCAGATCTTAAAACCGACACCTTCCCCCCCCCACCTTCCTTTTCCTCCCGGCTCTACCTCCTCCCCCCAGCAGCACAGGGGGCAGGGACTGGGGGAGTGCAGGTCAGTTCATTCCGTGCTGTTACTGCTGCTTCTTTCTTAAAGGAGAAGGAGTCCTTACACCCTTTTCCCCTGCTCCAATGGATCCCCTACCCACGAGGAAAAATCCACAAACTTCTCCAACGTGAGTCCAGCCCACTGGAAACAATCCTTCCCCACGGATTGCTCCGGTGTGGGCTATACCACAGTCTCGGGTACTTAGGGAGCTGCAGCCACTCGCTCCGGCGTGGGTCGTCACGAAGACTCCAGATGCCTTTCTGCCTTGCCGTGCCCCCAACACGACCATCCTCGGGCTCAGGCATCTTCTCCCCACGGGCTGCGAGTGGGTCGCTGCTCCACCGAGGCCGTCCTGGTTGCAGGGGGGCAGCCTGCTATCTCACCATCAGCCGCAGGGGAAACTCGGCTCCGGCACACCTCCTCCCGCTCCATCCTCACTGACCTGCTGTCGATGCAGCTGTTTCTCTCAGATCTCAGTCCTCTCCAGGTGAACTCAGCCCAGTGGGCACCCTGGGAGTGGGGTGCCCCCGAGTTCCCCAGCTGGCTCCGCCGCCGCCATCCTCCGTGGGCAGCGCCGGCCCGACGCAGGCAGCCGCCCGGCCGGGAGCCAGGGAGCGGGGGCAGTGCCCTCCTCCCTTCTCTGGTCGATCCTGGGCGAAGCACCTTTTCCGGTTCCCTTGTCCTGACTTAAATAGGGCAATTCGCAGAGGCGCCCTATTGGCTCAACCCCGAGGGCGATGGCAGTCTGATCTGGTGGCCAGAACTAAGCCTAACCCGGATCCAAAACCGGGGAGGTCGCAGGGAGCAAAATCCCTCTCCTGCCACCAGAACCACCCCCCCCTCCACATCAAACCATGACATTCCACCCCTCGCCTCTGCGAATTCCATATTTAGGCACAACTTTAGTTACAGAAAGAGAACACAGTATCAACAACAACATCGAAGAAGAAGAAGAACACACATTTTACAAACAATCCACCCCTTGTCCCTTCACCAGTCACAACAATCAAAGTTTCCCAAGGTCCTTCTGTTTTTCAGCACTGTGAAGTCCATGTTTTGCCCGTTACCTCTCCCAGTCACTATTCTTATCTCAAATTCCTCGAGCCCCACGTTGGGCGCCAAAAAGGACTGTCGTGGTTTTAGGCTGATCCAGCAACTAAAACTCACACAGTCTCTCCTTCTCCAATAAAGTAGAGAGGAGAGAAAAAAAACAAAAGGACTGAGGGTTGAGGCAAGAACAGAGGGAGCACCCACCAACCATGGTCCTGGGCAAAACAGGCAGCGCTTTTCTCAAAGCAAAACAGTTTATTAATGATTACTTAGAAGGACAAAGGGAAATAAAAACCGATTACTTGAGAGGACAGAAAGAAACAAAACCAGATCTTAAAACCGACACCTTCCCCCCCCCACCTTCCTTTTCCTCCCGGCTCTACCTCCTCCCCCCAGCAGCACAGGGGGCAGGGACTGGGGGAGTGCAGGTCAGTTCATTCCGTGCTGTTACTGCTGCTTCTTTCTTAAAGGAGAAGGAGTCCTTACACCCTTTTCCCCTGCTCCAATGGATCCCCTACCCACGAGGAAAAATCCACAAACTTCTCCAACGTGAGTCCAGCCCACTGGAAACAATCCTTCCCCACAGATTGCTCCGGTGTGGGCTATACCACAGTCTCGGGTACTTAGGGAGCTGCAGCCACTCGCTCCGGCGTGGGTCGTCACGAAGACTCCAGATGCCTTTCTGCCTTGCCGTGCCCCCAACACGACCATCCTCGGGCTCAGGCATCTTCTCCCCACGGGCTGCGAGTGGGTCGCTGCTCCACCGAGGCCGTCCTGGTTGCAGGGGGGCAGCCTGCTATCTCACCATCAGCCGCAGGGGAAACTCGGCTCCGGCACACCTCCTCCCGCTCCATCCTCACTGACCTGCTGTCGATGCAGCTGTTTCTCTCAGATCTCAGTCCTCTCCAGGTGAACTCAGCCCAGTGGGCACCCTGGGAGTGGGGTGCCCCCGAGTTCCCCAGCTGGCTCCGCCGCCGCCATCCTCCGTGGGCAGCGCCGGCCCGACGCAGGCAGCCGCCCGGCCGGGAGCCAGGGAGCGGGGGCAGTGCCCTCCTCCCTTCTCTGGTCGATCCTGGGCGAAGCACCTTTTCCGGTTCCCTTGTCCTGACTTAAATAGGGCAATTCGCAGAGGCGCCCTATTGGCTCAACCCCGAGGGGGATGGCAGTCTGATCTGGTGGCCAGAACTAAGCCTAACCCGGATCCAAAACCGGGGAGGTCGCAGGGAGCAAAATCCCTCTCCTGCCACCAGAACCACCCCCCCCTCCACATCAAACCATGACATAAAGCAACAAATAAAAGGTGCATATTGCAAAACACATGTTTTCCACTCTCAGGAATCTACTGGCTAACAGATCCTACTGCATTTGCAGCTGTAAGCATCCCTAAAGCACTAGCTAGCATATGCTACTAAATAAAAAGCCTCTGCCTCTGGATGTTACTGCCTGCTTATTAAGCTTATCCAAGTTCATCTCTAGGAGGTGCTTCTACTTCACACCTTCTCCCAGACCTTGCCTGACAAGGGCTTTTTCAGTCCCACAGCCAGGCTCTTCCTCCACTCTGCGGGTTGTCAGGACTTCGCCAGCTTAGCCTGGAGACTCGCCCAGCACACAGCCAGATGCAAAAATTTTGAGACCTTGGTGTAGTTTAAAGTCACATATCCCTGCCAAGCAACACTGCAACGACCAGAGCTGAGAAAACTGGTGACCCTAGATCCAGATGCTGACCCTGACAAGCCACATCAGACTGGGTTGGGGCTCTGGAGAGTTCAACTGCACCTATAATATCAACTGGCAGAATATATTTGGAAAAAACATTTAAGTAGCTTCACGTCCCACCTACGTTAGTCAGCTCTCGCAGCAATAGCCATTTAAAAAAACCCTAAACAATCCACATTTAAAATTTCTTTCTTAATGCTATGGCACATCATGCTGTGTGCCACTGCTTCTCCCAGCCAAAGCACTGCTTGGCCACTCTCATTAGCAGCACCCCGAGCAGCTTTACACACCACCAGCGCAGTCACACTGTGGCTCAGCCACCCTCCGCACCCCTCGCCGCTTTCACTGCTGGCCTCCACCCCATTCAGAGTCGCAGGCAAGTCAGGACAACATGATAACTAGTCACTGAGCTCATTAGAGGATGGCAAAGCAGGTACTGTAGCAGGATGCAAACCCTTTCACGTCTCATTTCTAGCTGAAAGCTGGTTCAGGTTGGGGATAAACAAGAGCAGCTCCTGTCTGCTACATAATAATAGTGCCATCTGTGAAACAAGGACTGCAGGATCGACCAGGGTGATAGCAGATTTTGGTGTACTAACAGACCCTATTGCAACCTTGCCAATGCCTAGCAACCTTCTGGGCACAGCTGGAGAAAAGCGAAGTACAGATTTGCATGGGGACAAACTGGTTGTTTCACCAAAGACCTTGGACCTAAAAGGCCAGCATAGTGTCTTTAAGTTTTTCCACAGCCTGTGGAAAATAGGTCTCCATATTCTTACCTGTTCTGCGGAAGAGCTACACATATTCATTCCTCTCATGGAAGTGAGTTAGTTAACATGACTGTACAAGCCTTATTTACTATCTGTATTAATAGAAAAAAGGCTCATCCTTTGGTTTAGACCACAGAGGATGATATGTTGGATGAAAAAAAGTCAAGAGATCTAAAACTAAAAAAAAGACAAAACTGTTGCCAAAGCACAGAAAGTACAAATTTTTAGGACCATGAAGAAAGTGTTCCACCCACAGAAGCAAGGGTGCTTTTCTTTCATTGGTCCTCTTATTAAATAAGGATGTATCCTGACAGTCTGAAAATTCTGTCTCACAAAGCCTTTCTTTTCTGCTCAAGAAGCAGCTCCAGACCCAGGGGCAGACTGAATTCTAACCATTGTTTTTTTGGGGGAAGAAGCTGAATTTATATTATTTAGCTCTTAGAAACATGAAACAGAAATATTCCAGAGAAATGTGGACCTGTTAGCTAAATTTTCCAACCATGACTTGACATGGTGTCCTGGTTTTAGCTGGGACAGAGTTAGCTCTTCTTTTTAGCAGCCAGAAGAGCTCCGTGTTTTGGTTTTACTCAGAGGCTCGCTCTGAGAAGAATGCTGATAACAAGCTGCCAAGGACTTTTCAGTGTGCCGGAGTGCGGAAGCACGGCGGGATAAGGGGGGAGCATAGTTGGGACAAGGGGGCCACGATTCCCCTTGTGATTTGTGGTGGAACTTCAGATTGAGAGCCAAACTGGCCAATTAGTATTCCATATCACACAGCGTCATGCCCAGTATAAAAGCAAGGGTCAGCCGGACAGAAGGGCTTTTGCGCTTTGGCTCTTTCGCCGCTTCTGCTCTTTTGCGCTTGCTGCGCTGTTGCTCTATTGCTTTTTTTCCTCTCTCTCCCAGTACTCCCACTCTCGGAGTACTCTCTCTCTCTCCCTCTCTGCCCCTCTCTATTTCGGGGCCTCGCGTTCGTCCGGGATTGCAGCTTCGGGACGAGACGGGCTTCGCATACGAGGGGGTGGTGAGCACCTACCCTGTGTATTAAATCATCTGTATTAAATTGTTCTTATCTTAACCCACAGGTTTCCCGTTTCTCCTTTAATTCTCTCCCTCATTCCTGGGACTGGGGGAGGGTGAGTGACCGGCTGTGTGGGGTTTGGTTTCTGGAGTGGCCTAACCTATGACACATGGAAAATTAATCTTGCGATCTAAGACACATCTTTTTGCATGAAAATCATAATGAGCATGAAACATTTGTGGAGCAAGTTAACTATGCCTTCCTGGACTATGAAAGAATATCCATCAAAGGGACTTTCATACATCTCTGATGAAAGTACTGTGAAAAAGCTAGTAATAGAAAGACACCGCATCTCTTATACTTAAAGGCAATTAAATCAGAACAACAAGGAACTAAAAGTGGCAATGTCCCAAACAAACAGGCAAAACCCAATCGCTTGCATTTCAAGTTCTGCAAAAAGAAGTCAGGTTACATACAGAGTTGTGAGAATCTGATGTGGCAATTTGGATTCTACTTACATAAAATTTATTTAGAAAGAAAAAAATCTTCACTGTCATCACTGCACTATGAATTTCTCATAATAATACCCTGCTTGCTATTGAATTGAAGCAGCAATTTATAGTCTTTGCAGCAAATCTTTCATTATCAATTTTCATGTAATTCCTTCTACTGGGAACTGGAGCACTATTTTGTTTAATTATTTTAGGCATTTCATCTCTTGTAATGTGAACTCCTATACAGAATGGAGAATTAGAATAATCTCTGCACTTTGTTTTCTGTCATTTTGGACCTCAGAGTTTGTCGTGATGTGTGTGTACCTGACTTCTTTAGAAAAAACACATTAAATTTTCTTAATTTATTTGCTCCCTTCTTTCATTATTTGAAGAGAAATCTGGCTCTGTGATCTAACTACAAGTTGTTTTTTGCTGATGACAAAAGTATTTAGTATGCTAGATCATTCTCTCCTCTAAATTTGCCTAATTTATCACTTATGCAAACTAATGCCTAGTGTCTAATGCCTACAAATTCTTCTGATTTCGGGAGGAAACTAAACCATGAAGATGATTCTCAGTTTCATTTCTAAAATTATATTTTTTCTACTCTATCCTGTGAAGACAACCTTGTAAATGTAGATTGACATAAGCCACATACTAGGATTAAACAAGTTAAAGCAAGCAAGTTTTATTTCTGCATTAAAAGGCTCAGAGTGGTGGTGTGGTCACATGCAAAAGTTAGTCTAGCACACAATGAGAAGCACCTCATCTTATACATTATATCCCAGATTTTTGTATTTATCTTCCCTGAGGTATCAGCAAGAATTTTCAGCAATGACTCCACCAAGACCAAGGGTTCCTTAAAAAAGTCACAGGCAGAAGGTACTGGCTTCTTGATAGCTGCTATTTCTTACATTCTTCTTAGTTAAACTTCAGCTTTAAATAGTAGGTGACACACTCTTGCAAATGAACAAAAAATGAACTTTTCCTATTCCTCTCTGAAGTTCTTTAAAGGTAATTATAATTTTAGTAAGTCAAACAGAAATAATCCCATTCCACACACTTAATGAATAAGGCTGCAGAACCTCCTGCAGAAAAGGTTTGATTCAGGATTCTTAGTCTGGTTCCAGTCTGGTCTTCAGACTGATATTCTCAGAAAAAGTACCATTTGATTGTGGGTTGGTTTTTTTTATCCTCAACACTTTCTGAATCAGTCTTGCTTTCTATCTTTTTTTTTTTCCCCCTTTTGATAAGGTCTACACTACTAACATGTTCACTGTCTTGTCTTGCATTTTTCTTTAAAACTGCCAGGTTTTTTGCAAGGTCTGTCAACGACTTCAGGACTAAAAGTTACATATGACCTTTGCTGTGGCCAGAAATATCTGACAGAACTTTTAATACCAGAGTGGAAAATGCCATGCAGTGCAAATCTCACTTCTTCACAAGAGATCGACAGAGCTATTAAAAGACCCGCTGATAGCAGTAAATTCATCTGCTGCAGATGAAATAGGCTCAGTTTTGAGTTAAGTGTCATGAAGAGATGCAATTATGACTCCTGTCTGTTCACTCCAAATGAGCGAACATACACATTTATGCTACTTGAGCCAGAAAAGCTCGCAGTGGTAGTTGGTCATTATCTCCTCCCTGAACTACACCAATGAAGGCAGGAAACATCTGGAGTAAAAGCCTAGAGAAATATTCAAATAACAGACAGTTGCCAGTGTTAAAAAAAAAAACAACAATGCAGCCCATTAACTGGAGAGCCCTGGCCACTAAGGAATCATCAGGTTGTGCACAGTTTTCACAAGTAACTCTTCATTATGCCTTTTCAAGGAACTCCACAGATGTTTTCAGGGCTATAACTATAGTAGCTCCAGGCAGTAATGTAGTCATATGGCAAAACTCCCATCAGCATCAATTTTGGACCATGGATGACAGCATAAAGACGGATTTAATGACGACTTAATGGTCAAGGAGACTTGGTCTAATATGAAAGGATCAACATCACAAAGCGACACAAAAAGCACGGCTAGAAAACCTTGTGATACCCAAAGTGATGGGCACCCAGCAGTTTAGGGGACAGAGGCAGTGTAACGTAACCCCTGGGACAGCCATGGAAAATCAGGGAGCTTCTTCTTTGGGTAGATTCATGCCTGCTTGTGAGGGGCTTGTTTTCTGAATTCAAATGCAGCTGAACAGACCTTGTAGCCTGACACTCCCACAGGAGAACCAACTCCTGTGCTGTGTCTGCTCTAGGTGAGAACTCCTCTCTACTGTCAATGTCACCCAAGCCCACAGTTTTAAATAAATGCAGTTTCGATTAACATCTACCACATACAATCCATTTGCTTTTTGGTTAGCACAGCACAAATGCAAATGGACCAAAAAGCCTTGGGAAGAGATCAAGTGGGGTACAACATCACAGTTTTATAGAGTAATTGGCTCCCGTTGGGAATTTCTTGCACTTTCCTGTCTTGTAAAGTATTTCTGCAAGCACAGGGTGGCAATCATGCAGACCCTTAAAGATCAATCGCACTATATCAGGCAACTCGCCGAGGCCCTCATGCAAGTAAGTTTTTTGGGACTGAGCTCAGAATTTCTAAGAGCAAATACATTACGATTTTATAAGCTCAAAAAGGCTTGTGAGAGTAATAATCCGTAAAGCCTATTAAGCTATTAAGGTAACCAAATAAAGCATCTGCATTTTGATCTGTCTCCAATCTAAATGCTCAGCATGAAGCTTTCTTAGTGATATAAAGAAGGCTGAAGAAATCATTCTCCATGAGACAATTTTCTATGTTTCAGCTTCTGTTAGAAAAGAATACAAATCCCAGAAACTTCTTCCACTTTTACAACATCTTATATTGGTTTTATGCTTTCAGTATTTGAAAATGTCTTCTCTGTTAAAAGGATTTTTAATTCCTTAAGACAAAAGATAAAATACACTGGTTCCTCTAGCCTATTTATATTTTTATATGTATGCACTGTTTCACCTGCTGCAAAAGCCATTAGCCACACTACTCCCATGGCCATCTTTACTCCACTTAATACTTGTTACTACTGCTCCACACTATTTGCTGGATGTTCTCCACAAGCATTTGTTTCTTTTTAATGTTTTAATTTTCATTCAGAATCTGTTTAAAGACAAATTTCTGTGCTGATCTAACAGGCAAGTTCATGACCTAATAGAACTAAATTAAATGGAACTTTTTAGCTAATGTTCTTTGGAGGTTGCCATTTTGCATCCTAAAAATCTCGGTTTTAACTCAGTGAAGTGGTTAGGTCCTTAGATTTTATGTTCTTTTGGTACATTAAGTAGGGCCAAGCACACAGCTATAGCTAGCTTACAATATATTTAAAAAAAATATTATTAAGTGCCATGTGCTATCATCACAAGCAACAATCCCAGCTTTCCTGTCAAAGGCAAATAGTGCACATTTGCTACCCTCAGCAGCAGTCTACTCAACTTATGTTGTAAAACAAGCTTTCATCCTTCAGAATAAAAGTAGTTTACAGTCTTGATTTTATGATTGTGAAATTGTATTTTCAGATGTGAGATTTCATACATGTACCTTGAAATAATCATACTCAAATGACAGGAAACATGGTAATGCATTCATCACGCTCTACAACAGCACTCACCAGTTCTTCCAAAATTAGTCACAGAAGTATGTTTGGTATTCTTCATCTCCAAAACTTTACTATTTCAGAGTCACAGAAATGTAATTCTTTTGTCTTCCTAGTAAATGTGGTCAAATTGAAGGCATTCAATAAGATAATTTACTGTTTCTCGCTTAATTGCAAAGTCCTCATTTTGGCAAACTATTTCTTTACATTTTCTTTAATTTTATCTTTCCTTCCTTTTCCACCCCTGGAAAAGTTTTACTTCCAAGACTATGTGCAATTACAATCCAAACATAAAGACTAGAATGGCTTTACAGATAAGCCAACCAAACAATACTGATTATGACAGGAAATGAGTCTGTTTCCATGGTAAAATGTAACTACTATATTAGACACGGGCACTGCAGCAATAAATAGAACCTGCAGAAGACATCTTCTGCTGAGTCCAACAACAGCCAGAATCAATCTTCTTAAGTAATGCTGATTTTGTGGTTTTTTCTTCTTTACCTTTTTTATGCCAGGAGATATTTAATTACCACACACCACCTGAAGTGAAGATGTTTATAAGAAAGTCTTGGATAACAAAAACTGGTGGTTCAGAAAGTTTATTTGGAGGATGAATTGAGAAGACACAGAAATATTCTCTTCATCATGTTTATCATTTTTACTCTCACTAAATAGTGCTCACTATCTGAATGACTGAGCACTATTCAGAATGAGTGAGCATGGTGAACATGGATTTCTAGAAAATATATCATAAGCACTTGTTAAGGGTACAATTAGATAATTTTTAAATTTTTCCTCCACTATATTCAGAAAAAGGTACTCCAGGTTTAGTCTCAATGACATAAAATTAATAAAATATTTTTACAGCGTAAGCTATAACAAACTACTCTTATCCCAACACCAAGCCTTTCTTTTTTCCAGTCAGACAGCTTTCAGGATTATAACACGGAAATTTCAGTGATTTTATTTATTCTATGCCTCGTGTAAATAACTGTAATGACTGTATTTATTTTACAAAGCATTTTTCAAAAAGTAAATGTGGACTGAAAAGCACTAGACCTGCTCCTGAAGCATTAAAAACTAACTTCTACTGATTTTAATACCTGTAGTTCTCTCTGTCCATCAAAGAAAACTTTTAACTTTATTTACCATTGAAATATCTCTGGCTGAAAGTCAGCTACAGTTCACTGTAAAACGACACAATAATTTGAGACAAGGAGAGGCCAAGAAACCACTTGGGAAAACTGGGTGATAGGGGCTGTATCTGGTCTATAGCAAATATTTATTGAACAGCATATTTTTCTTCATTCCTACTTACACTGCCACACATTGTTTTAGTACCTTGTCACATGGCTGCTGTGTTCCACCTGCATTTCGTGCGTCTGTGAAGTGACTCTACATGTATTTTACAGTATTCCTCATCCAGAATCTTCTTCTGGATAACATGTAACAGCAGCTGCTCGTTCCAATGTTTTATGATTAAAAGACCTTTTCTATAAATCCCAGAAAAGCTAAGCCTCTCAGCAGAGGCCCAACATCTCTGCACTGTGATTAGAGAGGTTTCTTTCCTTGCTGTGTACTGCTTCTGATAGCATCCCTGGTACAGCTACACACTCCCGAAGGCAGAAGTCCCATTGTTCCATCGTTCCTGGAGACTCCTCATTGTCTTCTCCTGTCCTACATCTTAATACAACCAGTGCTCATTCAAATCAGCGGATTAGATTAACATATCAAAAATTTTGCTGAGGCACTTGTACTGCCGTTGACTATAAACCACTGAAGTGAGAACAAGGGCAGCTCCCTGTGAATTACTCTGGGATTCGGGGCAAACACCGATCTGCTGCTTCTCCCACACAGATGATAAGCACTGAAGGAGAAGAGCAAGGTTAGTGGAGAAGACTGCAAGCTGTCCCTAAAGTCCCTTGAAGCATCCACAGAAACACGGATGAAATTTCCCTTCCATCTGTATCTGAAATTTGCTGTGTCAGACAAGTTAGATAAATAAGTCCTAAGTCATTTTGCATAAATATCTTTGCTTCAAATGGAATAAAATTAGTAGTGGACATAAGTTGCCTTTAAATAGAAGATCATTAGGCTATCCAAATCACTCTTACCAGAGGTGCTTTACAGTCAGCTTAGATCAGCTGCACTGTCCCCTAAGCAAATGGAAAGGATAAGCAGGATCTGGCATTTGATCAGACAAATTTGTGACATCTCATTCCTCCCTGTGAGCTGTTGGGACACAGCTGGGACATAACTTTCCCTGGGAGAGAGAGGGAACAAGACCTTGCTTGCATTTCACCTATAAGAATAAGCACTTCATTCCTCCCTGGACATTTTCTGCTTGCACTAAAGTAGCTCTCTGGGTAGTGCTGCATTTTTTCCTCTTAAAAGCCTCAGAACTCTTTCACATAATTTTTTTAAGAGGAAAAGCTATTATTTCATGAAGTGCGAGAATATCCATTTCTTACAGCCTTATGGATCTAGATTTCTGTTCTGCTGGACGATAAGGGAGCCTCATCATAGCTCCTTAATAAGAAAGGTCTCTTCCCCTCAATACATCCTCAATTTTATTTAAACAATGTTAATTCCCAAGTTTACTTAGATGTCCGAAAATCTGGCACCAGAGGAACTTCATTCACCTCAGTAAAGTAGTTCCAGATTTCCCTTGTGATAGTTACAGAATTTGGCTCAGTACGCTGTACCTTATTAACAGTTCGTTTGAAAAGAGGCTACTTTCCTGCCAACCTGTATGTCTGTCAGAGCTGTTTCCGAGTGGAGGCTGGGTCCTGGATTTATCAGCTAGAGAGTGCCCAGACAAAGCCCTAAGGAGTCTGCAAGGAGTACAGCAAGTAGCACTTCATACCAGTGCTTTACAGCATACAAACAGCTCTAGAGGATCTGACACAATCTTTGAGAGTTTTAGCCTTGGCTCCCTTTTGGACAGGTAAGTGGCTTTTATGCAATATAAGGAAGAGCTCAAAATAAACACAAGTCCTAACAAAGAAGGTGTCAACTTCTTGAGCCAGATTTAGGTCCAGTTTTCCTGTTTCCAGACAGAAAATGGAATTGCATTCTTTATACTGCTGCTGAATTCTTGGTTTAAATGATGGTACAGATCTGTATGGCACCAACTAGTGCTGCTGAATCCCATACATCTTATCACTTCTCAACCTCAATGACAAAAGGCAGGAACAGAACTACAAAGCTGAGGGCAGGAAATGGTCCTACAAGCTACTAAAAGCTCCCATGTTTCAGCATGGAAGTAGCTAACCAGACACCTATGTAGAATTTTTATATGAGTTTATTTAATTCTTTAAAATTAAAAAAAAAAAAAGAAAAATATTATTGGTCCAATGATGAGCATTACTACATGTAGCAATGTTTATATTCCTGTAAGGCAGGAGATGATCTAAACCCTTCTTTATTTGCCAATAAATGGCAGGTTTAAAAATGTTTTCAAGCCACTGGTTCTAGTCCTCGCAAGGATAACGGTGACCTAAAGTAGGAGGATCTCAGCTTTATTGAGAGGTTTATTGTTTATTAAGACAGGTAAGACCTGGATGACCTTGGCAGTCCGAGCAGAGCTGGAGGAGGAAAGGGTACAGAGGTGCTTACAAGCACTTCTAGTGATGCATTCAGCAAAAGCCAGTAAAACATTAAGATTGAGGGAGCACTGGTAACGTGAGTTGAAGCTAAGAACAAATCAACTTTCTGCCTGTAACTGGCATATTCATTTCCCCCTCTGCGGGCTCTGCGGCCATGCAGAATGCTTGCATTTCTCCAGATGCTGAAAACTGCAGGGTCTATTCTGAAACTGAAAATCTCATTAAGTGCATCTTTGATCCCACTAAAATGTGTGCTTAAGAACCTTTGTGAAGTAGGTCCTCAGTGAATACTGCGGCTTTCTGATTAGCCACAGAAAGGATGAAAAAAGCAAGAGCAACCTGCCAAGAAATAAATTTATCTTTCCTGTGATGATCTCCCTTCTAGAGAGGGCTGCACTATCAATGTACATTTAGGACAAACAGCAGACTTTTAAATTCCTACAAATAAGCACTATTTACTCACACCAAATAGTCAAAAGATTAAGATGCATTAAGATTAAGATGCATTCCTGGTTCCCCCTTTGATGTACTGTATTGCTGTTTGTTTCCCCATCTGCAAAATTAAGACAATCATACGGACTTTTTGTGAAGTGCTTTACCAGGCACACATGGAAAATTCAATGCATGAGCTAAATATTTGGTTCAATCATCCAGTACCTTTATTATTCCCTTGCCAATTGATATTTCTATTTCCATCTGCTTCTAGTTAAATCCCATGCATCTTGGGCAATGTTTTTGGTTGGTGATGAAAACAAACATTTGAAGAGCTACCTTTTCTGGCTGATGCTCAGAATGCTTTTTATTTTTGAAATGCTTATATAAATTCAAACAAGAGATTCAAAGTATGTCTTAGTCTAACCCTAAATGCTACATAACAGAAATACTTAGTTTTGATTTTATGAAATTTACAAGCCAAAATGTCCTTTCAACACCGTACTGAAAGTCTGCCTAGCACTTACCATGTACAAACATGTTAACCTGGAATAAGCAGGGGTTAAATAGATGTAAGCAGAATCATCAGCAGAGTGGAGAAATAAATGTGTAAAACCTTCCTTTCATATTCAACAAGGCCAAGTGCAAGGTCCTGCACGTGGGTTGGGGCAATCTCAAGCACAAGTACAGGCTGGGTGGAGAATGGATCGAGGGCAGCCCTGAGGAAAAGGACTTGGGAATGTTGGTGGATGAGAAGGTCATCATGAGCCGGCAATGTGCGCTGGCAGCCCAGAAAGCCAACCGTATTCTGGGCTGCATCCAAAGAAGCGCAGCCAGCAGGTAGAGGGAGGTGATTCTGCCCCTCTGCTCTGCTCTCGTGAGACCCCACCTGGAATACTGTGTTCAGCTCTGGAGTCCCCAACACAAGAAGGACATGGAGCTGCTGAAGTGGGTCCAGAGGAGGGCCACGAAGATGATCCGAGCACTGGAGCACCTCTGCTATGAAGACAGGCTGAGAGAGCTGGGGTTGTTCAGCCTGGAGAAGAGAAGGATCCGGGGTGATCTTATAGCAGCCTTCCAGTACCTAAAGGGGGCGTACAGGAAAGCTGGAGAGGGACTTTTTACAAGGGCGCGTAGTGATAGGACAAGGGGCAATGGCTTTAAATTGAAAGAGGGCAAATTTAGATTAGATCTAAGGAAGAAATTTTTCACTCAGAGGGTGGTGAGGCACTGGAACAGGTTGCCCAGAGAAGTTGTGGCTGCCCCATCCCTGGAAGTGTTCAAGGCCAGGTTGGATGAGGCTTTGGGCAACCTGGTGTAGTGGAGAGTGTCCCTGCCCATGGCAGGGGAGTTGGAACTAGATGATCTTTGAGGTCCCTTCCAACCCTAACCATTCCATGATTCTATGATTCTCTAAGGTTCTGCTGCTATGGCCTGTAAACTTCCCAGTTAATTCTCTAGGAGGCAGGAATCTTCTGAGCAGAGCAAAAGGGAAGCCTGCTAATGAGCTGGATCAGCTCCACCTGAAAACTCTTCTCTAGGGTACTTGGCTCCACTGATCTAGATGGGTTCTTGTCAGCCGCCCAGGTCAGGCACTTCACGCTGTTTACACAAGAGCCCTTAGCTCCTGCACTTTCTTATTCTGTCCTTGGCCAGAACACTGTTATGTCAATAATGACAAAACCTATCAAGAAACGAGTAAGCCCTTCCAGTCTTGGTAAAAGCCCTTCCAATAGTAAAATATCTACTGATTGCAACCGGAACACACTCCTAGAGTTGATACTGGTCTGCAGCCTTCCGAGAATCCTGCAGAAGAGCAGGATGCTCTCCTTTGGCGGTGCACTTGCCAGTGCTGTAGCTGAAGTCTTGGAATGAAACAAGAATAAATTCCAAATTAAACCTTGCTGACAAACTACAAGAAGAAGTTCTGACATTCAACAGCCTAAAAGGGCCAATGTAGCGTTTTTAAAGCTTTGTAAATCTCAGATTTAGTAGAAGTCACATATCAATTCCTTTAGAAGTCTTGGTCTTTGTTGCTTATGCAGTCAATGATAATCAGGATTTTATATAACACCTTGGTTTAACTCAGCTACCACAGTTTTCACTGGGGTGATCGTCGAAACTGTGTGACATCATCAGAGTTCTAAAAATGCACTGATTTAAGGTACCCCTAGTCATCAAATCATTAGCAGTATCAACACATAAGCAGTTCTTGTAGGGACCTATCTTTTCACAGAGGTTGCAGGCATTATGAGAAATGAAGGAAGGATGTTGACATCGCATTAACTTTGGCACAGATAGCTTTAATTTTCTTAGTTGTTGTACGCATGAGGTCAGATCAGTAAAATCGCAGATTCTATCAATCTTAGTTCAAGATCTGTTCTGCTCTTGCTTTAGTTAATCTTTCTCCTAGATCTGATGTTGCTATAACAGCATTTTTTTATGTTTACTGTTCAATGACTAAAATGCACGTGCATTGTCACAGCTGTTTCTTGCTCTGCAGAAAATGGCTATACTTACAGGTGCATGCATAGTGCGTCATCCCATTGTTCCAAAGGTTCTTTGCTTTATTTACTGACTCAAGACAAGGAGGCTTAAAATACAGTGCAAGGAAAAATGAAGCCTTAATGTACACACTCCAGAAATTTTCTTTTTTCTATCAAGCCTATATAGAAAGATTTGTCCAAAAGGGCCATTTTCTTGTCATTTTATATTCCCATCCACTATTTTTCTCCTTGATTCCAGTCCCAGTTGGTGGAATTTTAACTGATGCAATGCCTTCCAGTGCATCAATTTCAAGGGAATGGAGGGGGTTTTATTTTTGTTTTGGTTGGTTTTGTTTGAGTACAGATTTTCTGCTTTCTCCAGAAACAGTGCAAGGTAGGCTGGTTTTCAGCTTTTTTCACCTGCCTTTTATCATCTTGTGATTTGTTGGACTTCATGAAGAATGTTGAGGCTTTAACACCGCATTTGGCAATGTTAGTCATTTGATTGAAGAGTTCTTTGTACTAACAAGGCACTGGAAATCAGTCCACGTCCTTCTCTGCATGTGTCATAATACGGCTCTTACTGTGCAGATAAGGCAGCCAGGCTGACAGCACTGACGGCAGTCTGTTCAGACGGTGCAGATGTTCCTCATCAGACATGAAAAGGTCAAAGAAAGGGACTGAATGTTGCCTTAAAAGAGACATTCTGAGGTATTGGTATTTTTCACTTGAATTGTTTTGTGACTTAATGAAAAAGGGAGCAAATGAGTTAACAGATGAGTTTAGGTGGTTTTTTTACCATTTGTAAAGCTTTCAAAAGTATTTCGTAGGACTAATTTACAACCTTACAAAAAGTATGTGTCGTTAGGAGATACACATCAGCAACAACAGCATATAAGAAGATAATGAAAAAAAATCCACCATTCTGTGCACGTCGCCTGCCTGACACTTACTGGGGCAGAAAGGTATATTGTCTCTATCTGACCTCTGAAGCATTTTTACTCCCTTCAGTATTGATGAAGCCAAACATGATGGCTAATTAAATATGTGAACTCAGTATTCTTGTTTTATTAAATCATTGTTCAAGTTTAACAAAAGTATAATTAAATTCTTCAGCATGATTTCTAACGACTTTTTGGTCCATGGATGAACTTCATTGATTTCACCAGCTTGCTGTTAAAACAAGGATATTCTTTTGCTTTCGGAAGTCTCCTGCCATGCAGAACAGTGAAAATCACCAAAATTACATTGCTCAGTAAGTAACAACTTGCATATTTTGAATAGGTCTCTACAATTATGTCCATCTACAGAAAGGTGTTTTATTTAGACATTCCACTACCTCCATTACATGGAACTGGTCAAAACCTAGAGAATCACAGTACAGTAAGTAGTAACATAACTGTTCCATAGTTTCTTCTATCAGCAAGGAGATTAGCAGTAAGAAACTACGGAAAAAGAGAAAGGTCATATTCTGTCACAGGATGATGATGAACCATGTACATGTCTTCACTGTGGAAAAGCTAATGCTAGGATGTGTAAAGAAAAGTATTTCCACTAGAGCCCTTCAAAAAGGCACCGACAAAGGCTCAACAGCAAGACAGTGAACACTTCTAGTCATATGCTGAGAGGAAACATGGGTTCTGACTAGGGCAGGTGCTGAGAAGGACACACAGGCGACCAGGAGACAAGAGGAGACCTCAGTTTGATACCTCTTTATAGCAAAAATGGCAGAATAGGGATGTAAAGGTACTTTAATAATTTATCAGTAAAACAAGGACAGGACAAAAGGATATAAACTGGACACAGAAACAACGAGCCTAGAAATGAGAAAGGTTTCCATATGTGGGAATGGTGAAATTTGGCACACCAGCAGTTCTATATGCCTTTTTCCTGGGGCTTTGACAAGTGTATACAAAGGATAGCATAACCTAATTTCCCCTGATTGCAAGCAACAGGACACAGAAGTCCAGCTCGGTGCTATGTTGTCAGGTTTGGAATGAGTACTTGCTGCATACGCTGATGAAAATCTAGGAGGAGAGTCGAATTTTACCAGGATTTATCAAAAGAGCATTTCATCCATTTGGTGATTATGTGCAAGTAACCAAATTCTCCCTCATTATAAACTGCTGATATTAATAGCAGTAACTTCAACACACACACATACACGTACCAGCCCCCAAAATACTCCACTTTAGAATGAAGCAGAATTTGTTTTTTATTTATTTGGGCATTTTACTTTAATAAGCAAAACCTCCTATTTTATCAGAGTTGACTTCTAGTCAACATGATTCACTGGTGATTCATCACTTCAACAGCTGTTGATGGACTTCTGCAGAGTCATAGTAGGATGGGATCTCATCGTCTCTGCTCCCCACTCAAAATGTGAAAGTGAGGAAGAGAAGATTAATAGACTGGGGTAAATGGTTTCCCAGGAAGGAACTCTGGGCAGAAAGGATACTTCAGAAAGCTTCATAGTCATCTACAAAAACAAATCTCAATTACAGAAAGTGAGTAAATGTTTGCACCTCAGTGATGTGAATGTGTCACTTTGAGAAATCTGCTTATTTTCAGGATGGAAAACCAAGAAGGTTCATAAAATTGCTTTCTCTATGTACACTACATAAAAATTTTGAAACAAACACCTCTGCCATGAAGCAGGTTTTGCCTATAGTCAGAAGTACTACAAATGAACAAGAACTGCACGTGAAGTGACAATCAGAATTAATTCAAGTTTATATGCTGTTTCACGGCTATATAAAATTCTTGTTCGTTTTATTAGTACCTGGATAGGATATTTGGGCTTAAACCATGAAAGATGGCAGGTAACTTCAAGGCCTCAGTAGAGGACTATATTTATATCACTGCCTTTTTAATCCTCCCATCCTAGCAATTGTAAAAGGCCACCTTTACTGTGCTATAATAGCACTTAAAATTAAGGACAGTATATATGTTGCTAGATGCAACAGCATTAATTCCCTTGGAAATCATGTGGCTGACTAGCATGTAAATGGAATAGCATATTTAATTTATGAGAATCTATGCCTATTAAAATATTTAGCTGTATTAATAAAATATTAGAAAATCACATGAAAAATTAAAAGAGAAATCTGATTTACTTTAAAAATTATACTTTGACAACATAGTACTGAAATATTGTGTTCACATAATAAAACCACTTAGCACATTTTGTGAAATAATTCCACATGGCAGAACTAAAAATTATATGACAGGAAGTTCGAACAAATATTACTCTAATGCTTCCATTTAAAACCAGACTGTTTAATTTCGATTTTATAAAGGAATTTAGTTCCTGTAATACTTAATAAGAATGCAGCTATTAATTTGGACGCAAAATGACCATAGTGATATGACAGGAAATAACGACCTTTGAATGCAAATAAAAAATAAAACATTTTACTAAAACAACAGGAGAGGACACTGCCTTGAATATCCATATTTGCACATGAGAATATTTAGGTAATCCTTCTAAGAGCTGGAAGCCTGACGCAGCTACTCCTTCCTCCTCCCATGGCCTAACACACATCCATGTGTACACGCGCCAGTGCACTCTGCTGTCCGTGGTTTTGAGAAGAGATTACAAAGCTAAAAAATCCCAACTCACAAAACCCTATTTAGTCCTGAGTTAATTTTATCTAGTTTTATTAAATATCCTTCAAAAACAGTAATGCTAAAGTACGCAAGGGCTGCCTTACCCTTAACTAAACACAAGATGCTTATATTTAAGTCAGAGTGACACTGAGAAAATGAACCTTAAAACAGCACTAAAAGACAGGGATGTTGTCATTTCTGTAATTCCCCCTCCTCGAAAAAAACATCACTCCCCTCCAACCTGGATTTCCTGTTTCAAAGTAAGCATTCAATGAACCATTCTGACTCATACCACTAGGGTCTGGCAAGCATCAAGCTGTGGAAATCAGACAACATTTTAAACTTCAAACACAGCTCGGGTTCCTTAAGGAGTCTGAGTCGTTAAAGACACCTTAAACCCATCGTACCTTGGCATTTTGCCATGTGTAGCAGACATCTTATACTCCTCCACAGCCATTTATGCAGTCTAATCCAAGGGTGCTCACGCTTTAAGATGTAGACAGGCCAGGAAACTGACTTGGAAGCCTTCCTATCCCTCGAAAAACCCTCATTCACTTTTCCCTCAAACTTCTGCTAAGGCAGAAGTTTAAACCTTTAGAAGTGGCATCTATGGAAGTTCGAGCAGGTGTAGCTTTGGGAAGAACTGCACATGTGGTATTAAACTGAAGAAGCGGATATTCCTCCTCCGTTGGCCAAATGTTCTCTCCATTTTTCCCCAGTCCACTTCTTTAGAGGCTGTTCTCTTAGGTCTTATTCTCAGACAAAAAAATTAAGGGTCAAGTTTATCAGGAAAAATTTTAACTAAGACTAAAATTTTCCTTACTTTCTTTTTTCCTCTTCCTCCTCTCCTGCCTCCAGAAGGGAGCTAAAGTTCAACCCCTGCAGCTCAGAGATTAGGTGTTGCAAGGCTTCACTGTGTAGCTATGTCTACCCTTTTTTTTTTCCAATTTTTTTGTTTCTTGAAGAAGGCGGCTACTTGCCAGTGAAAAAACTTTTTGATGACGGAATCTACTCATTTGTTCATAGCATTCCTATGGAATTATTTCAATGTATAATTCATTTCTTTTTAATCTTTGACTGTAAATTACTTTAAGCAAGAAGAGCAGCTAAATCTCTACTTAAAATTTACATATATAGTCTTGGGAAAAAAGCATAGCCAATTTACTTCTTTCACTACTTCTGCCTTTAGATTTTTTTGCCAGCAATAGCTTTGCAATGTGATAATGTGACATGGTGGTATGATAACTTAAGTAAATTTTTGGCTAAGTCAGAGACGTAGTCTTCAAGAAAACTGTGACCTTCACTTTCATCTTTCAAAATGTCAAAAAAACATGTATCAAAGCTATTACAGAGATGGGAAAAAAGCTGGAATAGCTTGTAGCAGTGAATACTCCCATCTCTAGAGCAAGGGGAAGGAATGAAGTAAATCCTCAAGGCAGAAATCATGGTCCATGAATGCTTATGAAAATAATGGTTTAGAATGTCAATTACTCTTTTTCAAGGACTGGAGAAAGAGATCCTGATTTCGTATTTCGTGACTTTTACAATAGGCTTCAGGTACAATTACATTAGCCATTTTGCAATGGCTTTCCGATCATGCCTGGTCTGCCCCCTTCCTCTAGGACTTTCCATGGCATGAGGCAAAGAGACATTTTGCTGACTCAATCCCATCTGTGGCGACCTCCTAATATTGTTATTCCAGAAACCACTAGAATGTTGCAGCACTGGAACAAATTGTTCACTAGTGTTATTTCACAAAAGTGATATAAAATGCAGTAATGAAACCTGTTGCATCCTGATGAATCTGAATGTAAGAAAGCATGAATTGAGTTGAAACATGATCATTTCCAAGCACTACCTGCCGCTGCACAGACCCAGCTTAGTCAGACAGGAAATCATTTCCACATCTGTGTTCATAACAGGAACAGCACCAATATCTTGCTGCTAAGCCTAAAGCTTCAAGTAACCCTCAGCATGAATGCCCGGGTGCTAAAAAGACATGAAAAGCGAGCAGGAAGGGGAGAGATCCCTTCGGGTGGATACTCAAAAATTATTTCAGCTGTTGGCAAAAATGGCGTTTCACATTTCTATAAGGAAAATATGAACCACTGCATCCACAGAGCTCACTAGCCCACTGTGTGCACTGCGGTGCCAGGCAGAGCACTGGCACAAGGGGCTACACGCTGCTAGGCAGTCCTGTCCCTGTGGGATAGTACAGCTTCGTCTGCCACGTGGACCTCTGCAGCTGCAGAGAATCGTTTGTCTGATAGTACTAATATGTAAGTTAAAAGCATGCAATCAGAGGAATAAAGCACTTCAAAAGGTACTTTGCTCGCCTCACAATCGCAGCAGAATGTTAATTATTTATGATAACATCTCAGAATGCACTAACTGTACGTAACAGACATTGTAAAAAATAATGGCTTAGGAATCTTGGCTACAGCAACCTGCTGTTGCATCTTTCCTGAGAAGAGGAGAGATACTGCCAATTTTTGTGTGGATTAGCAATATGTGGATTATTGCAGGTCTGCTGTATTGTCGTTTTTAAGTCATCTTATCAGTTTTAATTCTTTTTAAACTAATCCTCTTAGTAAACAGGTCTCACCACTGAATTTAAAAAAAAATCATAATTCATTTTAAAAAATTAAATAGCTTACACAATCTGAGCAGCTGACTCATTTAGAATCAGTTTTCCATAATGATATTAAAATATTTAATTAAGAATGTTGTTTATAAAAGAAGTCAAACCCTAATCAGCTGTATTGTTGCAGCCTTTTGTCGAATACAATAAATTGTAATCTTATTAATAGAAGAGTATTTTATGGCAAGTGTTTCAATAGCAGAACCAAATTCATTAGTTGCATAAATCTCCTACAGACAATGACTATAAATTGGAAAATCGCATGAAGCATTCTGTGTCTTATTATGGCAAAATGATTTTACCTTGAATAAATCATTTTGCTTAACACCTACAATATTCTGTAGATAAAAAGTGAGTATGCACACAGTAACATTAGATAACTGAAAATTTTCACTTGCAATTTTGAGTTCATGAGTTACAGGTGACAAGTTAAAGACCAAGGAAATAAAATAAACAACTTAAAATTAGATAAATTATAACAATAAACGCAATATAAGCTAGGGGTTTTTTCCATCTTACAAAGAATTCTGCTTACACTTTGGTTGTAAGGAAATTACTCATGTATACTGATAATTCTCTTCGGGATTTGGAAAATCCTCAGTTAATAACAAAGCCCACAAGTGAGCCAAGAACTTCCAGAGTTAAACATGTCATCCTGTTCTCCTCTTGGAACAGGAGTATTAATTTAAACAATCCTGCACAGAACTACTTTGCCAGCAGCTGTGCAGCAGAAAACGACATTGTGAGCTGTTTGAGGCCTGATTTAACCATCCTATTTGAAATTACTAAGGAATCAAAAAAATTCTGTATGTTTGTCTCTTCCTCTGCAGGCTTACCAGTCACCAAAAGTAACGTCCCCCTCAGGAACCTCTGTTTCTCCATCTTCCCTTAGCATCATGTCAATAGCTCTTGCTCGGCGGGACACTGCACAGCAAAGGAGCTGTGTTCCAACATATGCTGAGCAAAAACAAAGCAGAGACTACACAGACTTAGGGAAAGCTCCAAGAAAAGTCTCCAGGCCAGTGAACACATTTGAGGTACGTGAACCTGGAATCGTATTCCTGAGTGAGGCTTCACACTTGGTGCATGAAACAAGTGCCTCCAAACAGAGCCCTGCTCAGCCCAGGACCTCCCTGCTCAGCAGGGAACCTCCTGAGACAGACAGCAGGACACGGTGAGGCTGGGGACTCAGGGTGAGGAGGGTTTTGGCACCTCACCCCAGGTGGCAGGATGTGCTTATGTGCCCTGGCTCATGGCTGGCTCCCGAAAGTCACCGATTGCTCGGGGACAGCTGGGCAGCCATTGCTCCTGCCTGCCAAAAGGCCACTTCCATGCTCCCGGCACATTTCAGGCAGAAGTGCCTGCACCGTGGTGTGGCGAGCCACTTGTGGGCTTACAGAACCACCACACAACCACAACTGCCACCGGCTGCTGAGGTCCCTGGGAAGAATAAGTGTGCAGCCCCTTGGCTTTGCATCCGCCTCACTGGTTTTCCCCCTCCTCTGCCTCTCCCTTGCTCAGAAACGGAGCAATCCAGGTCCATGAAAATGAAGAATTCAAAATTCATTGAAATACTCTTCTTGGAAATGCGTAAGACATCTGTCGTGCTGGAGGCCTCTCCAGCAGGCAGGGGTGACCTCTGCAAGACCAGAGCCATGATGCCCTGTGCTTCATCCCTGGATCAGCAGATCACCATCACATCTTCCCCCAAAGAAGCAGAGGTGTAGCCCGAACGGTTTGAGCCTACAGCCTGATGGTTAAAACGCTCTCCTGGGAGCCAAAAGAGACAGCACTGCTCTCCCCCAGGCCAAGCTGAAGCCAACTTTCCAGCTCGCTCGCCGTGGACACAGAACATCACGGGCGTTACAGAGCCATGGGGCTCGAAGGGGCCCAGCCCACGCTCCAAGCAAGTGCAGCACGGAATTCAGCCTCAGGTGCTCAGGCTGTGTCCAGTCAGATCTTGAAAACCTCCGAGGTACTTCATTTTGCGAGGAGCCCAGTCCTCTTGTGCGTGTGTTGGCTGACCCATAAGCCTTCCCTATGGAGATGCCTCGGGCACTGTGACAGAGGATGGCTGAGTTTTGGCACTGTGCCTGGGCTGAAGGACAAGCTAGCTGCTCAGCTATCCAACACTACCTACTGAGAAGAGTTACATATGTGTGCAGACCCGCAGTTCAGGAACACTGGTGTTAGGTCCTCCCAAGATTAGCAAACATTTTCAAAATCACCAATATTCTACACTTATGGACCTAACTCCCATGCGGTGAGATGCAGCCATTTCTATCTACATAGCTCTCCTAACAACAGACACTATAATTCAGAAATTCGCTCTTGGCTAACGTCACTTACCTAAGAACAATTAAAGTTTTCAGAAAAATCATCTCTTTAATATAAAGGAATCATACTGCTGCTGTTGGCTTACCTAATGGCTAAAATCAGCACAGCACCCAAATGAGATGACAGATACTGTAAAGTAGCAACGTAATAATTAAAAACTTAATTATTTCTATTGAGAGTCTTGTTAATTACTCAACAGTTGGTTGACTTTGTCAAAGAATCACCCTTGCCAATTAACAGTGCTGCCAAATATATACCTTCATTTAAAAAACAAGTAACCACTTCTCATGGTAGCAACAATTCCATTCCGAGCTAAACCTACACAATGCTGTCCTTGTAAGCATTCAGACACCAGGAACTGTGGCTGCAAGCTGTGTGACCGAGCTCCACTCAACAAAACGGGATGTAACACGGTTTACATAACAGCGCTGCTGAATGCCAAGTCTATGTAAGGTGAAGAGCTGTGCTTAAAGTAGGAGAAGAGTAAAAGGATGCCATATCAAGTATTTCTGCTTCCTGCTGGATGGCTGGAAGAAATGGCGCTTCTACAGAATGACACGGGCATGTCTGATAACAGGCAGCTTTGCTTTGAATCACCAGGATTCACTGACCCGCTCGGAACTGAACATTCGGTGAAATGTGATTTTCTCTCCCCTCACAGTGCTGAATTGTTTTATTAACCAGCAGGCACCTGATAGATATGTAGATAATAAAATCTATAATAAGAGCTGGTTAATAAAAAAATTCAGCTCCGAATTTCTAGCTGTCACGTAGTACTCACTTGAAGTAACTACCAGGCTTTCTAAGCTTTTAATATGACAGAGGAAGCATTACCATTAGTGGCTAGCTTCCTTAAAATTAATTGCCCATTATTCACCACTGTTTCACAAATTTTTGCATAGAATAAGATGATGCTGGGTCTGAGCACTGCTTAAAACATCTGGGGCTGGGCTGTGTCCCCAGACTTTGAGCAATGGCACTGTGGAAGAACTACACACCACTCAGTAAAACTAGATCAAAAAAGTGCCTTTGACTCAGAAACAGGTTTACTCCATTTCTTCCTTGCTCCAAAGGATGCATACAATGTAATCTGTTTAGGTTGTTCCCACAGCAATTTGCAGACTGTCCCCATGAGCTCAGAGGTTCCAGCTCTCTTGCCTTGCCTTGCTTCTCTAAACACACAGTTTTAGTGACTGCTTTTCAGAACAACTTCTGCAAACATTAACCATTCATGCTCCCTCACATGAATTGGCATCCCAGGAAATATTTTATTTTGTTAATATGTAAGGAAGTCCGCTTCATTTATCATCTTGTTTAGTACTAGAGAATACGACTCTGACAAAGTGCATGGGCTCCATGCACTCTTGATTTCAGGATTCAAACACCTTCTCTGTGGAAAGCCATTTTCTTGTACCAAGAAAGGAGGATTTCCTATTGACCTTTAAAATAAAGTTATCTTCACTGTTGTATTTCTCTTCATCCCATGCCTGAGCTGTCATACACAAGTCTTAATAGCCTCCTATAACAACCTAAAAAGATTAAAGTCTAGGAAGGACTGTGATAGGGTCACAAATGGAAGGTTTTGTATTATTGCTTTGAGTGTCTTTTCTTATCACCTCTCTGTATACACGATGAAAGACCACTCTCTGCCTGTGAGGATAAAAGATTATCTTCTACCCAGAGAACCATCAAATAGCTAGCTGGATTTGTAAGAACTTTCTGCCTAGATATATTGAGTGCTTCCATGAAAGAAAAAGTAAACACATGACCCAGTAACATTTAGGTCTGGTCCAAGAATGAGCTTTCCCCAAACACTTTCAGTCAGGTATCACATAGTCTTAGCTCACCATTAACATCATCCGTTACCTTTATCTAATAGTGAGGCGCAAAGACGGAAGGCCAAAGCACCCTCAGATGCACAATGCTTTTGGGCAGGCTCCCACAACAAGAAGCCTGTTTACAGCAAGTTTAACTCAACGACTTACCCTACTTATCAGAATGAAGCAACCTGCCTTTGGCTCTATAAGCTGTCAGGGTGGAAGGGACTGGTCTTACAAACAGCAAGTATGCCTAGTCACAAGGTGCTCTTGCTTCACAGTCCATATTACACGGCAATGCATGGTAGAACAGATATGCTTCTGCTGCTCTAGTTGAATAGCAACCCCGCACAGCCCCCCTTAGACCCACCATAATTTATGCAGAGTGCTTAGTTAATTGTGATTCAGTGAGGACTCCTACACAGATAAATCTCTTTGCAAGAAAAATGTAAATCTTACAGCATTTGAACTAGACAACTGCTTCAAAATGGCCCCTTGACTACTGAAAGCAAAGAACATTGCAATGCCACAGAAGTTCCTGCAGTTCCACTGAAACCACTACAGTACGCTGCATATTGGTGCAACAGGCATTAGCAAGCCACAGCTTTCACTGACCCCTGCACCACGTCCTAATGGTGAGAGAGCATGCTGTGATTCCTAAGGATGTTTAAGTTTCAGTGTATCTTTAGAGGATTTATTGGAAATACTTCTATGTTTAGCACATGGGCATAAAGCTATGAGTAGAAAAACCTGAAATAAGCAAACTGTTGTGTATGTCTATTTCAGTCAAGCCCGCAGCAGCCACTGCATGTTCCTGCCTATTCCTAATCAACTCATTAAAACCCACAATTGACGGCTGCCATTCATCCTGTTTAACTCTTCAGTAAATTAGTTCTATTTTTATAAAGATTGAGGACATCTTTCTCTCATTGGTGCACGGTAGATAGAAAATGGCAATGCTACAATGCCTGCTAGCTGATTTTTCTACTCCCTCTCCCTCCTCTTGATCATTTACAGCGCATTTGGCAGTCACTCATTACAATTCAATTGTTTTAATCCTTTCTACTCCTCCTGATGTGGTGATGTGCTTTCTGCTGGGGAACGAAGGAGGTGGTAATTTAAATCCTTGTGACTCTGCGAGTTGGATACTGAAAATTCACCAGTTTCTTGCAATAACTGAAATTCAGCCAGATTTAAGGCATCATGGCACTGCTCTTCTAATATCTGCCACGCATTAGGGAGAAAACCATGTCCTATCTACCCACCATGGTTGCTAGCCCCCAGATAGAGGTTAATCCTGTATCAATAACCTCATTCACTCTTCTGAGGACTGTTTGTGCTGCCATATGTAAACAGTCTTGCTGGGATAGTGAACAAAGCGGATCTCAAAAAGGTGGGTTGCAGCACTTCATGTCTCACATACCTCCTCAGCTATTCGTCTCTTTTAAAAGGATCTTCACATTTAGGGACTGTCAGACATCGTCCAGTAAGCGCAAGGAAAGCAGTTGATGCTAGAGTTGTTTAATTAATTGATTATTTTGGTTTAGTCACCAAATCTGACAAAAAAAAAAAAGTTTTCTAGCAAATTTGCTCTGAAATTAGCCCTAAAATTGACTGACTCGTTAGAGGGAGTGAAGAATTTAAAAAAGCTTTGTTCAGGTGACTGAGATGGGTTGCATCTTCTAAATATAGCAGTGTACATCTGATCTACTTCTATAGTTTCCTTCTGCAAATAATAGAGAAAAAAAGCCTTTCCTGGGTGCAATGCAGGAAATTTTGCCTTAGATATCGACTGTAGATGCATCTGCTTCTCTCTTCCTGGGCTATAAAGAGAGTGAGATCACAATATCCATACTGGAGGAGTCTTATGCCAGAAAAATCTCACCTCGCAGGAAGTGCAAGCAAGCAGATACGACCTTCTATACATTTTTATTGCCCTCCAAACTGAAAATGCTGCTCTAACTGCAAAGGCAAATACAATGGTGGACTTTTTTCATTCTGAAAGGAAAAATGTCACAAATCTGTGAGGCACACAGGATAAATGTGTTGAGAAAGAAACAGTTGGCAAAATAAAGACAATAATAAACTTGTTTTCATTTTGTGACGAAAAAAGTATCAGTTGCTCAGAAACAGGCTCTGTTACTAGTAATTTCTGCAAAAAATGGAGGAGACAACTGAATTTTAATGCTATTGAGAGTTGCTCGAAAGTCCAAGTTCTCTATGAGGTGTCATTCCTATGGTAAACAGATCAATTCAGTTAGTCCTAGTTAATACTGCAGAGATTGCTCACAGAGAAGGTGTTTGGCTTCCACTGCAAGAAGATAGTGTTGCCAGCTCATAGCAGCAAACTAAAGCAATCAAACAACTAATTTTGATCTCCTTCATATTGTGCCTGAATAAAAGTTCGGCAGAGACTGGTATGTTTCTCTATATGATTTCAGAGGGAATAACAATTGCCTAAAGTAATTCCTAGAATGTTATCACATTGGTTCATCCGTTTTCTCCTATAGCCTGCCAAGTACTAAGGTACGATTCCACAAGCAAAGCACTAACTGTTTGCATTGGGTATAAACATTTTTCACATGGTTCATAGCTTATTATAGTTAAAATTGTATTTACTTTTATGTCATTGGAATAATTCATTTACTTATACATAAATTGTATGTGCTTTGCTTTTTTCTTGCACACAAGAGGCTTCAGAGGAGTCAAGAAACAACAAAAACAATATACCACATCTACATGTGTCTATTGCAAAACGCAAGTTCTTACCAGAAAACAGGTGACTGAGTGTGGCTGCCTGTTTCTGCTGGCAGATTGCAAAGCTACTACTGTGTCAGGCACCTGCTAAGTAATGGCTAGGAAAACTTCTCAAAACCTTTCCCCTTGTGTCAATAGTCTTTAAAATCTGAGTACACAATTAAGAAAGCAAAATTTTAGAAATGTTGACACTAGGCTGCCTGGTTTTAGACATAATCACACAGAAAATAAAAGTAGGTTTTCTCCCAGTTAAACTTGTTTCTTCATAATCTCAAGGATACTTCATACCAGGCTCATGCACCAACAGACATTAGAGAGACTAAAGGATTTCTATAATGCACACCAACTCTCCAGAACTTGGCGTTAGTGGTGCTCTAGAACAGATTGCCTTTTGTTCTCTCGGACTGAATCTCTTCTGGCAGCCCTGCACTACTCAGAGTTTCCGCAGCAAGAAGAAGCCATAGGGCTGTCCTGTGCAAGACAGCCAAAGTGAGCTGTAGGGATGGGTTCATTCTATTAAAAAGTGGCATATCTCAAAGTGATTTCAACAAACATCTTTTACTTTGTAGACCCATAAGAAAAGTGTCCCATTCCCCTCTAGTTCTCATTCCATCTGGACGCAAGTTGTTCTCCTTTGGCTTATACCATGCCTTTCATGGACATCAGATAATGAGTTCTTTTGTCTCCTCAACATATGTCAATTTTTTGTTTTGTTTTGTTTTGTTTTTCTCTCAGGTATCTTAAATAGGCAACAGGGAGTCAAGGAGACCAATGTTAAAGCAACTCTCTATGTCATTCTCTCAAAGCTAGAGCTGAGCAGAGCAAGGTTTCCCTTTCTGAACAGCTCTTCAAACTGAAATACATCAGAAAGATTTTAATCTGCAAAATCTAGAACACTGATCTGGGACAAGAGCATCTATAACGCATAATACACAGCATACAAATAAATACTCATTGCCCATTCTTACTGCAAAGTGGCTAAAAACTGGACTCTGACATTACCAACTAGAACTTTGGCTGATACACAATTAGCTACCTTGATGCAGGGACTTTGTATGTGATTCGACTTAATTTAATTTCTTGCTTCTTTTTCATTTCATGTATGAAACAAATTTGCGGGAGTGGGGGGGGGGTGTCAGTACAAAATTAATGGCAATCTCAGACAACCCACAGAAAATGAATAATCACATATGAAAATAACAACATAAAATATTGACCATTTTCAGTCTCAGGAAGGAGGCTGAATTCCTGAATTTGCCCATAGGAAAGAAAAATAATTGCCCAATTACCATTCCAGGTGTTCAGGGTAGTATGCAGACCAGAGCATGTCATAGGAGGACAGGCTTGAGAGAGCTGGGACTGGTCAGTCTGGAGGAGAGAAGGCTCAGGGAGAACTTACACATGTGTGTAAATACCTGACAGGAGGGTGTAAAGGGACCAGACCCTTCTCAGTGGTGCCCAGAGAAAGGACGGGAAGCAATGGCACAGACTGAAATACAGGAAATTTCTTCCGAACCCTTGGAAGAAAACATTTTATTTTTATTTTACTATGAGAGTGGTTGAACAGTGGAATAGGTTTCCTAGGGGCAGTGTGCAGTCTCTCTCCTTGGAGATAGCCAAATCCAACCAGGTATGGTCCTGCGCAACCTGCAGTAGCTGAGCCTGCCTGAGGTGGGGGACAATCTCCAGCCTCAGCCCTGGCATGACTCTAAATGCAGAACCTCATTAGAGGTACTTTAATGAAAGCTGTTTATTTCAATAAGCTTGCTTACATTTTCTATGCTCAGAGGAACAATACATACAATCAAGTTCCTCCAATAAAAAATGAAAGCTAAAATCTGAATTTATAATAGTCTTGTCTTTAAGACATCTGATTGCCACGACATCTGGGTCGTGGCAATCCCAGGCATAAATACAGACTGGGTGGTGATTGGATCGAGAGCAGCCCTGAGGAGAAGGACTTGGGAGTACTGGTGGACGAGAAGCTCAATATGAGCCGGCAATGTGCTCTTGCGGCCCAGAAGGCCAACCGCGTCCTGGGCTGCATCAAGAGGAGTGTGGCCAGCAGGTCGAGGGAGGTGATTCTCCCCCTCTACTCTGCCCTTGTGAGACCTCACTTGGAGTACTGTGTCCAGTTCTGGAGCCCCCAACATAAGAAGGACATGGACCAGTTGGAGAGGGTCCAGAGGAGGGCCACGAAGATGATAAGAGGGCTGGAGCACCTTTCCTATGAGGACAGGCTGAAAGAGTTGGGGCTGTTCAGCCTGGAGAAGAGGAGGCTCCGGGGTGACCTTATAGCGGTCTTCCAGTACCTCAAGGGGGCCTACAGGAAAGATGGGGAGAGGCTGTTCAGGAGGGCCAGTTATGATAGGACAAGGGGTAATGGTTTTAAAATAGAGGGAGGTAGGTTCAGGTTGGATATTAGGAAAAAATTTTTTACTATGAGAGTGGTAGAACACTGGAACAGGTTGCCCAGAGAGGTGGTGGATGCTCCATCCCTGGAGACGTTCAAGGCCAGGTTGGACAAGGCCCTGAGCAACCTGATCTAGTTGTAGATATCCCTGTTTGTTGCAGGGGGGTTGGACTAGATGACCTTTGAAGGTCCCTTCCAGCCCTAACCATTCTATGATTCTATGATTTAAAGCTCATAAAATATAACACAGGCATCTGACTTCCAGAATTTAAGGTCTGGAAGTGCAAAATAGTTTTGAAGGTGTGTGCCTTGCATTATGGTTTTTTACTACTGCCAGAAACTAGAACCACACTATTTGTGAGTATAGTCTGCCTGTTAAAAAGTATTTATTGAGTTGTACATTTATGCTTATATCTGCAACTTTGGTAACTTACTGAAAATCACCCCACATACATCTGGGCCTTTACATCGACATATTTATTGTACGTGGTGTCATGATGACTAATCTCTGTCAGCATCCATCACCTTCTGGTACAAAGTCTAGATGTCTGCACAGTCAGGTGAAGGGTGTTTCTTATTACAAGTGACTGTAACTACTGGGAAAGAAATGTGATACCATATTTCATTATAACTACAGTGTACATGCAGTAGCTTTCAGTTACTTAGGTCTCAAACCAAAACAAGAAGTTTTGTATCTCCTTCCCTCTCCCTCGCCCCCCAAAAACAAGAAGGTAGAGAAAATAGGAAACGTATCTAGAAAAAAAATGCTTAAGATGATCTTTCATTATCTCAACTGCTGTCGAGCAAGACACATTATCAGGTTTCTTGTCTTTCCTCTGAGTAGGTTCAGCTGCAACACAAAGACAGACCTTCCAAGCCCTTCACCTGCAACACTAGGAGCCTGTATTCATATTTTATTGTTTTCTTTTCAGCTGAGAAGTTGAACATGATCTTAAGCCCTGTTAGCTACGGATCGAGTAAGCGACTGCATGCCATGGCCTGCGGCAGTGCGGAGAATCGGCTGCTCCCACGGGAGATCCAGCCCTACAAACGACAAAGATCGCGAGGAAACAGCTCTGATCAACAACAGCGAGGCTGGCCTGTTACAGGAGGTGTCATCCCACTTGCTGGAGAAACAGTGTTCTGATAACAATCTAGATCCGATTTCATCATCAAACCGTCTGGGTACTGCAGTTCTCAGCCTGAGAAGCCACATATGTCTATCAGGATACATAAAAGTTGTTCTATTTTTTCAATGTCAATATCACTAGAGAAACAAACACACTCCAGCATTTTATACCTATGCTGAAGTAGCATACCCTCAGCTCTCTCTAATGGGCTGAAACAATATACTCCCTTGGTAACCCTGAACTTCGAATCTAAAAAATTAATTTTAAAGGGGTTTTGTGTTTCTAAGTGAGATGTCTTATGTTGAATCACATATTTTCACTCCACGATCCGAAAGAAGGTCACCAGATGGCACTATTACACGTTGTCTCTCTCATTTCAGTCTCTTAATACACATGAAAAGTTTTTAATTGTGTAAGAACTGGTAGTACTGTTACTCTAGCACTACATTTATCTGGGGGCAAGCATGATGAGTAGCATCTACGTTTTAATCTCCGCAACCTTTCACAAATTATTCCAGAGGAGCTGTCCTCTGAGAACTAGATGCTCTTTCACAAATTTAAATACAGACATAAAAAAAAAGGAAGGGACTGTTCTTTTGATATTTATGTCTCTCTCTGCTCAAGGACTAGCACATAGCTGTAATGGGAACACATCACAGCAGGAATGCACACACATTTGGCTATGCTGATTTCTCCTCTTTGATATTATACAGAGATTAAATGCCCTAGGCATACTGTAAATATGTACTTTTGTCAATTACACTGACATAGAGCCAGCATATCCAAGCTGCATCTTGGACCCAATTAAAATGCATCTGCACACCTATCAGCAAAACACTGCACATATGACAGCAAAAGCTGTCGTTTGAATCTGTCTCTTGATTACACAAGCAGAAATATTAACCTCAAGACTCCTAATTGACCAGACACTTACAAATGGCCTGAGCAACTCTTGATATATATATTTTGAAATAGCAAACCATTGCTCATTTCTGTGGCTACTAATTTGTGGTCCACTGATACATGAGTCATGGTTAATTCCATAGCGTGTTAGAAGAGTAATTTAGAATAGTAACTTAGACTTGCTGATGCTTTAAAGTTGTAGTGTTCTCTTAGCTTTGTTCAGATACAGTTTTCTTGAAACCTTACATAAGTCGCATATAATTTTTTTCTTGACTCATAGGACAAAGAAATAAACTCAGTAGATTGTTGTTTTGCTTTCCGCATATCTCATTATATATATTTTTTTTTTGTGAACTGTATCTTATGCTCCAAACAACTCATAACTGGTGAAATGGTGAAAAACATAAGGCCATGATTTTTTAAATATGTGATGGAAACGGTCAACTGTCACAAAAAGTCCCAAACCACACATGGTTGACCGGATCTGCCTCTGACAAAACACAGTCACCTCTGCTATATCTTGACTGGGATTTATGTGACAGTAGCATTGATAAAAGAAGTTTACTTCATGACAAGTGTATCATTGGCACATACGCTCCATTGGAGATACCAGCAACCTTGCTAAATGAAAAGATTGGAAAACATCAGAAACACGACTGTTTCTGTTGATAAGTAGTCTAACTCTTCTGTACTGTATCTAATCTTATTTTCTGACCTCAGTTAAACTTTTTCTCCTAATGTTCAGCTTGGAGGGTCCATGCTGGCCTGGACATACAATACCCGAGGGAACTCAGCAAAACCAACAGACCTGCTAGCACAGGCCCCAGGAGCACTGCCAGCTGTCACCACACACAGTTCAATCAAAAGAAAAACATTTCTCCTGTATTTCTTTTTTAAGCTTTTATGCATTTTACAAGAAATAAATTCACCCAGTGGACATGTAGTTTTGTCTATAGTAGCACCATATTTTGGAAGTACACTGAACAAGGCAGCAGATGTTTTCACAGAAAAGGGTGCTGCATTTTACCAAAAGTAAAATTCATAAACACAGATACATTCTGTATATGTTTCTGCTCACATAAATAAGCAGTTCTGCTCAACACTGAGTTTCATATTCAGCCCATGTAGCTCATTAACTTAAGTCAGCTTCTTACGTTAGGTGCGTAGCACACATCTCATGGCAATAGTTCCGTTTTTCTCAAGTCTAGAAAAACTAGATTTCCAGCAGAGTTCTCCTTGCAAGGGAGGTTCATGTTGGACAATATAGCCCCCTTCCAAAACAAAAAGTCATCAAGGTACAGGATGTCATCAAGAGTTAGAAAATTCTGCTTCTTTTTTCCACATTTGCTGCCAAGCGGCATCTTAATGGTCACTGCTTTCTGCACAGAGTAAGCTGCAATTACATTAACTTCCTCTAGCACTCTGCATCTATCCCAAACCCACTAAAACCAACAATGGTGATATCCATCTACTGCAAACAGAAAGCCAGCCCCATGCAGCTGGTCAGCACTCTGAAACATGCAATCTCTGGCTGACATTTGGAGCTGAAAGAACAGATTCTTCTGTTCTTGGTATCAGGAAGCACTTCGCTATGAGGTCTTCCACAAGCTGCCAGAAAAGGGATTCTTGGCTCGCACTTCGGGGAACAGTCATGCAATAATCTCAGCCCCTGAAAGCATCTGGCAAACCTGACACATCAGAAAAGAAATGTCAAGGTGTTATGAAAACAGGTTAAGTCACCATCTCCTTGCCCAAAATCTGCTGGTTTTCCTTATTCTCCCTTTGGTGTAAGAGGCTTGGTGAACAAATCGCAACCAGTGTTGGCCCTAGAAGAAGTCAGGCTGAGGGTTGGCTTTGGCCAGTCCTCCACACCCCATCCTCTACACTTAAGAAGAGTGTACTCATGTTGCAGAGGGGTGCCCAGCAAAGGGCTGGCAGTAATTTTCAGTTTCAGCAGTATGTATAGTACAAAATCTGTGCTTGGTAAGAAATAACACATGCATATGAATGACATATGGCATCAAATCCTTAACATAATTGGAGGAATTTTGCACTTTAAAAAATACCTGTCTCTCATTACCTATTTCTTATCCTTCTGTCTCACTCTTTTATCCTTATACTGATATAAAATGATGCTATAATCACTATTTTGACAATTCATTGATGACATCAAAAAGGATGGTGGCTAGAACACACTGCAACAGGAACAAACAGGGATGCTCTACATTTCGCAAGTGAAATGCCACTGTCTTCTTGCTACACACAGATGTTGTAGCACTGATTATTTTAATGAGTTGACATCCAAGGACATCCACCTTTTTTTTTTTTTTCCCACAAATGAATAAGGCAGGCATTTGATTTTACAAGTCTGAGGGAACCTGAGAAACAGGGAAGGAAACTACTTGCCCAATCTCAACCACCAAGTCTGAATGAGCCATGATTGCAACCTGATTTCCCTTTGTTAAGAGACTGTGTGTACATATGCTTCCTCACGGCAGGCTCTATTCCCTCACTATGTCGTAAAATATTTGAAAACAACAATTAGCATTTAATTGTGAAGAACAAACTTCCAAAGGCAGTGAAAGGCAGACAGAGAAAGAACAATGTAATCTGAATTTTCATAATTAACCACTCATTTTTCTTTTGGAAGCCGGAGTTGCAGAATCCTAATGAGGGTTTCCTTGTTATTTTAGGAGCTGTGTACAATTTAATTAATTCATTGTAAATGTTCAGTCATCCACATTGAAGGCTAATGAAAATTTAGCTAATTAATTAAAGAATGGGTTAATCAGTTAACCAATACTGTAATTCTCTGAAAGTTAAAATTATACCTCATTTTATCAAAAAGATAATCCAGAAAAATCTGCTATGAATCATCTATATTAACAGTGTCTGAGGCTGCAGTGCCAGTGACTTTTCTATAAATAACAGTAAGAATCACTTAATAGCTTATTTGCCACATACACCTCTTTGGAACGACGTGTGATATCTCCACACTGACCTGAATACCAAGGGGGCAAACGAAATGTTCAGACTTGAGTAACACCTACATAAGCATTTTATTTTGCTCAATGGCAGAGAAAAACAGTAATTTTGAATCACCCCTATCTGGAAAGAGACCCTGTGCAAAATGACATCAGGTTGTCATCCTTAATACAACCTGATGCAGCTTCAGTTGTTAGAAAAGGCCATATCACGATATACATTCAGGCTATTGCAATAAAAGCACAGAAGATGGCTTTTCAGATTTTACCAACCTATTGCTGTAGGTGACGGCCCAGATTAATTTTACCCAGCTTCAGCTCAGGAGAGGATTAATTCTTATAATAAAGATCTAAGTCACACTTTGAAAATGCCCATTTCTCTGTACCGACCACAGAGGTAATCTAAGGAGAGAATATTCATAGTTCAGGCAGCACAGCTAAACCAGATCAATCTGGGGCCAAGAGCTGGATTCTTTAATTGTCTAAGTTTTCAGCTTCTCATTGGCAATTTTGAATGCAGATTAACTGAATCTGAAAATTAGTCTGTCTGCCTTTTTATTTTTGCATACTATTTTTCCATAGGAAGACCAGGTTATTTACAGAAAAGAGTTCTCTTACACTGCATCGATCCCCAAAACATGCCTGCATGTGTCTTTCAGTGACAAAACCACAAGATTAGACTATTATAGGCCCACCATATAATAATTGCTTTGAGATTTATCAATAATCTAAAAACTAGTCACGTGACAGGACAGATGAGTCTGCGAAACATTGAGTGCCCTTTTCCAGTTTAAGTCCAAGGGCACAAGAAAGCTCATAAAGCCTGTTTTGCTTGCTCTGAGCCCAAAAGAAATTGCTTTGTTTGCTTGCTTAGGGGTGACTTAATATGGAAGGAGAGCAGCTCAGAGGCTTGGAACGATACAGTGGCACAGAGAGATCAGAGAAGCAGCAAGATGATAATTCTCAATGTCCTGACTTTTGGGACAAAATCTACCTTATATTCAGTGCAGTCCTTTCCCTCACCAAAAAAAAAAAGTAAAAAAAAATCTTGGAATTATACAAACCTACACCTACAGATTTGTTCAAATCCAATTTCACTTTTTTTCCCTGCTATTTCTCCTAATATTTTTAAGGAAGGACAATACTTTTAATGATGAGAACAATTCTTAACATTTAAAACTTTGGCAAAAATGGCTGCTAACAAGATTATGCTTACCAAGGCGCTTAAAAACCTGCACACCACTAAATGGGAGCCTCATGTATGGCATCTGTTTTTTTCCCCAGTTTCCACCAAGCCTCACCACTGCCTTATCTACCACCTTTCTCTCAGATGCCACACGTTCTGCCTTGCCTCAAGGATGTTTTGCCACCAATATGCTGACCATTGTTTTTCTTGCACACAGTAATCCAATCAAGCAAACAGAAATAAACCTTCCTACAGCACACTGTAAAACGTTCTACAAGGCTTGAAAGCCACGGGTTTCTAAGAAGATTAAATGAAAGAGAGAACCATATCTCGACCCTTAATCCAAAACTAAGGCATGAGTTTGCAATTCAGTTCGTGCCTGTTACTGAGCCTATTGCTGTTATTTTAAGATGAGAGTCTGTATTGCTTTATGCATGTCCACATGTGAGATTATAAATCAACATTTATTTCCCATGGCCCTTAATAGGAAACAAGAGGTTGCATGTTTTTGGAGGCTAAATATATATACTATGTATTACATTCTAAATATCCTTACGGAATTGCTTGCAAGCAAATGACGGACAAAGGCAGTTGTATCAATAATTCAGTAAGTCATTTCAATATTAATTTATTTTAAAATGCTGATTTTCAATACTGACATTTGAAAATAATTGCTAACATATTCATAAATGTATGTACTAATATATTCGCAAAAAATTAGGGAATGGGTTTGGCTACTTTTCTATTTCTTTGGTTAAGAACACTTAACGCTTTCTGGGTAGATACTTTAAGTGAAGAAAGTAATACTTTAGATTTGCGTCCCAACTTACTGCACAGTTTCTTGCTTATGTAACAAATTCTAGTTACTGTAATTCCAGCTGTTAGCCTTCCCTCTGAATAAAAAATGGCCTTTTCTCCACATGAAATGTCATGTTGTAAAGAATAGTGCCCTGGGCCATTCCCATGATAGAATCAAGTCCTGATTACCTCACTGGAAAGCGAGAAATCATCCCCCTCCAGTGATGCAGACCTCCTGTTTCTATCCCTGTAGAGGCACAGGATAGCAGGAATTACTAATATGATATAGTAAGATATAATAAAATATGTCAATAGCTCAGTACGTCATGTCCTCGGCCTCAGGCAGGAGTTGCTTGGAAGGAGTCCAAATTTAAGGAGAAAACACAAACATATTTTTCTGAACAGCTAATCTGGGAAAAAAACTATGAGAAATGTGCTGGTTGGAAATTTCAAGTATTTGAGTCAGTCTTATGGAAATGGGTTACCAGGCAGAGGACAGGTGAAATGATGTAGGAAGCACGCAAATTACCATCCTATGGATCTGCACTGTATCTCATTGACCTTTTATATGGCCTACATGGCACCTTTCAGATTCATGATTAAGTTTGCACGTGTACACGTAAGTGTGCCTATACACGCACCAACGGTGAATCGTTCCAGATCGAGAACGAGACTATTAAGTTCCAGATTGAGAATCGACTGAGAATGAGGCTATTAAAAGTTTACAAAATTACTTCATTATAATGTGTAGAGTAGGATTCTGAGTGGCAACAAGTAGCAATTTTATCTCAGAAACTGAACACAAAAACCAACGGCAATATTACCCCAAAATTTATTCCATGATCATTCTCTCAATAAATTTTAGAGGAATTTTACCACTGGTTTTGAATGGGAGGAAACCCAGGTATTCTGTCTGTGACTTCTGGAGAGAAACTAGCATTGCTGTGCCTCCTTCAAAGATACATATGGGTCAAAAATTCATTCTTAACTGTTTTTCATGGTTTTCTATATAGAGAGCAAATAATAACCACTTCTTAATCCAAACTGCAGAGCATTTCCTAATTATTTATATTGCTGCAGCATTTAAAAATCCAGCCAAGATGAGGCCTTTGGATAGATTATACCTCCACTCAGAAACATCGTAAATTAAAACAAAGAGTAGCAAAAGCATCCAATTAACATTAAGAATAAAGTAGAAAAATAGGAAAATTTAACTAGCAATAAAATCATACAGAAGCAAAAAATAGCTGCTAGACAGCATGATGCTATCAAATTACTTCAGATGACTGCTTTAAAAACATGTAACTTATTTAATAAGAACTATTTATAACTTTTTTTTCCCTTCTACTCCTAAACGAAGCAATTGCTGGAGTTCCAAAATCAGGGCTTTTTGCACTCAAACATATGATTGCCAAAAATTTTAGCCAAATGGTAACTTGGCAATTGTGCCTGGTAGCAATAAAAGGGATGTAATTAGTAATTTGATAAAAGCTTGCACCACAAATTAAACACCAAAATTAACATCTGATTCATCCCAAAAGAGGTGCTTATCCTCTAGCCTTACAAACCCTACAAACTTCAACCTTCTCCCTCAGGCAAAAGCCTACATAACTGGACAAGCTCTCAAACGATGCCCTGAAGGTCACCAAACAGGCTGTGACAGCGGATGTGCTTTTTCCTTAGTGCTCTATATCCGCTAGAGCTGTTTTACAGCGATGTGAGAGGGTGAAAAGTTTACACTAGCTGGTTATGCAATAAATGTCACTGGTATTACCACTGACTTTAGACTAGACTCCCAGCAGTAAGCAGTTAAGAGGTGATAAAGCAGGATTAATTCCTCAGGAAAAATTTTATGATTAATTTGTCAGTGTAGTTTGCAGTGCAAATTCCCTGCTACTTTTATTCTGCCTGGAACAAGAAATTATTTTGCACCAATATATTCTTTCCCTAAGAGTAGCACTTTATAGTGGCGTTAATATCACTGCACAAGCACTTCAAGACTATTCTCACGCACTCACCTTAAAAGAAGTCATCCAAGATCATTGCTATTTATGGCTATTCACGTAAATGAATACAACTTCAACGACGCAGAGGACAGTGGAATAGCAATGGAATACTGCAAAACACAGTAACTTATTCTCTGAACTGCCTTGATGAAATTTTATCTGACGGGGACCGCTGTTGACAGCGGCAGAGAGCAGTAGTTACACCACCAGATAAAGCTTCTTTGGAGGCAACGTGAGCTCTGAACCCTCCACCTGCTGTAGAAACAAGCAGATGATCAACACTTAAAACTCTCATTGCCCTCCCAAGCCATGAGGCTCAACTTCACTGCCAGCAAGGTAATCGTGGCTTTTCCAACACTGCATGTTTTTCATTTCCTTGTTTCAGACAGGAACACATGTAGCCAACAAACCACCAATGGCAGCAAATAGCAACTGTATTTCCTCAAAGGTACAGGTATTGCCCGCAAAATAATGGAATATGTGGTAATGTACTACAATATATTTTGTCAGACGAAATCAGTTTGTCAAATGTATGCCCTAAGATTGCTCTAATTTCGGATTTTCAGCTTGCCTGAGACGGTGACCTGCACTTAACAATACAATTGCAAGAATTTCACACACACAAATTTACAACAAAACCAAACTAAACCCAAACCATCTGATTTGCCTGCTTTCCCAAAAGGCAAATAGAGCACCAACACTATTATTTTGACTTAGGTCAAATATCTGCTAGATATGACTTAGGTCAATTATACAAAAGATGCTGCCTTCTGCTAGATGCATCATTGACTGATGCTTGCAAAGATCTATTGCTAGATCATACAGAGAAATAAACTACTTCTTTAAATCACTCCCTGGACATCTACATGTAATAAATAATCAGCAACTCAATGGCAGCTTGAATGATGAGGAAAAGATTGATGGTACGCTAACTATACAGAAGGTAAGCATACATCAATGTACATAAAATTACATATGTGATGAATCGTATTCTTCTTACCAGGCACTCTGAATGGCATTTATATTTTCCCACCATGAGATATGGAAGGGAGGAACGGTGATTTCATACAGTTATCTAAGCACCTAGTGTAATAGAGACTGGATTATCATCTTGGTACTTTGCTATGAAAATTAACAATAGTTAAAACATATGTATCTGTGTTGAAACGGAATAATAATGAGTCAAGAGCATTCTACAAGAAGTTCTCATTGACAGCCCAAATTTTCAGAATTTTCAAATGCACAGCTAAATATTATTGAGGTATTTGGTTTGTACTGATAAAAGAAGATAGTGATTTTCAAGAGAAGTACTTAATGAGGGGTTTTGGATAAAAATCACAAAACCAGCCACCTTTGTTTTCCTAAACCACCTGTATCTCACCTTATGATGCATAGCAACTGATCTGTGTACAATAAATTCATTAGAATTATCTGAATTTTCTCTGTCTTGTTAAGTTTTAAAAAAGCTGCCAGTGCCAAGAAAGAATGTGAACCTCTAGTTTGTGCCAATAGCATGCTTACTGCTGCACAGATTAATGGAACCAGCCATTAAGCTAAATAATAAGAAGTGATACTTAAATAAGAGCTGGCTGAAATACAACGGAGTATGGCTAATCTAGGTTAAGGTGAAGGAAACACCATTCTTTATCCTACAGAATTAGTAACATCACATTAGTCATAGTTTGCAGGGTAGGCAAAACATTGTAGATGACTGGGGAGAAATTAAGAATTTCTAAAGAGCAAAAAAGGTTGCTAAATAGAAAAGAGATTCTTAACCAATTATTATAGTTATTATAGCTGTTTACTTATGCTCATCTCTAACATATCCTCCCATCTGTTCTATACCTTGTGCATAAAACACTTAATACTCATTCATCCCACATAGATCTTTGAAAGTGTTAACTTTCAGACTTCTTTTTTCTTCATATTCCTTTAATTTACTGACTAAAATGAGATTTTGAAATTTGGTCAAGAGGACCAAGAGAAGCTATTTTAATTTTTAAATTCTGGTACTGTATTGATTGCTGTTTACCAGAAAGCATTCACTGGTTTTGCACATTTGTTTTCTATACCTAAGGGGTAAAAGTTTAATAAAATGTCCAAATGCCACATTGCCTTACCCCATCCTTATAAACTAGACAAACGTCCGACCACAAGCGACAGAAAATAGGAACCCAGACCATCCACCTTAGGTTTAGTCCTTTCAAAAGCTTTCTGTACGGAAGGTCTCTTATTTCTGTGGTTAAAAAGCCTGGCTTTCAACAAACACCAGCCAAGCTTGGGCATGTAACTTTAAGAACAGTCCAGACCATTACACTTTCCCACTTCCACATCACTTTTGTTACAGGACTTCAGTATGAACATACTACCCATTACGCAGCAACAAACTCAAATTGGTTCTAGTCTTTTCCTACAGTTACAAAACCAAAATTCCCGAATTCTTTGAAACAATTTCAGAAGGAGAAACGACCCAAAACGGATTGTTTTCTCACCTCTACAGCTGGCAGTGGAACACTGACTCCAGCTAATAAAATCAACAAACCTCCAGATCATTAACAGGGCAGAAGGACTTCGTTAAATCTAATTTTTTTTGGCATGTGGCCCTGGGGGTGTAGTGCTGGCTGCTTAGGGAATGTCACCACTCAGAAAGGCCAAGGCCACTCCCTAAAGTCAACACTGCCCGAAACATCACTGCACTGTGGCACCCTCAACGCTGCAACGAGCACTGCCCGAGGGCAGCTTCCACCACCCAATCCCACACTTCAGAAAAGACAGGCACCTACACCCACCGTTTAAAACACGGTGTGAAGGGCTCACTGTTGCCTTTTAAAACAAGGCCAGAAGAAGTAGGAGGGGTCAGCTGTGCCTTGCCACCCAAAACTTTTATATGATGAGCAGCGCACCACACAAAGTGAGCAGTGAACATGGGATATCTTTACATAATTGCATAAAAGTTGAGTACTCTCACCACCAGAATCTGAAGAGCTTGTAAAAGACACTGGATTTCGTTAAATATTAGTCTAGAGGGTAAATTTGGAGAACTAGGTTGGGGAAAAAAGTAGAGGAAAAGTGGGTTAGATGGAAAAGCAGTACAATGCTGCTCTGCCTTGGTCTGGCATTTCTGAGAAAGCCTGCAAGCAAAACTACAGCATCTGAAGATCTTCTCTCTTTAAAGTGAAGCTCCTTCAGGGTTTAAATACCCAAAAGGAGGCAGATAATTTGAGGTCTGGTATACTGATTTTGGGGAGTGAAATTCCACCTACAGTCTCCTGTAGCCCCCACATCCTGTTGAGGTTCTGGACAGAAGGAGAAACATTTATAAAGTCTCCAGACTTCAGGACTGCACATTCTTCTTTGTACAGCTTCTAGCAAAATGAATTTAATCATGTCTGGAGTTCTTCTGAAATACAGCATGGTGAACATTTGTCAACACAGCTGGTTTTGTGCAGCCTCTAAGTAAAGTATTATCTGACTCCTTTTTAATTATATATGCTTTTTATTTTTAAATATATTGTTGGATTTGTTGTCCCCTTGCTGTTAATTAAAGGTGGCACAGTTTCAGTTTTCCTTTTCCCAGCATAACTAGCAAGAATTGCCGAAGGAATCTTAGTGGATGGCCATGACTTAAGAGCATTTAATCTATACTGCATTTCCATGCTGTCACTTTCTGCTTTTTAACAGTGTACTTAGATACAAAACCAAGAGAATCCAGTGGTGATAACCACTATAATCATTGCTTCACAGTCAATAAATTACTGAGAAGTGCTAAAATAAACTGAGAATAGTATTCATTCACTATAGTACTGGTTGCACATATAAAGTACCAGACTTAGGGTATGTCCATAATAGCCCTAAATTGCTAAATACTCCAAACAAATTAACTAACAGTTACCGCTATTGGAGCAACATGAAGTTAACACAGAAGTAACTTGAAAGTTTTTAGGATGATAAAAGCAGGTAAGATGTAACACAGATAAAATATAAAAGATAAAAGCAGATAAGATGTAACACAAAACCAGGCTTTTAACAGTGATGATGCACATGTTCCAAACATGCACTTAAAACAATACAGCCATCTTGCATACATTGGTATGCAAGAGCCAGATACCTATAGCTCTGTACTCACACATATGCTTGCACAAGCAGACTAACTGTGAAATGTCTATAGAATAAGACTTTGATCTCCCCATGAACTAGGAAACATCACTTCAAAATATCTTTTGTTAGTGCTGAGAGAAGAAAGGCTATTCTATAGACAGAGTTACAGTTACTGGGTCTGTAGATTCAACATTAAGAAGCCCTGAAAAAGAACTGTTCAGGAGTTCAAAACAACTAAAAACTCAGACCTTTAGCAGATTCCAGTTTTTCCTGTATGCATGTGGGTAATTTATGTTCTTCCTTAAACAAACACATATTAGATGATACATTCTAACAGTGACTGTGCAGGTGCAGTGTTAATATAGCCAGCAAGTAGAGAAGTACCTAAAAATACTGTTAACAACCTTTCCGTTAGAATGCAAATACTGCCATCAAATACAATGTGGCAACATTTGAGATCAGGATAGATCTTAAAATATCACACATAAGCTATTCAGGTTTCTTAAGACAACAAAATTGGCAATAAAATAATGTCAAACTGTGTCTTGTTGGTAAAAATAGCTCCTTTTCCAAATGCAGTTCTCTGTGAATGTAGAAAAACTGTAACTGTCTTGTATATACCATAAGCTATTTATCTAAAATGGTACTGTCAGTGAAACAGATGTCATTGCACAATATCCCTGTGCCACCCACATTCTGTTCTCCTAGTTTCCAAACAGAACTGTTTTGAGTTATTTACTGAGTGATCAGATTCAAATATTCCTGCAATGATCTCCATGCTATATTAAAGAAAAAAAAAGTACTTAAAAATTGAAATGCAATTTTACATTTTTTACCATGATCTAATATATTCAGCATGCCTCCACCAGTACAGACTATCAAAGAGACTGAAACCTTAGCAGAAGGTCAAAAAAGTATTTTAAGAACTTCGTACATCAGCTTTTTCCATTTTCCTCTTCCTGTCCATTATGCTCAATTTCAATCGTCTGTTTTTAAACATTTTCAGTCAACTGAGTAAGATGTAGAATTAATATCAAAGTTTCCTTTCCAGTCCTAAAAAAATTATGTTTTCTTTGCAGGATAACTACACAGAATCTAAAAATCACACCACAGAATAAGTCAGGCTGGAAGGGACTTTTGGAGATTACTGGTGGTGGGACCACACGACCTACTGTAGGGCCCACTTAGGGCAGCCCACAGGTCTCAGTGTCACTTGTGAGGGACCCATGCTGGTCTGCATATGCCATAGGGCACCCTACATTGTACAACTTGGCCACCTTGTTTTTATTCTGTCTTTTCATGCTGTCTTGCTTTTTCATCTTTCCTCCTTTTTTCCAGCCTTGTCGCAGTGATCTCTAGAGTTCATCAGTATCAGACTGCCATAAGACTTCCCGGAGGGTGAGACAGGGCACAAGACTATCCACAGTTCAAACAGGACCTTGTCAATGCACCTGATGAACTCTAAATCCAAAAAGCACTGTTCTCATCAGTGTGACCAAATTGTTGCCAAAATTCAAGTTTTTCAAGTTTCTCGACCTGTACCCTTTAAGAACCCAGACTGTATTTGCTTGAAAGCTTGTGAAGGAAAATAGTGAGCATAGTGACATTCACATTGAGTATTCTGTCTGCATTCACATTTGGACAACAGACACACTAAAGAAAGTAAGATCAGAAAAAGTAGTTAAGCTCAAACATTCAGTTTTCTAGTTCGAAAAAGTGCTTTAATTCTTAAAAACAGGGAAGAGAGCAAGGAATCTAAAAGACTAGACTAGAGACACATAGGCATTCCAGCAACCCAAGGAATACATCTAGAGCAAATGACAGCTAAGCAGAAAAACCATTTTGTATTCAAGACCTTTTTCTCATGAGAAATACTGTCCCTCTTGAGAATGTAACACTTTCTTCAGCCTTTCAAGATGACTGATAATAAAAGCACTGAAATTAACATTAAAACACGTTAGTCTCAAGAGGTTTTTCATTCTATCACATTTTTACTCTTTGATACTTGTTTGCTAATAAGCCACCTAACCCTTCAACTATCCAGCTTTATGATGCCTTATTTAGACCTCTCAACATTGTTGAGCTGCTTTCAGATTACAACACAAAGTCTTAAAGACAAATACGACAGGCACGTTTTTTTAGCAGAACACTTGCCAGTCTGGCAACAGCAGAATCAACAACAGATAGGCAGAAAGAGTATTTTTTAGAGGAAAGACGAGAATTTTCTACACACTCCTGAAATAAAGTTCTTTCAAGACACAATAACCTGTTATTCCAGAGAGCTGCCTAACAATTCTCTGCCCTAATGGGGAAAAGAAAGAGTGAAAAAATTTCCATTAGAAACAACTGAGGTCGCTAGTTGTGTGTTTGATATACTAATTTGATTATATACGGTCTTATTTTGCATTTACATAGCACACGATGACTGGAAGCGATTTAGGCTAACAGCTAACACTGTAGAAGTGAAGCATTCTTTGGCACCAAAAGCCAAGACTATCACTTCTGCAACACTTATAATCCCCATCGGTTACGAAATAAGCACCCACATGCCCTTGCATTCACTACTAGGCACATCTTAGACTACAAAACATTTTATCCTTTGCTTTAGGCAATAACTTTCAAGCTGAAAATCCTAGGTATTCCTATCAGGCTTGGGACTACATGTGGCGGTTGTTCTTTTTTTCTTTTTTGTTTCCTAAATTTAAAGAGCAACAAAAGCGATTATCTAATATCGGTAAATAAATGAACATACAACTTCAGTGAGATTCTTTCCAAAGAGCATAACCTGTGACATCCTCGCTGTCAGAAAATATTCATCCTGCTAAATCCTGTTCAACTGAATAGCAAGATAATTCATAATGAGTTATAATTTTAAAGTGTTAGCCGAATATTCAAAAATCCGTCTCTACAGCATGGCTTACAGAAGAAATACATCGTCTGATACTGTCAGAAGCTGTTTTCCCCAGGAAGCAGAAAACACATATTAGCTAAATTGCCACAAAATTAGAGCATCTCTTTCATCCCCCTCTACTCCTCAATGATTTACAAATATGTAATTTTATAATTTTAATTAACTTCAAGTTAATTAATGAAAAATATCTTCATGAAACACATAATGCTAAGCTTGTGTCTTTAGGGAAAGCAGCTAGTTTTCTGATTTTTTCATCCCTATCTGAATTCTGTGCACCCATAACACGCATAAACGCTAAGAAAAAGAAATTACTGTATCAAACAGTAAATGAGTGCTCCTAAAGGTATCTTTTTAAAATCAAGTCCATCTAAAGTACTTTAAATATCCTGCAAATGAGTTATTCTTCTATCCAGTTGAAAATGATTGATTGCTTACCATGGTACATAGCTACTCTACCCCACCCTATAGTCTGGACAACCCAACGCAGTTGCTTTTCCTATTGACTATTGTTTAAAACCAGTTACAGATTCACATCTCCTTCAAATCCAGTTTACGGACAGGTGGAGGTACATTAAACGGTAGCTTCCCATACCATAGTCTCTTCCTATCATTACATGCATTTAGCACGAACTGTGAAACACTGAAATACTGCATTATTTAGAAACCAACTAATGTAGTTAAAGAAGCTCTTCATTCGTTAGGATAAATACTTTCTTATTGCTGGCCCTTCTTTTCATTTTCTTATAAAATCCCAATTAGGCGTTTTGAGAAAGATGAAGATGAGCATGCGGATTTTGGAAAAGGAATGGAACAAAAAGGAAAATATAAAATTACAAGTAAGTGTATAGGTGTCAAACTTGGCTAGAAAATAAACAAATTGAGTTTTCTGGATTTATTTCTGGTGGACATTCTTACGACTTGTCCTAAAACTGAAAGCACCTGTCTATGCTGCTAAAATATCAATCTCTCTCTTCAAAGTTAGGCGTATAGGCAGAATCATCAGTTTTCTGTAAGTCACAGGCAGGTAGCCCCACTCTATAGTTTTATGTGCTCTGTCTCTCTATCCTCCTGTTTATATGCCTGTACACTTACACGAGTGGATTGTGTCTCTTCTGAACCACTCATACAGGGCTGTTACACGAAAGAAACAAAACAGTGAACAGTTCCCTAATATTCCGAATAATTACTGGATAATAAAAACCTTATCTGATGAATAACTTGTGTCATATAAACCCAGACATTTCAATTTCCGTATTAAATATCCTATTAACATACCGCTACATATATAAGTATTTACGGGTTCAGCTTCCTAAGTCCCTTAAATATAGCCTGCTTTAAGAAGAGAGCTGTTTAAAAGATTATAATAGTTGCTGAAGACCACCGAGCCCTTTGTGCATAAATTCCCTTCTCTACTTGTGGCTAGGCATTCTGTGGCAAAAAAAAATCAGTTTGCTTAGTTGCAAATACCATGAACGGGAAACCATCCTGCCTAAACAGAGGACCTCTGCCTTCTGCCATTGTGGTCACTGTTCTTCCAGAGGTTTTTTTCATGTAATTGCCGCTAATTACAACTGGAAGTTAACACTGTATATCAGCATCAGTAGATGAAAAACAAGTATAAAAATACCTTTGTATACTGTTCTAAGTGATTTCCTTTTTTGAGGAAGAAAGTGCGTTAAAAGTCTTTAAAAAGCCAAATTTTGTCAAAAAGCCAAATCTAGATCCTCCCTAGATATTGTTACTGCTTAATCCAAAAGCTTTGGGAAAAACCAGTAGCAATATCTCAGACCTCATCAATGTGCCAAAATGCTGAGTAAAGGTTTCTCTTTTTGCTGGCATTTTTTCTTGCTTTCTGTGTGATTAGGATTGTTCTGGAGTCAAAAGCTATTGATTTACTAGAAGGCTGCCTCACATTTTGTATTTTCAATCCTATTAGACTGATTAAACCAAAAGACTTTTTAGCAAAACATGGAACTTTTTTATATTGTTTACTGTACTACATTAGAATCCTTATGATATAGAAGGGTTCAGCACTTACAAGGTCATTATTACATACATGCTGATTAAAAATTGACCAACCTTTCCTTCAGCGTCTGCTGCTGTTACCTTCTCCACTTTGTTTCGGTTTAAAAATTTCTTCACCCATTCTTCTACTTGAACATTGAACTTCATGAAAGTCACATAGCAAAAATATGCTGTCAGGAGCGTTAAGCTTTCCCACCACACGATCATGTTATCCAGAAAAAAGATGATGAGCAAGATCAAGTCAACAATGTAAAAGGACACATCTCGAAAGAGTGGCCACCAGGTAAGGTTCAAGATCTCTCTAGAAAATAAAGCACACATTCCAATAACAAACAAGATATTGAACACGGCAGATCCCACTATTGTACCAATGCCAACATTGCTGTGGGATATAAACACTCCTATTAAAGAAGTGAAGAGTTCTGGGGCTGACCCACCAGCAGCCATGAAGGTTGCCCCTGCTACATCATCAGATATGGTCAGTTTTTCAGTGATGACAGTCAAGGAAGGAACAAAGAACTCATCGCAGACTATGGCTAAGGCTATGAACATGTAAATCATTCCAATTACATGGAGAATCACTGCTCCCTTTCTTCTCTCCTCAAGAGAGAAAAGGTCCGTGGGGTACTCTCCCTTGGCATGATCATCTGTTGCATTGTCATGCTCAGCTTCATGTTTCATAGAAGTGTGTCGGCCTGGACTGTCGTCTTCGTTCTGTTCCGTGAAATCCAACAGAGTTCTTTGGTGCCCACGCACCAGCTTTTGGCTCTCTAGGCTGCTGGCCAACGCCATGCTATGCGGTTCCATCTTGAAAAAGGCACTAATTGAAAGACAGAAAGTACTAATGGCCACTACACTGACAAGAAGCCCTATGACTCGTATCAGTCTCAGTTTTTTCCTGACATTCTGATGCCGTCTGCAACCGAACAGCGGTTCTGCCAAGCACCACTCCTCCAAGACACCAGCAATAGTTTTTTTCTGAAGAGCCATTTTGTGTTCTGTGTGAGATGCTGAGGGAGTCAGATGGATTGTTCCTTCATACTTTCCTCCAGCTTTGAAGTTAGAAGTGCTTTAAGGGTTTTCCCAGAATCAAGTACTTTTACTCTTCATAGGAAGATTTTCTTCATTCGTCTTAAAAGGACAAATAGGTATTATTAATATTAGTGAAACAGAATGCGATTAGAAGCTTCTAAAAAGCATTCTACAGACTGGGTTAAACTTAGAATTTAAAGCACAGTATTACCAACTGTAACATAAAACCCTGCCACATCCCATCAGACACAGCAACGACATGTTTGTTTCAGCAGTAACCCTGTGGATAACAGTCTATCAATACCCAGATCATTTTATGCCTGTCATATGCCTCTGAGCCACTGTTCCCCTCAGTTGCTGACAAAAAATCCTAGTGCATGGTAAGAACTGTCCCCAAATGTTGCGTAAAAATGAAGAAACTACTATTTTAATGGATACACCAAAGATTATTACCTTCTGTAATTACTTTCCACTGTCATCATGAAACGTCCAAATCCCAAATGCAGGGGTAATAATGTATGAAAAAGCAATCAAAGTGCTAACAAGCCTCTCATCAGACCTTTAGGCAGCTGAGGCGGTATTAATTGAAGTGCTATGCATGCATAAAGCAACAGTCATTGATGTGTAGGTAAAACACTATGTTGCTGCAACAGGATCTAAATGAAGATCCAACACATCCCCCCAGTTTCTTTCATTCTCTTGCAAAACCAACTCGAGTTCGCACAGAGAACTCCACTTGCTTCTAATCAGACTTAGGACACTAGCTTGGACTAGCTAAGACAAAATTTTCATTCACCTCTGGTTTGGTTTTGGTTTATGTCACGCATTCAGCTATAAATGTAGGAAGTTACTAAGAATACCTATCTGGTAAGTGTCTTTTAAAAGTGTTCCTCTTACAGATCCTTAAGAAAATAGTTTAAATTTACACAAAAGTTGATCCTGAAACAAATGAAATGGTTAGAAATTAAACTAGGTGAAAAGGACTATGCATGTATGCCAGAGCTTGAGCGTATTAGACCAACAGCACTTTTAAAACCAGAAAAAAATACTATACAATAAGACGTGCTTTGGTTACCGAATTAGAAGAATATATGTAATGCAGAAATTAGATACATATGGTTTATGCATAGTAAGTTGCATTTCATATGATACGAAATATAAAATACTTTCTCATTAATTATGAGTACTTCCTATTACAGTCAAAAAATACTTTGTTACACACTTATTCAAGTCATTTGTAGTGACAGCTGAATACTTAATACATTAAACAGCAGAATATTGATTTTGTATTCTCAAATACAGAATTACAACTATTGCATGCAATTGTTTACATAAAAGTTATTAAGCCACATGCAGCGTCCACACTAAGAAGATGCCATAGAGACATACTCCATCTGCAAGATACAGCACCGCAGCGGAGATATTTTATCTTCCACCTCAGAGCTAACGCTCACCGGACCGCTACAAAAACATTAAGCAGTCAAGACATCGGAGCGGCACTACGGCCACCGCGCGCGGTTTATGGCGGATGGGCCGATCACCCCACACCGTTGTAAATCACGCGAATGTGGAACGGGGAAAGTGCCCTGAAACTCACAGGGCAGCGCCCAGCCAGACCGCTCCCGACGCCGCCCCCGCTGCCCGCCCGCCGCGGACCCCATCCTCGGGCGGAGCGCAGCCGCTCCGCGCCCCCTCCGCCCCGCGCAGCGCAGCCCCATCTTCCCCGTCCCCCCGCGGAGATGCCGCAGAGCCTCGCCTAACTCCGCGCAGTTCGCTCCGCTCCGCTCCGCACCCCTCCGCGCCGCACAAACTTTTCTTCCTCTCCGAAAGGGGAGCGGGTCCCCCCACGCTGGCAGAGTCCCCGAGCCCCAACCGCGGAAAGCCGCGGAAGCACTGACCGGCTGTCTCGGGGCACCGGTCACCCCCTCAGCAGCCGGGTACCACCCACGGGGGCGGGCATTTGGGGAGGGGGGACCCCGCACCGCCCGCAGCCCGACCGCCGCAAACCCGGCGACGCTCACCCGGAGGTGCGCTGCGCTGCGCTGCGCGCCGGCCCGCGGGCGCTCGGCAGGGGCACGGGAACGGGCATGGGCATGGGCGGCCACCGCCACGGCCCCTCGCCGCGCCGTCTGCGGCGGGCGGCGGCCCCGCGATCCGCACCGCGATGCGCACCGCGCCGCCCCGCACCGCCCCGCGCAGGCGGGGCAGGCGGCGGCCCGCCCCCGCCCAGGGCCGCCGCGGGTGTCACTGGGCACGGCGGCACCCCCCTCCCGCCGCCCCGCGATAGTTTGGCTAGCGGCAAAACAAGGGTGGCAAGGATTTTTTTTTTTTCCTCTTCTGTTCCCTTCTTTTATCTTGGGTTAGACGATGCAGGTTAATGGAGGTAAAATTCAGTGCTTCTAGCGAGGATAATGAGCCTCGAGGAGTGGGGTAATTTTAAAAAGGAAATCAAAATATCCTTTATGCCAATTTTTTTTTTTTTTTTTCCTGAAGGGAAAAAAATCATCAGGAAATGAAAGAAAAGGATGTTGCATTTCGGTTTTGATTTTAAGGAAGGCAACATGTCCGCTATAAAGTTATTAAATTTACTCATGGGCAGAAATGTCTTCAAACTGCATTTCAAAGTTGCCACGGAGATGCACTGAACCCCCTAGAAAACAGGGAAAGTTCATAGCCAGGACGGTCCCTTTCTATTTTGGTCTCCATCTTTCAACATAGGTGTTTCACCAGTAAACTGTGCATCGTTAAGTAATTGCTTCAAGATTCAAATACAATGGGACTGTTACAGTGCAGCTCTATCATGGCTGATTCCTGGTGCTACGTGCTGTAGATACACAAGACTGTACAGGTGCTATTCTTCTGAAATACCACTTGCACGCCTACTCTACATCGTTGTTCGAAAACCCCCACATTGCAATCTGTGGATAAACTGAAGTAATCCAGAGTAAGTGGGCCGACACTCCAAGGAGACTCTCATTGGGTCAGGACAGCTGGGAAAGACCTACATGTGGAAATCCTTGAAAAAAAGCAGAGCCCAGGCGAGAGCAGGGAGATTTAGATGGGCTGGAGAAGACAGCGGTTGAGATCTGGGAATTGTTTGGTAAACAGCTCTACTAGCCCTGCTCTGCTCTCAGTGACATCCTTTTCACGTTCTGAAAAAGTTTACTGTAAACATGAACTCTCAGTCTCTTTGGGCTGAAGAATAGCTTTGATTTTTACAGCTTCTACCTTCTTCATTTTGAACTCTGATTTCGTCATGTGGCAAATGAAAAACAATTGCATGGTGGGTTGACCCTGGCTGGATGCCAGATGCCCACCAAGCTGCTCTATCACTCCCCCTCCTCAGCTGGGCAGGGGAGAGAAAACATAGCAGAAGGTTCATAAGGTGGATAAGGACAGGGAGGTCACTCACCAATTACCATCACAGGCAAAACAGACTTGAATTGGGGAAATCAGTTTAATTTATTACCAATCAAATCAGAGTAGGCTAATGAGAAAACCAAATCTTAAAAATATCTCCCCCCACCCTTCCCTTCTTCGCAGGCTCAACTTCACTCCCAATGTCTCTACCTTCTCCCCTCCAGCGGCTCAGGGGGACAGGGAAAGGGGGCTGCAGTCAGTTCACCACACGTTGTTTCTGCCGCTCCTTCCTCCTCAGGAGAAGGACTCCTCGCACTCTTCCCCTGCTCCATCATGAGGTCTCGCTCGTAGTGGACGGTCTTCCACTAACTTCTCCAACTTGAGTCCTTCCCACAGTCCGCAGCTCTTCACAAACTGCTCCTTTTCACGGAGTGCAGTCCTTCAGGAATGGACTGCTCCAGCGTGGGTCCCCCACAGGGTCACAAGTCCTGCCAGCAAACCTGCTCCAGTGTGGGCTCCTCTCTCTCCATGGGTGCACAGGTCCTGGCAGGAGCCTGTTCCAGCTTGGACCCTCCACTGGGTCACAGCTTCCTTCAGGGCATATCCACCTGCTCCGGTGTGGGGCTGCAGGTGGATCTCTGCTCCACTGTTAGCCTCCACGGGCTGCAGAAACACAGCCTGCCTCACCATGGCCTTCACCACGGACTGCAGGGGAATCTCTGGTCTGGCATCTGGAGCATCTCCTTCTCCTCGTTCTCCACTGACCTTGGTGCCTGCAGAGTTGTTTCACATATTCTCACTCCTCTCTTCACCTGCAGTTGCACCGGTCTTTTTTCCCTTTCTTAAGTACGTTATCGCAGAAGTGTTACCAACGTTGTTGGTGGGCTTGGCCCTAGCCAGTGGCAGTTCCGTCTTAGGGCTGACTAGCGTTGGCTCTGTCAGTCACGGGGAAAGCTTCTAGCAGCTTCTCATGGAAGCCACTCACGAAGCCCCCTGCTGCTACCAAAACCTTGCCACACAAACCCAATACAAACTATTACTGGGTGCTTCATGAAGAATACAAAAATGTAACAATTTTTATTAAGTAATAAAATGTGGATGTTGTCAGTATCTTCAAAGTCATTACTAGGATATCACATGAAAAATAAGGATTGTCTGGGTAGGCCTGGGGTGCACAGTCCTTTTGCATCTCCACACTGGCAGTTTGCAGCACCTGGGATGTTTGGGTTGCCTTGGCGTTGATTGGAAACCCATAAGTTCTTCTAAAGAGCTATGAGATGGCAAAACCACATACATCAGAACACAAAGGGCATCTTAGAGACTAAATGGACACATGTGAGAGATGCAAAAGGTTCAGAAGATATTTCCAAAATTTCAACAATTTCCAGTGAGATCCATGGCTGACTCACAGATACAAAATGCCCTTCAAAGCCAGATTTTGCACAGGTGGTTTACATTTATTTCACATTACTTGTTGGAAGGTTCTCAGTAGTGGCTGACAGCTGATAGAGGGTTCCTGTTGATTATCCAGACTTGCATTGTTCCGTCTTGGGATGCTGCAGAGACATGTGGAGATTGTTTTAACCATCGTTCTATAGCCACTACATAGATAAGAATTAGGTAAAATGCAGATTTACTGTCTGTATCGCCATATGCAAGACACGGATGAAATGGCTACATCTCAAGTATCCAACTTATGCCTGCTATACAGTGATGACAGGGATTAAAGGTAAGCATGCCTATATGATTTCTTGTGACTGCTGTATTGTTGGCTTGCAATCTGTGAGAATTGGCCACTTGAAAAAGATATCTAAAAGACAGATGGCCAGAGGCAGACTAGGATACGTGTTTAGTACCCCGACTTCTATCAATTTCTGAAATAAAAGTAGAGGGGCAGGTGAGTTTTGCAAATGACCTCAGAGAGAATATGTAGAAAATCCCCTACAATTTTGTTATAACATCTCCTATAACTACATTGCCTACTAAACAAAAGTCCAGGTATCCGAATTGTAATATCCGTTTCTCTGTACTTGTAATGATTTTTCTCCCAACAACAAACATGTATTGCAAGCCAAGGACAATAAAATCTGTAACAAGAATGATGTGGATTACAGATGAGTGTCTCTACAAATAACTTAAGCATTTTTAATCAGCTGACCTTTTCTCACGTAAATGCTGCATAATAATGATGACAAAAAGCATGGATAACTTAGTATAAGGAGGATAACTAACAATAAAACAAATTCCATATTTTTCTCACAAAATTAAATGCCTGAGCATATCCTGGTTACATGTAGAATAATTAGATTATTTGAGTGAAATAGTCTTTGGCTTACATCTGGTTCAATGTTCTGCTTCTTAAGGAGGAGAGAAGAGGCATCTGCTAAGTGCTTGGATTCTGCATCTACACATTTGTATATACGATTAGACTTCTATTTTTATGTATGCTTAATATGTAGTTTTCAATAGCTTATATGTAGTTTACTGCACCATGTGTGATGAGCCCTCTGAAATCATAAGCCACTCTTCTTCACCACTTCGTAGTTCCAGGAAGCTCTGTGAAGTAGAACTTTAGTTTTTTTACAGTATTTCTGTTTTGGCTCTTCTATTGCTGTTGTACACCTTCAACTCCATAAAAGCTAGCACAGAAGTGTCTTTTGTGCGGGAGAGGGAAGGAGGAGGGAGCCAAAAGAAAAATCCTGAATGACAACATCTCTAAGTACCACAGCAGTACCTCTTAAAGCTGGAAGATAAAGCTGATGAGGAGGTTACCATGACTACAGAGGCGGCATATTTGAATGAAAATTGATGTTAAGCTTTTAAATGCTAATTGCAGCTGGGAACAGGTGACATTTGAAATATCAAAATTATTTCAACACTTCGCAGTGTATAACAAGTGAAACAGGGTGAAGAAGTTGACAACATACAGTTAAATTACTACACTGATATAGTCTTTATCATTAAAGTATGTTGCTTTATCATTTACAAGTCATCATTTACTTGTTTGTAGTAATAAGAAACTACATTGCATATAAATCACAGTGCCCAAGGGGCAGAAACTGCTTATATTACCTGAGTAATATGTTCATGAGGAATATACTGAGCAAAATTAAACAGGCTTCTTTAAATTAACTATAATAAGTTTCCAGCAGGCTGCATTAAAGAGGCTATTAAAACTTAATATTCAGAAGCTACTTTAAATTCTCAGTGATGAGTAAATCTTACAAGCGCCTGGAGTTAGGAATGTTTCTTATCTCCACTCCGTATATTGGGAAATAAAAGGTGAACATGCACACAATGGTACAGAGTCCTCGCTAAAGCTAAAACGCTAAGCTGAAATGGCATGTAGACCAGCGTCACTGTGTAACTACTGCAGTTTGGTGTCACACCAACATCTAACCAGACTTAGGGCTTTAGCTGTAAAAGATGGAAAAGATGTGCTTTACCTTCAACTGTAAGCACTGGCTTATGATTAAGCCTCGAAGATCATCTTGACGTTTCTGCTTCACTTGCAGTGGGTTGGATTCCACTTGCTAACATATGCCTTTCGAAGCAGTCTTGATAGCATTACTGTATGTCATGAGCAGTTGTAATGCAAATTTACATTTTGTAACAAATGATTGATTTGAAAAGCTTTGAGAGTTTTTGAGATTATTTTTGTTTGTTTTTAAACATATAAGATGAGAAATCTGGGGGCTTTACCCGAGTTCTGCGTAGTTACAGTCTGCACTGTAAACACCTTTATTAAGGAGACTAAAGCTAACTGGTTTTTTGATTCCAGTTTTTGCTAGTGAACGCAGTGACAGGAAAATATAAATCGACTATACTTTTAAGAGACAAAAAGTTTTTTGTTCATGTTTGCGGATCACTAAATAACATGTTTTTCTAATGTGATGTTTAAAATACTAATTAGACATATGGCAGCTGTAAATGTTGTCATCATGGCATGCCAGTCTCTTTTAAGGACAGTCTCCTTCAATAAAAGTACATATCTTCCTTGCCTTTATCTAGGCTTGAGAAGTTCATATCTACTCTGATATGGACCACCACCGCCTAACGTCTAGTGATATGACAGAAAAAAGTATGGTATGGGATATCATTATTGAAATCCACTTAAAAATCTGGGTGTATTGTGTCCAGATGATTATTTTTACTTACAGGGTAATTGCATTTTCTAAAAAACAGCAGGATGGAGCAACATGACTTTCTCTTTTGGATGACTTTCTCTTTCAGACGTGGTAATTTGCTCCTCTGAAGCTCCTTGTGTCTAAGTGCTGTAAAGTACCCACAGTGAGCTGCCCTGAAGTCAACGGGAGTGCTTATTTTGCTATAATCCGTGGCCTACCAGCCTCATTTATAAGAACACCTGCAAGCTGGTGAGGCAGCAGCCTTAGAAGGACTGTTGATTTGGTGAATGAGCTCCTGCATCCTTGCCAATTTCCCAGCAGTTTCATATATCACATTGCTTGGAGCCTCAGCTTGAAACCCTCTGCTCCCTGTGACTTCCAACACTTAGGAGTGCATCAGAGATAGAGGTCAAACTTGGTATTAGCTACAACTCAGATTTCTTACACAATTTATTTTTGGTTAGGCCATTGCCCAGGGAGAGCTGGAGGTAAATGTCTCCCACTGACCACTTTCCTCTCACAAATTAAATTATCTTTGTTGCTATAACGTCACACCTTTTTCTTCCTTTTCTCTCTCCTTATGTTCAGCCTTCTGATATTCCTTGTACTTGATGAATTACAAACTATTTGTCTTCATCTCTGCAGTAATCTAGTTTTCAAGTAATGTCCTCCACCCTTGTGGAATGTTTCAGGGAAATAAATAGAAGGTAAAAACTGAACTCAAATAGTGAGATGTGAAACGGTGAGAATTAATCATAAAATTGTAGAATCATAGAAGGCATGGGCTGGAACAGACCTTAGAGATCATCTAATCCAACCTCCCTGTCATGGGAAGGGATGCCTCTCAACTAGATCAGGCTACTCAAGGCTCTGTCCAACTTAGCCTTGAACATGTCCAGGGAGGGGGCATCCACAACTTCTCTGGGCAATTTATTCCAAAGTCTTACCACCCTCATACTGAAGAATTTCTTCCTAAGATCTAATCTAAATCTGTTCTCCTTCAACTTAAACCCGTTTCCCCTTGTCCTATCAGTGGACACTCTTGTAAAAAGTCCCTCCCCAGCCTTCCTGCAGGTTGCCTTCAGGTATTGGAAGGCAGCTATTAGGTCCCCCCAAAGTCTTCTCTTTTCAAGGCTGAACAATCCCAGCTCCTGCAACCTGTCCTTGTAGCAGAGGTGCTCCAGCCCCTGGATCATCTTTGTGGCCCTCCTCTGAACATGCTCCAACAAATCTGCGTCTCTCTTATGGTGGGGACACCAGGACTGGACACAGTATTTGAGGTGGGATCTCACAGGAGCAGAGTAGAGGGGGAGAATCACCTCTCTTGACCTGCTGACCACGCTTCTCTTGATACATCCCAGGATGCGGTTGGCCTTCTGGGCCGCATGAGCGCACTGCCAGCTCATGTTGAGCTTCTCATCTATAAACACCCCCAAATCCTTCTCTTCAGGGCTACTCTCAACCCACTCTGTGCCCAGTTTGTATTTGTGCCTAGGATTGGCCCGACCCAGGTGAAGGACCTTGCATTTTGACTTGTTGAAGCTCATGCAGTTAGTACTGGCCCATTTCTCAAGCCTATCAAGGTCCCTCTGGACAGCATCTCTTCCCTCAAGTGAGTCCACGGCACCACACAACTTGGTGTCATCGGCAAACTTACTGAGGGTGCACTCAATGCCGTCGTCCATGTCACTGACAAAGATGTTGAACAGCACTGGACCCAGAACAGACCCCTGAGGGACACCGCTTGACACTGGTCTCCATGTAGACATCGCACCATTGACCGCAACTCTTTGAGTGCGACCATCCAGCCAGTTCTTTATCCACCGAGTGGTCCATCTGTCAAATCTGTGTCTCACCATTTTAGAGACAAGGATGTCATGTGGGACAGTGTCAAACGCCTTGCACAAGTCCAGGAAAACGACATCCGTTGCTTTACCCATGTCAACCAGCGCTGTAGCTTTGTCGTAGTAGGCCACTTAATTAGTCAGGCACGACTTGCCCCTAGTGAAGCCATGTTGATTGTCACCAACAACTTGGTTATTTTTTATGTACCAGGAGAATCTGTTCCAAGATTTTACCCCGCACAAAGGTAAGGCTGACTGGTCTGTAGCTTCCCTGGTTGTCCTTGGTCCATTTTTTAAAGATGGGGGTTATGTTCGCCCTTTTCCAATCTGTAGGAACCTCATAAGACTGCCAGGACCTCTCAAATACGATGGCTAGTGGCCTAGCAACTTCAGCTGCCAGTTCAGGACCCGTGGATGTATCTCATCAGGTCCCATGGACTTGTGCACCTTCAGGTTCTCTAGGTGTTCCTGGACCTGATCTGCTCCTACCCTGGGTGGTTCTTCACTCTCCCAGACCCAGCCAACATCCTCTGTGATTTGGGTGGTGTGGTTCGAGTGGTTGCCAGTGAAGACTGAGGCACAAAGGTTGTTGAATATTTCAGCCTTCTCCACGTCCTCAGTAACCAGGTCACCTGTATCCTTCTGGAGAGGCCCCACATTCTCTCTCATTTTTCTTTTTTCTCTCACATACCTATAAAATCCTTTTCTGTTATTTCTAATATTGCTGGCCAGGTTTGACTCTGTCAGGGCCTTAGCTTTTCTAACCTGCTCTCTGAGCACACGAGCAACTTCCTTGTACTCATCCCAGGTTACCAGTCCCTGCTTCCATGCTTTGTGTATTCCCCTTTTGTATTTGATCTTAGCCTGGAGTTCTTTGTTTATCCATATAGGTCTCCTGGTGTTTTTGCCTGATTTCTTCCTTTTAGGGATGCAATGCCTTTGAACTTGGAGGAGATGATCCTTGAAAGTCAACCAGCAATCTTAGGCTCCCAGTCACTCCAGGGCTTTATCCCATGGCACACTACCAAGGAGGTTCCTGAAGTGGCAAAAGTCAACTCTTCTGAAATCGAGGGTTTCAAGCTTGCTGCCCTTCCCCCTCTTAGCTGCCCTTAGGATCTCAAACTCCACCATCTCACGGTCACTGCAGCCAAGGCTACCCACGATGAATTAAGAGAGACAATCTGCTGATTAACTATGCAGAGAGCTGGTGTGCAAAGAAGGCAGAATGAAAGAGAAAAAGATGACAAAAACATTTTATGACTGAAGTCAATGCTAACCCCTTGACATTTCCAATGAAAGGAAAGGAAAGGCATGGAGTTATTTCCCTTTTGCATTGCTAGGTCCTTGTGCGCACAGTACCAATTAGCTTTGCTCAGTTAAAGGCTCCTGCACATGTGTACTGAAAGTGTTTATACCATGGACTAAAACATGCTCAGGTCATTAGATCAGAGACCCCATCTATCAGAAGAGTTTCAAAATTTTCAGTGGTTGCAACAGAAACAAAAATCTTTCGAAGAATAGCTGACATATTGGGCTTTGTATTCGGTAGTGGTCACAGCACTGAGTCATGCTGTATTGAATTTTAGAGTAAGATCAAAAGAGTGGTTTAAAGCAGTACCACAAAATTAATCCTATCAACTGAAAAAACACAGACCTTTCAAACTAATAAGAGAATCTGGAATCAGAACATAAAAGGAAAGTTAGAACCAAAATAAATGGATGTTTTGAGAAGCTTTCAGAAGACAAGATGTCCAGTTTTTTTAAATGGAAGACTCTCTATCACAAACTAAATAATTCAAGTGTAGATAATCTTCCTGCATTCATTAAGAGCTTTTTACAGAAATTAATCTCAAAACCTACGAATTTCCCAAGTTTACAATCTTGTGTTCTGTAGGATAATTCTGATCACAGATGAAATGCAACTATCTTTTTAGTGTACTGCAGTACCTTTTTTAAGAATCAGTCAAATAAAACAGAGCAACATAGCTGTTCAAGAGAAGCAGCAAAGAATTATTTCTACAGTTGAGATTTAAGAGAAAATGCAATAATGGGATCGGGAATTATCCATACAAGGTTGTTGGGTTTTTTTTTAAAATCCATCTTGATTATGATGCAGTTTAATGCCCAGGCTAAGATAGGAATAAACAAATGAGACATAATTTGGAAGGTGGCTTTAATATTCAAAAAGCTCAAATGCATCACCCATTAGACATTCTAAAGGTCAGTGTAACATGTTGATTACATTAAGAACAATTTAAGAAGACAGATGCAATTACTTGATCTGTTTGTTTTGTTTTGTTGTTTGTTTTTTTTCCAGATATGTGATCCTTAATGCCGAGAACCTCTGCTCTATGTCAGATCTAAAAGATACTGACTTTTGCAGCTGTCTCTAGTTGGATCACCAGTATCAGTTCCTGCAGAATCAAAAAGTGTCCCAGCAAATACTAAATAGCCAGTGCCCCAGTACCACCTCGAATGCAATCTCCAGTGATCAGTATCTGATGCCAAAATTTCTGGGAAGGTGCTGCTCAAACTTGGTTTTCCATTACTTTCAGACGTATTTGGACTGTCTCATTGACAGTAACTGACTTGTGACAGCTTGCTTTATCTCTTTATCTGTGTTTACAAGACATGAACTTACATATAAATAATATTTTAAAATACTTAGTGTGTGACGAATTATATTCCATTTAGCTCTATGTTCATGCTAAGAATGAGTAAAGATCTTCACTGATTTCTGTAATGTCTGGGAAAGAGTAGCCCTTTTATGATTTCTTCATAAGTAAGTAGTAAATGGTGCTCACCATGCCTCAGGTCAGAGAAGATTTAACATGTACACACAGTTACTATTAAACCAAGCCCTGTAAGTTTAGTTCTCTTTTAAATTTGAGACTTAAGATTTTGTGTTTTTCAGCACTAGCAAGAGAAAGAAAATTAAGGACGTTCTTGCACCTTATGAAGTCTTTATTGTCTGCATCCATGATAATTTCTGCAAGTGGAAGTCCAATTTGTAAGAAACAAGTATGACATCAATCAATAGATATGACATTGACTATGCAAAGTTTCTTCAGGTGAGTGAATGGTTTTAAGCTTGATACCAGGCTATAACAATCTTAGGTCTATCATTTTAGCTAAACTTGTGAAAACTCTGAGGAGATGAAAGTAGGACTAATCAATGCTATCACTGGACTTAAGGTTCAAACCAGGACTGCAGCACAGTGGGAGAAAGGAGAGTGCCTTTACTGACTTTTTGACAGTGGTGATATTGCAGCTGATGCTACAAGTGCAAGCTTTCAGCAAAGTAAGAGAAAAGGTGATACTTGTCACAAAAGCAACAGACAACTTTTTGCACACAAGCTCTGGTTCAGGTTTGAAACTTAAGCGTTTCTGAACATGAGCTGCATAAAGAGTTTGAGCCACAAATGCTCGGGGTTAAGAGCATCTCTTTGCTTGCACAGGAGAAAGAAGTCTGCCTCTGCAGACTGTGCCTGTGGGGCAACAGCGAGGCAAGAAAGGTGAGTGGTTTCCTTCTGGTGCTCTCCACGTACTCGGGGGTCCCTCCAGCAGGTCCCAGGTAATGAGGATCCATACGACTTGTCCGCTGTCCCTGAACATGCAGAGCAAACGACTGCCAGCCCTTTGCTGGCCTGAAGATGGTTCTAGTCATCTTGCTGGCATAGTGCAAGGACAGAAGAACCTGAAATCTGAAAAAACTCGTTCAGATCTACTGCAGGATGTTTTGAGATGAAAGCTGTACCTCTTTCTTGAAGTTTCCTTGCCTTTCATATTGTGCACAGTTTTGGCATTTCTGTAGGAAGAATGGGCCTGGAAATCAATCACAACTGGTTTAGAACAGTGTCGATGATTGTCATGCATCTACTGGGCAGATATCAAGCAGGCCAGCCTTTGACAGTAGGATTTTTTTCAGCAATTAGTTTATTGTCAGACCTTGGAAGAACAGTGAATGAAAAGAATAGTATGTTAAGTGGCAGTTTCGCATGATTTGGGGAAAAGGGTGGCTATGTGCTGAGATTTTGTGTGTCTAAGCTCAAGTGAAATGCTGGAAATCCCTCCTGGCAGAAACAAGGGCAAACTGCAAATCTACTTTTTTTTGAGAAATTCCTTCCTTTTGTCCTTTAAGGGGACATCCTCATTCACTCATGTACAACAAGAACTTGTGAGGTCAAGCAGTTCAACATTGGCATTCAGGCATAAAACATGGGGTCTGTCATTACTTGTAGCTGCCCAACCTGTGGATGAGAGATGTGTGTGGCCTTTGCTAGCATAAGCATTGCTGCTTCATAGTTTGCATGGACATATGACTTCTCCAAACCTTATCCTTTGCTGTTTGTTTTGTTGTACCAATGCACAATGTACGGATGCACTGATGCAAAAAAAGCACTGGCAGAAACAGAATCATAGAATGGTTTGGGTTGGAATGGACCTTAAAGTCCTTAAAAGATGGACTTAAAAGTCCTTAAAAAATTACCTTAAAGATCATTTAGCTCCAATAGCCCTGCCATGGGCAGGGACACCTTCCGTTAGATTATGCTGTTTAGCAAAGGCGGTACCTTACGAAAAAGACATTTTGGGGAGGAATGCTAGGTGTGGGAAGTAAGCTTGTGCTGGACATATGCAGGGTTGAACGTTACTTGAATCAGAGAAGGAGTTTATAGAGTTAGTAAAGAATTTGAGGTTTAGGTGCCTTCAGGACAGAGCCAGCTCCGCTGAAGTGGCTTGTGTGGGCTTGCTTGCAAAACATAAAAACCAAATCTACTTTGGCAAAATTGTTCCCTCTGTGAGTGATTTCTACCACATCTGAGGGCCCAGGGGATATGTCTTTGTTTATTTAATCTGTGGCCTAGTTAGTCCAAGAGTTCAAATTGGATGAATCAGTCATGGGATTTACCTGAATTGCTGAGGTTTTATGTGGTGTCTGAAATCCTGCCAACCTAGTTGAAACTCAGTTTTATCCCAGCTTGATGTTTTACTTTGGAGGAGTGAGAGGCAGAGATTGGCTGCTTGTGATGCTACTTTCAAAACAAAGGACTTTGCTGGCAATAGAAACTGGAAGTGTAATTATTTATTGGATGTGTTTTCACATCAGACACATTCTGTCAGTAATTTTGTTAAGCTGCTCATTAATACATTTTAAAAACCAAAATGAAATATGCAGACATCATACACTCTTCTTCATGTTAGGCATGCTACAATCATCTTTAAAGTTCATTTTCTGAAACTTTATTTGGAACAGAGATTAATGCCTTCTCTTAATAAATCAACATACCTTAGTGTCAAACAGTCTCTCTGCTCTCCAGCAAACTTGGATTTCCCATAAATGAGCAAAGCACATGTGCTTTCCACTCTCAGAGGGGAGTAAAAGCTGCAAATGTGCTAGTGGGGCTGCAAGGAGAGAGGTGATGACCAAGGTGCTTCCCCTTTCACAGCAGTACCACCTGCTTTATGGCACATTTTAACGAATGAAATGGAGGCTGAAAGAGGCAATTCCCCATAGAATCTCCAGCTGAGCTGCTAGGCTACGTTGCACAGCTGGTCTTGCATGGCTGGTCGTCGGACAGCCTTGTCAGACAGAGCTTGTGGGGCAGTTGTGAGGATTCACAGGTGGGTGAGCAGCCACGGCTTGGAGCAGCCCGCAGGCACATGCCCTGCAGAGGCAAGGTGCAAGGTAGAGAGGAGCCCTGCTCCCCACTTGCTCCTGGCCCATGGGTGCTGCATGACATGTTAGAGGCCACCACATAAACAAGAGGAGTTTGAGATGTGTGCACACCTGCAGGGCGACGATCTTCTTCGCATCACAGAGACGTGATGGGATGAATCCTATGACTGGAGTGTTGGAATGGAAGAATACAGGCTGTGTAGGAAAGACAGGCAGGGGAGACAAGGAGAAGGTGTCACCTTCCATGCCAAAGACCAGCTGGAGTGCATGGAGCTCCACCTGGGATGGTTAAGGAGCTGACCAAGAGTTTATGGATTAGGATTAAAGGAAGGGCAGGAACAGGTGACATTATAGTGGGAGTCTGCTACAGGCCACCTGACCAGGAAGACCGAGCAGATGAGGCCCTCTGCAGACAGATAGGAGCAACCTCTTGTTCACAAGCCCTGGTCTTCATGAGGGACTTCAACCACCCCGATATCTGTTGGAGGGACAACACAGCAGGGCAGAAGCAATCCAGAAGGTTCCTGGAATGCCTTGATGAGAACTTCCTTCTCCAAGTGATAGAGAAACCAACAAGGACAGGTGCTATGCTGGATCTTGTTCTCACCAACAAGAAGGAGCTGGTGGGGAATGTGATGCTCAAGGGCAGCCCTGGCTGCAGTGACCATGAAATGGTGTAGTTCAAGATCCTTAGGGCAGCAAGGAGGTGCTCAGCAAGCTCACTACCCTAGGTTTCAGGAGGGCAGACTTCGGCCTCTTCAGGGATCTGCTTGGTAGAGTACCATGGGATAAAGCCTTGGAGGGAAGAGGTGCCCAAGACAGCTGGCTAATGTTCAAAGATCTCTTCCTCCAAGCTCCAGAGCGGTGCATCTCAACAAAGAGGAAGTCAGGCAGAAATGCCAGCAGGCCTGCATGGATGAACAAGATGCTCCTGGACAAACTTGAGCACAAAAGGGAAGCACACAGAGGGTGGAAGCAAGGCCAGGTAGCCTGGGAGGAATACAGAGAAATTGTCCAAGTAGCCAGGGATCAAGTGAGGAAAGCTAAAGCCCTGATAGAATCAAATCTGGCCAGAGGCATCAAGAGAGACAAGAAAAGCTTCTGTAGGTATATTGGTGATAAAAGGAGGACTAGGGAAAATATGATCACTCTCTGGAAGGAAATGGGAGAGCTGGTCACCCGGCATATGGAGAAGGCTGAGGTACTCGATGACTTTTTTGCCTCAGTCTTCACTGGCAAGTGCTCTGGCTGGCACAGCCCAAGTCACAGAAGGCAAAGGCAGGGACTGGAAGAATGAAGAACTGCCCACTGTAGAAGATCAGATTTGAGACCATCTAAAGAACCTGAAGGTGCCCAAGACTATGGGTCCTAATGAGATGCATCTGTGGGTCCTGAGGGAACTGACAGCTTGCTAAGCCACTATCCATCATATTTGAGAAGTCGTGGCAGTCTGGTGAAGTTCCCACTGACTGGAAAAGGGGAAACATAGCCCCATTTTTAAAAAGGCAAAAAAGGAAGACCCGGGGAACTACAGGCCAGTCAGCCTCACCTCTGTGCCCAGCAAGATCATGGAACAGATCCTCCTGGAAACTATGCTAAGGCACATGGCTAAAAAGGATGTGACTGGTGACTGCCAACGTGGCTTCACCAAGGGTAAATCATGTCGGACAAATTTGGTGGCCTTCAACCACTACAGCAGACATCCATGAGATTTCCTAATTTTCTTAAAGCTTCAGCTCCCTATATCACAGCTGTTTTTTCCAATGCATATTACTACTTAAATATTTTATAACATGCACTGTCAAATACATATAGTTAGCCAACTAATTAAGCTTTCTAACCCTTTTCATTTGATCTCAAAGTGTTTCATTTAGTTGCTGGGACTTTCAAGAGGTGGCAATTTTGTTTTTTCCTATAGTAAGTGATACCCTGGGCTATGTGGGTGTTCCCAAATTTGGGCTCTCCCATGTGCTATAGCATGTCTCTTCGTGTTTCTTTTCCCTCTTCCTTCTGAAAGCAAAGGTACCAGCTATTCTTTTGATCAGTCTCTGTGACACTCCAACGGTTTCCAACAACTAACTTCCATCATAAATATATAAGCATATGACAGCTCCTGTAACTCAAAATAGTTTGTTGTTTCTTGGGTGCAGCTTTGCCCATTTTTTCATAATTTTATGAATCATCAGGTTCCAGCCCTCATTTTAACAACATATTTACATTTTCATATTTACATATTTACATTTTCAAATTCGAAAACCTGTATAGTGGCACACCATGATTTAGTGGCGCTATCTTATAATTTACCAGTGCTAACTATCTTCAAAGTCTGACACCAAATGCCATTTTGGGTGGCTGCTTTATTGCTTTTATATCCTTTTCCACCAACCTGTTGAATTACGTTTCAACACGGCCTGTCAATTACAAAATCTGCCTTCTGTGACATTTACTTAAACTGATGACTATTACACAACAACCCACTGTCAGATGTCATCAATTGTATAGTATCTGTCAAGAAAGGCTTTGGTAGAAAATCATGTAGTGGTCTCTGATCTGTTTTCTAGCAAAGCAGTCTCTCAGATGTTACAATAACAATGCAATTCCCAGTCAACAAAACCAATGTTCTGTAAAGGGGCCAAGTTTTTCCTGTTATTCAACGTAAAAATTTTTGGTATTGGCTTGGCCTGTACCTCTAACACACAGGATTATTTTTGACATTTTTATTGAAAACAGAGTTGTTGGGTGAGACCTTTCACTTTAGTAGTAGTTGTGCAACAGCAACTGTGTGTCAACTCCTGCTTTACAGAATAGAGGTTTCTTTCTGTGAGTATGAAAAGAAAGAAAAGACTATGTTTGCTAACTTAGAAGAGCAGAAAGTTTATTGTTTCCTTCTAACCAACAAAACTTCATTGCTTTACATAGCATACAGGAAGAAATCGAGAAAGGGAAATGACATTTAGGAAATCATTTCAGAGACAATGTTCAACACAGAATGCTTCTTCAACTCCCCATTATAAATGGGATTGCTTCTTTGGCCCTTTTAAAAACTGTTTCGCCTACATGCATGGGCAAGTGCAATGCTCACGTTCTCTTCAGGTGCTCTTCTGTCTTCATGATTAAGAAAGCAAACTTATGCCTACATGAGAATCACACACAACAGGAAGAGTCAGTCTGGATTTTCCAAGTCATATGCGTTTAAAGGGAAAAAACAGAAAGAATATTTGTCAAGAATTCCATGAGAGCTGTGGCATGAATTGTATAAATATGAAAGTTTAGCAATGAAATTACCGTAACAAAGTACTTCTCCATTTTCAGCCATTCAGATAAATCAAGAACAAATCATTCTGCTAAGCAATTTAGGACTCAAAGTTATGTGTTATTACATTAAATTACAGCCAGGCAGAAATTGGAATACGTTAGCTATGTAACCTGCAAATCATGTTTTACAAAATGAGCACAGCTGGGCACCAAGATAGCAAAATGTTTGTTATTCAGTAACTATACTTTCCATTATCACACTAACTACAGTAGTTGTATGATTCCATCTTACAGAGTAAGTGAATATTTCTGAGTAGTAGGAAATCTTTTCTATAATGACATGGTGAATAAAGTAACTTTGCAGGTTCTTATGACATTTCAAAACCAGTAAAAAATAAATGTCTACATTATTTACCACGCCAAATTTTCTGAATAGTTACAAGTGACACAAGCATTCTTCAAGGAAAACCTTACATGCACTATAGCCAGAAAAAATTAATTAGCCAGGCTTTATGATAAGGTTGGAATGCAAGGTAACTTCTCAGAGAGAGATGCGAAATTTTTGTAATGTTCTGATGCCTGCAATAAGACCGTAGTAACAGCATGTTTTTATATTCATGTATTCACACAGTTGTGTACTGTAAGGTTATAAATCATGAACTTGCTGATAAAATTTTAAATCTTAAATTTTATGCACTGATACCAATATCCTCACACATTCTCGATTAGTGAAATACTTGATACTTTCAATGTATTGTCTCTGCAAGTAAAAAACATATGGGAACTCATCCCATATGGTTAAGGAAATGTAATTACACATACCGCTAAAAGTACCTTCTGTTTCTTCCACTGAAAATTTTTTAAGAACTCAGTCAACTCTTTAACATGCACTTTTGTTTTTTAAGAGGGTTTTCCTTCACTCTGATGCCCAAACAGGACCAAAGACAAACCTTAACTGCTAGAGGAGGTAAGGATCTAACCTTGGTTGTTGGATGATTCTCAAACTGCTGTTAGAAAGTAACATCACCCAAAAGATAACCTCCCACATCAGCAGAGTGAAGTGGCCAAGGATGATCTCAAAGCTGAGAAGTCCTGAAATCTACTTGCATCATGACCTGGTATCATTGCTAGCATGGATAGTACTGCAACCCAAGTCAAAATCCCAGGTTTTCTCAGCTGTTCTAGTTCTGCGCTTCAGTACAGTTATTCCAGGTTTATACTGAGCTGGTGAGATTGACCTTGTTAATTACTTTAGCCACAGCATGACCTTACCTAGAGCAGACTGAAATCCAGGACAGCAGCCAAGCAGCATGTCTGTGCAAAAATAGCACTTTCAGAACTCTCTCCCTGTAAAGCTTCCCACTGCATGCTGCCAGTGATATTCTGTATCACCCTCATCATTGACGGTTATGTATGTTTGCATTTCACAGAATATGGATAATGACAACACACTGACCAAATAATTTTGTTCTTTTTACTTCCACTTTTAGGCTGACATCACATTCTTATACTTTAACATACAAATACATTGTGGAGATTGAAAATACTACAGAAGAATGGCTTTACTGAAGCTACTAGGGGAAAAAAAAAAACACAGAAGAGTACTACTGGTTTAATTTGGGTTTTGGCAATCCTTATGCTCAGCCATATCATTTGGATCATATAGACATGCTTGTTTCTGTGATATCCGTAATGTAGATGTTGAACCAAGATGAATTGAAAACATCTTAGTTCTGTACAATTAGCACTCATATTTAAAGAAGAGAAAACATTTTAAAAGAAACCTTGGTAATAACACAAGTGAAGTTTTCAACACTATTAAATGTACAGTTCGACAATTTCCAGTTATTTAAATAAACTTTAGTTTTATTGCTGTATTAAATTAAAAATACGTGGAGATGAATGAGAAAAAAAACCACCATTCTGATGTCCGTATTCATTTATTCCGTATGTAGAGTGACAATTTAGATCTGGCTCCAGGAAATAATATGCTTATAGTCTGGTTTCAAAACTGTCACAAGGAACAAAAAAAATCAACAAATATCTAATGTACAGGACCCATGTCCTCTGCAGGACACCATTCCCACCTAGCGATTTTTGCAAAAGAGCGGTAGAAGAGTTCATCTGCAGAGGTTGTTCTCCCGATCAGATGAGCTCTAATCCCATTTTAATCTCAGTGGGCTATATTAAACAAAAGCAGAAGGTCTGGATTTTAGAACAGATTAGCCTTGACCTCACAGAGATCAGACTTACTAAGTAATCAGGTGCACATAAATTGCCACCAACCAGGGCTTCTAATGATGCATTGTGGGTAGCAATACAGGAACAAAGTAAAACTTCTTTGTACTACAAAGCAAGAGAGAAAAGTGCAATTGCTGAGCTGCTAAATTGTACTGAAGTGCATACAGTTTACAGTAAGGTCCCCTCTCTTTATCAAATATTTTACTGCTCTTCAAGGAAGAAAGTTTACTTTCTGTAGCTGTTAAGAAAGAATAAAATAACTCTAGGAGGGAGCTACAGATGACTAAGTGTTTGGAGTTGGTGAAAACTTTACAATACAATCAGTAAAAGACACAAACTGCATGAGAGATACTACTTTTTTAAAAACTCATTAGCCTGACCATGATGTTCAGCAGAAGTACTCCCAAGCAGCCACTCAGCATCTGGTTATTTTTTTGGGGGGGGTTACACAGCCCAAAACTCTGCTATATCACCTGATTTTGCATGTGGCAGTATATTAAAGGCTTCAGAAAAGTCTACTGACAGGAGGTCTACGAGATTTTACTTGTCTGGAAAATGGAATACTTCAGGTACTCAACAAAGATACCATGTTTTCATTTCATTTACAGTTTGTACAACTGGTCTTCATTTTGTCTCATTTGCATCCAAGTTTTTAACTATTTTTCTGTTCAAAATTTGCTCTGAAAACTTATGTGATAGTAAGGTTATGTTAGGCAGTGGTCGTGTTACAGTAAATCTGGTTTCAAAGGATCGATTCAAAACCTTATCTGTCTAAAGCAAAGCACTGATTTGGTCTTAAATCTCTCCACCAGTTCAAAACTGGTCTAAGGTTGTTTTCTTTTTTGAAGGAAGCTCAGCAGATTTGATTTTAGCTCAAGTATTATCTGTCTTCCTACAGGCAGTGTAAAGTTGACATAAGCATAGTATCATATATGCTGGCTGATTCAACAGAAACAGGAATCATGCATTCCCTCTGGTCCAGCTCATCTTTCTTCTGCCAGATGATCTGCTCCCATGCAAATGGGACCTCAGTCATGGGACAACACAGCCTAATGACTGTATCTGCATTTTCCTTTTTTTTAAATACAGATAATATTGATACTATTTACTAGTTGCATGGTACAAACTTCAAAAAGTGTATTGTGTAAATAAATAATAAATACTTGAAAAATATTTATTAAGTACTTTGTATTTAGCCCTAATCTTTCTACTTGGGCTGTAATTTCTCTTTCTGTATCCTTATTCACATTCTCTGTTTCCACATTCAACACCCTCATCTTCATTAAAAAAATCAAGTTAAAATACTAATTTTATTTTGAAACATATATAGATTCACCTTAATCTTTACTTCAGCCTTGCAGAAGGTGTCTCATCTCTTTTTTGTTGTTATTTTCTTTCTGCATACAGCATTGGTGACTACAAACTTTAATTTCCTTTAAAAGTTCAAACTTACGTTGAATTTTGGCAATACTAATTTTATTCCTAACTGCACAGGCATAACTTCCTTGGCTGGCAGATTCGTTTTCCTTTTCTTTTTTTCCTTTTCCCTCTTTTCCTTTTCCCCTTTCCCCTTTTTCCTTTTCCCCTTTACCCTTTCCCTTTCCTTTTTCCTTTTCCCTTTCCCTTTCCCTTTCCTTTTTCCTTTTCCCTTTCCTTTTCCCTTTCCCTTTCCCTTTCCCTTTCCCTTTCCCTTTCCTTTTTCCCTTTCCCTTTCCCTTTCCCTTTCCCTTTCCCTTTCCCTTTCCCTTTCCCTTTCCCTTTCCCTTTCCCTTTCCCTTTCCCTTTCCCTGTTCCTTGCATGGTCTGTGTTACTCTTAAAGACTTTTCCATGTGTTTATTTTTTCAGTGAGGTCCTGAGCCCTTTCCAAGAAGCTTAGGCATAAGAAAACATCAGGCCTGCTCTGTCTTCAAGTCCTTCGGTGCTGCTGATTTCTCTAACGAGACCCTTTCATTTATTTTACTGAGGATGCCTCTGCACATGGACACACAAATTTATTCGCTAGTGTTTACAGTGATTACAGCTTTGAGAGACATATTACTACCAGAAAAGTAGCATAGAGACAGAGAAGGGTGACTAAACTGGCTGGAAAAAATGAAGTTTGCTATCTGTGAACCAGAATATGGTTTCCCATTTGTCCCATCAGCCTTGTAGGTTAAAAGAATTTTGTCATCCTCCTATCTGTGAAGACAGTCACCCACGAGAGTATTTTTTCAGCTCATTTGCTTATCTGCTCACATACTTGTCTGACTTCTTATTCAACCAACTGTAGCCATACTGCCTTTAAATTTTATGTGAGTGATCTCCTGCTTAACTACGAGCAGCCGTCCCAGCCTCAGCATGTCTGCTCTGGTGTGGTAGAGTATAAGCTACAGCTTATGATGATGATCCAAAGCTTCTGGTTCTTCTCCGAGCCTTTCAGAAGCTCAGAGCTTATAATAGGTTTCTTGTTATCCCAGATGCCGTCTTCAGAATGGGGTTTCATTGTTGCCTGCTGTGACTTTTCACTCTGAGTGGTGCCTTGGGTGCTCAGCATCGTGCCTACCTTGGAAGGCACCCCCCCTCTGGGGATGCCCTACACAAGCCCCTTGCTCTGCAGGCATTAACTCTATTACTGTTGGGAACAGCTCTGCTCACTGGATGTCTATCAGCAATGCAGAGGACAAGGAGGCTTTGCAGCTCAGGAGCCTCTGGGTCAATGACTGTAGGGTAAAGGTGAGGAGAAAAAGAAGCATGTTTCTTCTCGCTCCAGAATGTTTTAGGAATACAAAAAACAACCGGTAAAGTTCCTGCTAGTGGTTGGATTCTCATTACCGCCTGTGAAGTTAGCTTCGTATTGGTTTTTGATATTATTGTGAAAATGATTGTCAAGTTAATAAGACAAATATAAAAAAAAGAAACAAGCAATTAAAGACTGAAACTGAAGCCTGAGCCAAAGGTGAATTTTCACTTTTTTACTTTTTTTTTTGTTTAAATAGAGCTCTGGTCCGTAGTAGGATATTTCTGTTACTATTGTTGTTGTTGCTTTCTCTTTTTTTCTAAGCTACAAAGACATAGGAAGAAAGCTGTGTCTTCCCAGTTATGAAATATGAATAGACTGCTTTACAATCCACATGTGCTGCTGCTCCACTGGGTTCCAATCAGTGACTGGAGTCCATCTGCAACAAGACACGGGCAGCAGAGACGTTTCTGGTGAATCTTTTATTTTTAAACAGCACTGGAAATAAACATTGAAATCTGGTTTCTTGCCAGCTTGGTTCAGAAACTGGTAGAAGATTTACAGCAAGTTTAACTGGGCATTCAGCTATAGAAAGGGGTCAGAATAAATATTCAGATTCAGAGAACAGCAGTGGCAGTCACAGAGGTTTTGTGCAGGAAACTTCTAATTAGTACCTGGAATGTTCTGGGGTTGTGTTTTCTCTTGTCACATAGATATCACAAAAAGTGTATATATAGTACTTTTTTACTGCAGGTTGGCTTCTGAAAACACAAAGCAATTTTTTAAATCAAGCCACCTCAAGCAGCTGAGTTATGGTGAGTGTCTGTGTTGGTACTCTGAACCCACTGCAGAGGTGAGCAAAAAAGTGTTTTCCACTGGGCTAGCATACTTTACCGTTGATTTTCTGCTAATAAACAGCATGTAGTTACTGCAGTTCAGCATGTAAATAGCAATTTATTTAGCTACTCTTGCTTACTCAGAGATAAACCTATTACCACTGGCCTCCCTGGAAATAACATCCTCCCCTTCTTCTCCAAATATTAAGCAGAAGTCTCAGGAGAGGATTCCTAGTTCTCTGTCCATCTGTTCATACCTTCTTAAAGCAATTGGGAAAAACATCTGTCCCTGCTGCTCTGTGGAGCAAGCACTGTGACGTGGTCACTGGAAGGCTCCTTGTGCTGCAGGTGCTTTTGTGTGCTTTTGCTCCTGCCCCTGCAAGCCAGCAGATGAATGTTGTTTCATTTGTGAATGCAGGAAGCTCTGCGGACAGCAGCACAGAAATGATTCTGCTTAATGTTTAACGTAGGAGCTGTGTCTCACTGGTCCTGCAAGACAGCAAGCATCTGTCCTGGTTTCAGCTGGGACAGAGGTAGTTCTTCTTTTAAGCAGCCGGAAGAGCTCTGTGTTTTGGTTTTAGTCTGGGACTCCTTATGAGAACAATGTTGACAGTGCACTGATGTTTGTAGCTGGCACTGAGACCTCAACAACTTCTCAGCTTCCCGTGTTCTTGCCAGTGTGCAGGAGCACAACAAGATGGCGGGGAGCAGAGGGTCCACAATTCCCCTTAGGATTTGAGCTTAGACTTAGGATTGAGGCCAAACTGGCCAATGGAGTATTCCATATCATGCAGCATCATGCCCGGTGTGAAGATGAGGGTCAGCCGGAAAGAAGGGCCTTTGCTCTTCCAGGGCTCTCGCTGTTGGACTCTTGGAGTGCTCTTTCTCTTTCTCTTTCTCTCTCTCTCTGTCTTTTTGGGCTTCTTGCTTGTCCGGGATTGCGGTGTTGGGACTTACCTCTTTCAGGATGGGACAGGCCCTGGTCACCCGGTGGTGAGAAATTACACTGTGCATCACTTGTTTGTATATATTATTATCATTATACATATGTTTATATCCATTTATTAGCAATAGTAGTATTAAATTGTTCTTATCTCAACCCATGAGTCTCTTTCCCTTTTCCCCTTTAATTCTCTTCGCCACTCCGTGGGGGTGGGGGAGGGTGAGTGAGCGACTGTGTAGTGTTTAGTTGCCATCCTGCCTAAACCACGACAGGTTGTAAGATACCTGCCAGAGTGGAAATGGGAATGGAGATCCGTAGGAACTTATGCCTATTTCTTACGCTCTCTTCTTTGCCAAAGGTAGCTATGACTGCACAACCTGCAGGAAACCTGCAGCCACAGTGATTTCAAAGGTGTTCCTGTGCCTGTCCAGATCCTTTGCCTAAATGCTGTTTCACTCAAGCATGACACAGGATCTAGGACTTGGCCCTTCTGAGAAATTTTTCAGGATTGCAGAGAAAACTGTCACCTTATCTTCCGTGTCGTTTACAGAGCCTGTCAGTGCTCTCCTGTGTGGAACCAGTCCCTGGGTGCACTGTACTGAAGACAGACAGACACATTCCCCTCCATTGGGAAGAGCAGCCTTGTACAACTCCTCCTTGCTGACCTCACCGATGCGTTCAGGAAGCCCCGTATGGTTCATCCGCCCTCTCGTGCACATGGCTCGGCACGGACGCAACAGGGCTTTTTTCAAGTGGTGTGGAAGTGGTGGTCGGGCTGGATTCTGTACTGTTTACCCCCTAGTGGGGTGCCTCTCCCTGTGCCCCACCACATCCTGCCGCTCTCTGTGGAGCTCCTGGGACCGTTCAGGGAATCAGGGAGCCAGCAGAGTGGGAAGGAGGCAGGACAGAGCAAATGCCAGGCTGCAGTTACCGTGGCACAGGGGGTACGGCTGTGCCCGCTGTGCCATGCGGTGCTGTGGAACGATCGGCACGCTGGCGGTGCCATGATTTAGCCTGGCTGGCAGCTAAACGCCACACAGCCGCTCGCTCACCCACCCCAGGGAATGGGGAAGGGAATTCAAGGGGGAAAGGGAAAGAGATCTGTGGGCTGAGATGAGAACAATTTAATGACAATGATATAAGGATATATATATGTGTAAAATGATAATAACATGTGCAAGAAGTGATGAACAGTGTAATCCCTCACCACCCGGTGACCAAGGCCCAGCCTGGCCCAGACTAATGATCCCAAAACAGGTAAGTCTGGACACTGCAGTCCTGGATGAGCAAGAAGTCCAAATAGAGAGTGAGAGAGCGCGCACTCTGAGAGTCCAAGAGTGAGAGCCCCTGGAAGAGCAAAAGCCTTTCTTTCCAGTTAACCCTCGTCTTTATACTAGGCATGACGCTGAATGATATGGAATACTCCATTGGCCAGTTTGGCCCTCAATCCTAAATCCAAGTTCAAATCCTAAGGGGAATTGTGGACCCTCTGTCCCGGCCATGCTCCCCCCCATCCTGTTGTGCTCCCGCACAGTGGCAAGAACATGGGAAGCTGAAAAGTCCTTGAGGTCTCAGTGCCGACTATACACATCAGTGAGCCATCAACATTCTTCTCATAAGGAATCCCAGACTAAAACCAAAACATGGAGCTCTTCTGGCTGCTTAAAAGAAGAACTACCTCTGTCCCAGCTGTAACCAGGACACCCTGGAACAGGTTTTGATCTGTTTTCCCTTCTTTTAGCCCACTATGACTTCAGATCACTAGTTCACTAATACCGACAGTGACAGTGTATGCAGAGATGTTTCTGCAGTTTGCATAGGTGTACATTTACTAAGTGTTTTCAGACCACTGGCAGCAGAGTTATGGCAACACGTGTTTCAGCTACTGGGTACTTACTGAATGCATCTTGCTCTGCTGCAGCCTTACTGCTTTCCAAGTGAGACAGATACTTCTGTGAACAGCAGTCATGCCCTGGATCTGCAGTGCAGACGTACCTCTGGTGTGAGAGGCATTGCAGTTGTTAACATTTCCATGCACTGCATGAATTAACATGATGTTCTAGAAGAGCGTCGTAGGATAAAGAGAAAGAGCTTATAAAAAGGAAATTGGCTTTCTTGATGTGTGCCATCCCCGTAATGATTCTTCCTATACTCAAAACTGGGTCCCTATCAGATGAAAAAGCTTGTATTTTCAAAAGAACAATATACCTGTCTTACACTCACACACACAAAAAGAAAGTACTTCCTCTTTTTTCTAAAAAATATCCTGTTCTATTATATGTGCAAGTTGTCTTCTTCACCACTTTTTCTGTTGGCTAATGGTCTGGTATATAGTATGTTCAATAATTTAAAACTGAGCTAAAAATAGCAGTGATCTACTTTCTTGGGATAGCCTCTGGGAATAGGCAGAAGAGAATCGGATAGGCAATTATTTCATGCCACAGCTGTATATTTAACTGCTTTCTTTCTCACTCAAGTGGCATCTTGCATTCTCACAGCTGAGGTAATGGAGGAAGTTGGGACTCTTAAGTGCATCAGTGAGTCCTGGGAGATGATTAGCACAGCAGCTTGGAACTCACTTCCTTCATGGCAGGCAGTTCTTTGTGTGGACTGTTTCTGATGAAAGTGCTCAGCCTTCAACACACACCACCATCTATTTACTCAGGTCTTGATTAAAAAGTTAACTAATTAATCAGTTGATGATGGCCCTGTCCATACCTCCTCTTTTGAGTCAGTGTGCATGAAGGTGAATCAGGCTGAAACCATGCTCATTCTTCTACTGAGGGAACACAGGCTACTATATGATTTGCTTCATGTCCGTAGCACATCTGTACAGGCTGAAGGTAGCACAGGCATTCTCACAAGAGTCTCCTTCCAGCTGATCAGTTCTCAGGTGGTAAGAGAATCATAGAATCATAGAATCATAGAATGGTTAGGGCTGGAAGGGACCTTCAAAGGTCATCTAGTCCAACCCCCCTGCAACAAACAGGGATATCTCCAACTAGATCAGGTTGCTCAGGGCCTCGTCCAACCTGGCCTTGAACGTCTCCAGGGATGGAGCATCCACCACCTCTCTGGGCAACCTGTTCCAGTGTTCTACAACTCTCATAGTAAAAAATTTTTTCCTAATATCCAACCTGAATCTACCTCCCTCTATTTTAAAACCATTACCCCTTGTCCTATCACAACAGGCCCTCCTGAACAGCCTCTCCCCATCTTTCTTGTAGGCCCCCTTGAGGTACTGGAAGACCGCTATCAGGTCACCCCGGAGCCTCCTCTTCTCCAGGCTGAACAGCCCCAACTCTTTCAGCCTGTCCTCATAGGAAAGGTGCTCCAGCCCTCTTATCATCTTCGTGGCCCTCCTCTGGACCCTCTCCAACTGGTCCATGTCCTTCTTGTGTTGGGGGCTCCAGAACTGGACGCAATACTCCAAGTGAGGTCTCACGAGGGCAGAGTAGAGGGGGAGAATCACCTCTCTCGACCTGCTGGCCACGCTCCTCTTGATGCAGCCCAAGATGCGGTTGGCTTTCTGGGCCGCAAGAGCACATTGTCGGCTCATATTGAGCTTCTCGTCCACCAGTACTCCCAAGTCCTTCTCCTCAGGGCTGCTCTCGATCCATTCTCCGCCCAGTCTGTATTTGTGCCTGGGATTGCCACGACCCAGATGTAGGACCTTGCACTTGGCCTGGTTGAACTTCATGAGGTTGGCACAGGCCCACCTCTCCAGCCTGTCGAGGTCCCTCTGGATGGCATCCCTCCCTTCCAGCGTGTCGACGGCACCACACAGCTTGGTGTCATCAGCAAACTTGCTGAGGGTGCACTCCATGCCACTGTCCACGTCACCGACAAAGATGTTGAAGAGGGCCGGGCCCAACACGGACCCCTGAGGGACGCCACTCGTGACCGGTCTCCACTTGGACATCGAGCCATTGACCACTACTCTCTGAGTGCGGCCATTGAGCCAATTCCTTATCCACCGAGTGGTCCATCCATCAAACCCATGCCTCTCTAGTTTAGAGAGAAGAATGTCGTGCGGGACAGTGTCAAAAGCTTTGCACAAGTCCAGGTAGATGACATCCATTGGTCGACCCTTGTCCACCGATGCTGTCACCCCATCATAAAAGGCCACCAAGTTGGTCAGGCATGATCTGCCTTTGGTGAAGCCATGCTGGCTGTCACCCACCACCTCCTTGCTCTCCATGTGCCTTAGCATGGTTCCCAGGAGAATCTGCTCCATGACCTTGCCAGGCACAGAGGTGAGGCTGACTGGCCTGTAGTTGCCCGGGTCCTCCTTGTTCCCTTTTTTAAAGATGGGGGTTATGTTCCCTCTCTTCCAGTCATCGGGGACCTCGCCAGACCGCCACGACTTCTCAAATACAATGGCCAGTGGCTTGGCAACTTCATCCGCCAGTTCCTTCAGGACCCGCGGATGGATCTCATCAGGTCCCATGGACTTGTGCACTTTCAAGTTCCTCAGATGTTCCCGAACCTGCTCTTCAAGTACAGTGGGCGGTGGTTCATCCTCACAGTCCCTGCTAGTTCTTTCCACAGCTTGGGTGGTAAGACAAGAGGCTTTATCAGTGAAGACTGAGGCAAAAAATTCATTGAGTACCTCAGCCTTCTCTATGTCCCGGGTGACCAGAGCACCAGTATCCTTCCGGAGGGGGCCTACATTCTCCTTGGACTTCCTTTTGTCCCCTACATACCTATAGAAGCTTTTCTTATTGCTTTTTATATCCCTTGCCAAATTCAATTCCTTCAGGGCTTTAGCCTTCCTCACCTGATCCCTGGTCACTCGTACATCTTCTCTGTATTCCTCCCAGGCTATCTGTCTCTGCTTCCACCCTTTATAGGCTATGCTCTTCATTTTCAGTTGGTCCAGGAGCTCCTTGCTCATCCACGCGGGCTTCCTGGTCTTTTTGCCCGACTTGTTCTTCATCGGGATGCACCTCTGCTGAGCTTGGAGGAGGTGCTCCTTGAATGTGGACCAACTTTCCTGGGCCCCTCGTCCCCCCAGGGCCGCCTCCCACGGCACTTTGCCCATCAGGTCCTTGAAGAGGCCGAAGTCCGCCTTCTTGAAGTCTAGTCTGTAATACTTACACTCCACATCTCATCTGGGGAACCAATAGATGACTTACATCATTTTTTGCCTCCTTGACACCAGTCTTTTCCTCCAACCTGCTACAGGCTGGCTCAGTGGAAATGACAGAGCAAAACACCCCTAGCAGCACAAACAAGGTGCAAGATGCAGCATGCAAAAGGCAGTGAAGATCAAGAAGATTCTCAGTCCAATCTGACGTGTACTCTGTGTGTGAAAGAGCATCCTACTTCATTGACAAGGCCTGGGCTGGGACTTCAGCCACTGAACTCTGAACACCAAGACAAGAGAAGGTGAAGCTCTGCTCTCTGACACAGCCAGGCAAAGTTGCAGGAGGACACTTAATCTGTAAATGAGGCAGCTACTGAGAGAAAAATTACAGGATGTTGGAGCCTGTGACAGATTACACTGAGGTTCTGACTCCTGTACGACCTCCTACATATTTAGTGCAGAACAAACTCCTGTCAGTGCCATCTAAAGAGTAATGTCAGACCGGCTCAACTCTCTTGACGCCTATACATCTAACAGCACATACATATACAACATTTTTATAAGGCAGGCAGCCTTGTGATATGCAGGAAATAGATAGAACAGATGCAGTGCAGGAGGATGACCTTAGGCAATGTGACCACTGAGCATGGTTTCAAGGCAGCAATACAAAATACACAAAGTGTTTCCAAAATCCTGAGGTTAAAGGAACACGGAAAAATGCAGAGACTTTTTAGTATATTTTCTCCCCAGTTGACTCACAAACTCCTTGTAGAAACACAAGTGGGTAAAATATTAGCAGGTGGAAGGTTGATATTTACAGCCTGTGCCTCTTCTAAGTTTGCCAGCAGAGGAACAGCATTTTGCAGTGCTATGCAGCTGATCTCAGAAGGCCTAGTTCTCTTCCACTAGTAGGTAATGTGAATCTTCAAATTTTGCCAATTACTTTTTTATGATCACTGTTAATAAGTAATACTGCAAAGACAGGACTGCAGGTCTCATACGCTGCATCTAAGCTTTTAAACCATTATGAATGCTACAGAGACTCCATCTCCCATATCTTATTCAGCACGTTAGGTTTGCCTGATGAAGCATCGTTCTATTTTATCTCAGTCTTGTGCTACTCTTTCAAGTGTCAGAAACCTTACGAAGTACTCCTGCCATTTCACTACAGCAATAAACGCAAGAAAGTTGTTCGTAGAATATACTAAGATTAATAATCACCTGAATTTGGCAGAGAGGCAGCTGAGAAGTCTCTAGAGATGGTCTAAAGTGAATTCCCTCATGGAATAGGAAGAAAGCAACCACTGCAGCCTGAAAGACCAGAGGTTCATTGAGCCTGGCAGCTGAAAGGGGCTGCCCGAGGAATGGCCAGCTCGCATCGCAGCAGCGTTTCCCCAGGATGCTCTCCCAGACTGCAGTAGTTTTGTGCTCAAGGACTTAAACAGAGGTGCTTTTTTTAAATGTCCCATTTAAAGGCCTCCCTGGGTTTGTCTTCCATGAGCTTGTACCATCTCCCCTTAAGCCAATTAAAAAATGTCCCATAGCTGTGAGCTCCGCAGCTTTATTCATAAGACAAGCGAAAAATCTTCTTTGTGAAGTTTCAGTTTTATGCCTCCTGTTTCACAGCTTCTTTTGACAGAAGAGGAGCAGACACTTGCCTTTCACATCACCCACAATGACACGGGCTCTGTCATAGCATCCCCACTCATCTCTATTTCAGGCTGAAGCACAGGATATGCCCTAGTCCATCAACAGCCTTGGAGAAGGAATGTGTCTCCTTATCCAATGAGAGGATAAAAGTGAAAATGCTAGGCAAAGCTGTGCTCAGTATTTCCTCAGTCTTGTTTCAAAAGGACAAACTCCAGAAGGCAGTTTCTTTCCTGCAAAGCTTTAGCTAAACAGTGCCAGATGGGGTTGCACTTCCTGAGGTGTTAACAAGGACGTGGCCTGTCCTCTCCAACAGCACAGGCCCGACCGCTTTCAGACGGCAATGATTCAGTCTGTGCTATTGATCTGGAAGTGTCAGTTACCACACGGGGACAAGATGTTTTATCGCAGGGATATAAATAACAGTCTGAGCGTATGGGGATGAGAGTGCTCTTGGTATAGAACTAGCTTCTTCTTTACAAGCTTAATCTTTAACATCTGGTCCAGCTCACAGGGACCTGCAGTGTGTCCTGATGGTTGGATATTGTTCCTTCTTACGTTCTTCTTCAGTCTTTCGATACTTAGCTCTTGTAGGGTTCAGCTTTGACCTTGTACTCTCACTCAAGGTGATGACCAGGCTTACACCTGTGTGGCTGTTAGAAAACATGCACCTTAGTCAACTTACTGTACTAAGTCACCTTGAGTAAAGGCAGAACAAGTCTGTTCTCTGGGCTCAACCAAACTCTTAAATGTGGTCTTTCAAAAGTGCTTCTTTGTCAAATAAATTACCAGCTACAAGCCAGGAAACAAACCAGGCTGCTAAAGAAAAGATGCTATCAGCATTCAGCTACCCTGCACCTTGAGAGAGGGAATAAACTGGGACCTTGTGAAAGTCTACCACTAAAAAGGTAAAATTTCAGGGACAAAATCCATAATGCATTCCCCAGAAACTTCAGTAGAAGTACTTTATGTCTCATAAGAAAATACAGCTGTAATATAGATGTTGACCACACATTCACTGTGCTTTCTTGCTGGGTCTGTGCATTCCCTGTACATGTTGCAAGCTTCTAACATTATTTCTCTGGAAAAATGGTAAGAGAGAGACAAATGGTTAGAGAGAGAGGCAGTATTGCTGTTTGTGCACTTTTTTGGCTTGGTGCATTTGTACAGGGATGTGCATGTTTATTACAAGCATGGTATTCATACTCCACTTCCTACTGAACAACCCATTTCTTGGCATATTATGAAAGCTTACATTCCCACGGAGATCTGTAGAATCCAGGATGAGGAAAATTTGGGAAACAGATGAGGAAGGAGAAAGTAAAACTATGTTTTACACACCTTTAAAGCTTAAGGTTGTGGTTAATACTACCAAGAAATCTCTATTGTGTCAAAAGAAGTACAGATCAAATCATCTTTGCATGGTCTGAGCTAGATCTAGATAATTCTTCATCCAGAGAGGTGGTGGAGTCTCCTTCTCTGGAGATATTCAAAACCCGCCTGGACGTGTTCTTGTGTGATCTAATCTAGGTGGTCCTGCTCCAGCAGGGCGATTGGACTAGATGATCCTTTGAGGTCCCTTCCAATCCCTAACATTCTGTGATCCTGCGATTCTGTATCCTTCCCAAGCCTCAGGGAAACTTTTGTTCATATCTCCATTTTCAGGCCTGAAAGCTATAAGAAGTTAGATTAAAACTGAAAAATTTGTTGTTATGTATCTCACAATATACTTCATCTAATCCTTTAACTATGGAGATGAGAGACAGCATACCCCTCTGCCGGGCAGCATTCCAAACGCTGCACCGTTTCTGCGTGTCTACAGTCTGCCTGGACGCGTCTGTCTCCTTTGAGCGCAGGGTTGCAGCGTCTGTAGCCCTTGGCACGGCCAAAGGGCCGCATGAAGGTCCAGCACACCCACTACATGGCTGCTTTGAGACAGAGCAAGGGGATGAAGGTCATGCCAAGCTAGATATCCCTTCTGCGCTGGCAATTTTCTATTTTTGAAGAAAAGGCTGCAAGAGCTGACGCGTCCAGAGCGTGCCCACCGCGGGGGTACGGAGCAGGCGGATACCGCAGACACCAGGGAGATAAGGAGATTAAGGGTGTTACAGCAGACTGGAAAGATGTGCCGACTCTAGGATTTACAGAAGCCCGAGAGGTTTCCTCGCCGTGCGCCGCTCCGCTCCGGGGCGCCGGTGGCCACCGGGGGCGGCTCAGCCGCAGGGTTCTGCCGCCACCCGGTGGCGAGCGCCGGGCCAGCGCCGCGCCCGGAGCCGCCGCACTCCAGACACATCCCCCCTCCCAACGCGCCCCACATTCCCGGGGATTTATTCGCCCCGCGGGGCTCCCGTCGATGTTAACTGGGCACACGCAGAGAGCTGTGGGGCTCACTGTTAAAAGTGAGTTTCCCGCATGTCTTTTTCGCGTGCAGTAGCCGATGATGCGAGTTTTGGTTGTTGGGTCTTTTTTAATGTACTTGTTCATAGGTGATATAACTGGCCTTTGGAACTTCACGTGGTGAATTGGCCTGGAGACAGATTTCTGAAATTTTCAGTTACTCCGCACTGAATTCTGGTACCAGTTGTCCATTCTCTAGCCTCTGCTTGGACTATCCCTGTTCCTTGCAGGGGGGTTGGACTAGATGACCTTCGAAGGTCCCTTCCAGCCCTAACCATTCTATGATTCTATGATTCTATGACTAAGCTGTAAAATTGGGAAGCTGCTTCAAACAGTCCCACCTGGAAGCCCTGTGTGCCTGAAGCAAACACATGACCCTATTTTCTTGGTGGTGGCAATCCTTCTCTGGTGGTTGAGGCACCCACAACAGTTAGGTGGTTGCTCATTTGCCCTCATAAACAGTGAAAATCTGTGATGAGCTTGAGGCATCCTGCACACAGATCCCACGACACTAAGTCTGGACAAAACACTGACCCTTCACTGAAAACACCTCTGCTCTGACAGCAAGAGATGTACTGCCTTGCAGTAGGCTGCACCAAAGGCATTGCGCTGGTCTATATGTCAGGCCTGGGATCCACAGTAATCGAAACGATATATTAGCCAGATTTCTCCCAGCCTCTTAAGAGGAAGCTAACAGATATCTAACTGGCCAGATGTTCTAGCAGCATATGGGGACCATAAGGAAAATAAGAATGGTCATATCACATGAGATCAAAGGTCTATCCGGTTTAGCGATTCTGCTTCCGAGTGTAACCAATAGCAGATGCCTCAGGAAGACTATGACAAAACAAGCACGTACTGATAGTTTTCCTGATTGCTCACTCTTACTCCAGAGATTTGGGGCTTCTTTTCCCTGCCATGAATAAACTTTTAATGTCCATTTCAGTCTGAGTCAAGGAGTTCCAGTCTGATTGTATTCTGTTCACTTTGAAGAACTTAATTCATGTTTTCATTTGATGTTCCCTCTACTGCATTATTAGAAGAGACATTAAACAAGCTCCTTCTCCAGCCACAGACGATGTTACAGGTTTCTTTTGTACTCCCCTTTTCCTTCCTTTTACAGAGTGAAGCACCTAAGCAAAGAGTTTTCCACATATGGAAACTATCATACCTATGATCACCCTTGCTACACTTTGTCGCTACTTTTCCTAGCTCTCCTGTACCCTTTTTTGAGCTGGGGGACTGGACCAGAAATTTTATTAGGATTGTGACTCAATGAACAAACTGCATGGAACAAATGAAATCCATTCCTTTATGGAGGGATGTGCTGGGCTAAGAACAACAACAACAACAACAACAACAACAACAAAAAGAAAAAAGAAAAAAGAAAAGGGATCCGACACTCCAGATATTAAACAACAACCTAAGGAAAGTTAAATGTGGAAGACGCAAAAGCAGCTTAAATCCTCCAATTCACAAGTTAGTGCAAGAGAAACACAGAGTACAGGTGAGCTTTTTACAATTATATCTATGCTGAAATATAGAAATAAAACACAGAAGAAAACTATTTTCTGGGATGCTATCAGTACGATGCTTTCAGTACGAGGGTGGTAAGACTTTGGAATAAATTGCCCAGAGAAGTTGTGGATGCCCCCTCCCTGGAGGTGTTCAAGGCCAGGTTGGACGGAGCCTTGAGTAGCCTGATCTAGTTGAGAGGCGTCCCTGCCCATGGCAGGGAGGTTGGATTAGATGATCTCTAAGGTCCCTTCCAGCCTATGCCATTCTATGATCCTGTGATTCTATCTTTGTGTCTCTGTGTGCCTGCACTGTGGCACCAATTCAGGTGCAGCAGGTTAGCACACCTATAAAGCTACTCACACAGCCTCACCACATCTGACAGAAGATGATTACACACAGTAGAGCACATAGGAGTTAGTTACTTATTTGTTATACAGCTGAGTACAAAGCTTCTTTCTTGTCATGACATATTTTTGGCTTTAAATGGAGCACCATGGTTCTGAGATAAGTTCTGTGCACAGATTGAAACTGTTTCCCTGTAAGTGCTGACTGTTTCTAAAAATGATTCTTTGTCTTCTTGGCAAGTATCAAGGCACCTAGCAATATCACACTTTGAAAACTGAAAATACTGTTTCACTTACATTTACTTGGTTGCTTTCTTTTTTATTTAATAAAAGAAACATCAACTTCCCATGTAGGGAAAAATGTAATTCCCTTGGGACCATAACGCAACGGAGACACCTTGTGCATCTTAGTCTTGGCTTCAGGACCTTGATATCGTCAACCTGTAAGTGCTGTACTACATAACTGAGCATTTTGGAAGCAATGTGCCATCCTTGCCCTGTTGCCAACTGCAAGGGAAGGACCTTATTCCTACAGCCATACATGCAAAGTTGGGGATTTTAAGGAAGGCTGTTATAAAAACACCCAAATAACAAGACACTCCTCCTTTCCTTCCCCTTGAGAAACATTTGATACTAGAAAAATACTAGCTGCCTCTCTTATGTCCTAGTGAACTATTCACTGTAGGATTATGCAAAACATTCCACCAAGAGCTGCCACTCAGAAAGGAAATATTTGAGCTCAGGGAGTTAATAAGAGGATGTATTTAAAGTAAGGCGTTAAAGGCTTGGAGGACCATACATGACTCTCCTAACTATGAGATTTGAGGCAACATGGAAGAAAATGGGCTTTGAATATCACTGGGAAAACAGATAAAAACAAGACAACAGATAAAAACTGCATAGACAAGAAACATGGTACCTTCCAAAAAAACTATTTCCTAGAAGTAGATCAGAGAGAGGAGTTAGACAATAAAATGACCTTAACATCATGTGCAAGGTCAAGACTAGCTCACATCTAATATCCAGGGTCATAGTTTCAACGAACCACAATTTTACAATGAGGATAATGAATTCTCAATATTCTTATCTTGCAAAAAAAGTCAATGTAATTTAAATAAAAAAAATAGGGGTAGAAGAGTGAGAGGAAGGGTGTCCTTCTTCACCAAACAACTACAGTACCACAAAGAACAGCGGTATGAATGGAAAAGTGATATTCCTGTATATCTTTGGCTTACAGTCTTTTCACTGAATTCCCTTGAATGAAATAAGTTTATTTGAAGGAGAACATACTGCCAAAGAGCTGTGAGCTCTAGTGTGGCCAAGGGAGCACAAGCAGAGAACAGAAGGCACATGCTGTGTGGGGAGAACCAGAAGGCAGTACTTCTGCCAGTGCTTGTAACGTTCGTGATTGGCTGCTGGTCTGGGAACGGAAAGATTTGTTTTGCGAGCTCTGTGGGCTCAGGGAAAAATCAGGGAGTTGAAACTGATCTCTTCTGAAACCGTAAGTTAATCCTTCATATCCAGAATCAGACTTCCTAACTCCAAAATGCATTTGTCTTAGTCACACAGAACAGCGGGAGAATTAATAAAGTAAAAACGTTGTAACACTTACACAACGATGAAATACACACAGGCAGTCAAGCCTGCAAGGCGTGAGAAGTCTGGCCCTCGTTCCATTACCTATGTAAATGTATTCAGTCCAGCTGATAAAAAAGTTAAATGTATTTAGGGTAATATGACTTGCATGCGTAACTCAGTAACTATCTGTGCTGAACAGTGGTTTTCAAAGAATGTAAATGGACCGCTCTGTATAAAGGTACTGTCAGTACAGGCACTTTTATTCATCCATAGTGAATGGTGTAAGAGACTTATTTCTCAAGCTTTGGATAAAAGGAATGTCAAAACAAGCCCAGATATCAGTGCAATCGTGCTATGTGACTTTCCTGTCTCATCTCTTATCCGGTGTTTAGAGAAGACTCAGTGCATTCGAGGGGGGAGGGGGAAGGAAGGAAGGAGGGGGAAGGAGCATTTCTGTTGACTGAGAGTCTACAGCCAAACAAATGCACATCCTGGCTGATTTAAAAGGTAATTTAGTTTGGAGCTTTTCACTCAGCACCTGGCAAAAGATAAACCAGAATAAGACATTAAAGAAAGTTCATTATGTGCACTTCAAAACTCTCCTCCTTCCTCTGTGCTGTCTTCCTCTAGGACTTTTTGTATAATGAATGTCCTCATCCTTGTCTTCAAGGGGCTCCTGAAATGTGATTCTGCTAGTCCAAGACACAAACAAAATCTCCAGAGGTCTGTGAATGGCAGGCTGAACTTTCAGAGATACCATCCAGGGGTTAAGAAATGAACTCCAGTGTAAACCAAGGACTCACCCCTACAGATTTGTTGATGCTGTGGTTTTGAGACTGAAGCTAACACATAGTACACATATGTGGCAATGATTGGAGGACAAGTGAACACTGGTCACTCAGTACCACCAATTGCTCTGGGATTACGTAGATTTTTACTGAGCTCTTCTCCAGTGCAAGATGTTTATTGACCTTGATAGCATAGAAACAGCATATTAAAGACAAAAAGCACGCTGTGTGTGTTATTCATGTTTCTCAGTGCACCCTACCAGGAAGGACTGTGTAGCACAGTGGAGACATAAGTGATACAGGAGTCCCGTATCGCTGTTACTGGCTCTGCAACACAGTCGACACCAGAGCAGGCTATTCTGGACGAAAGGAGAAGGCAGGATAATAAGCTGAGCTCTTAATGCCAGCTAAGACGCTCCAGTGCCTCGTTTGCTGCATGAGAGCTGAGGAAGTCAGAGGTATCGGCCTCAAACACACCTGTCACCAGAATAGCTGGGTGCCAAGAGCTGGGGCTGCTGCTAAGGCAGCTGTGCCACCTCCTCCCACACAGCCTGTGGGACGCGGGCACGCTGATGACAACGTGCTGCTTTTGGAAAGCCTTGTAAAGCAGGTCTGCGCTGCCCGGAGGTATGCAGACCAGGCTAGACTGAAGTGCAAAGGTCAACGGTTTTGCTGATTAGAGCAGCTATAATTGAGTTAAGGACCACGCTGGTTATTCACTTAAGGCTGCGCTTGACTCGAATCACATGGCTGCCAGTGTGTGGCTCTCCCCTTATCTCTGCCAGAGGAAGGGTAAAAAGCTCCTGTTGCCTTACGAGCACTTGTGAATATCTCCCTGCTGTGAGCCATCCGAGTGTCGTAAAGCCACCAGACCCCATCTGCCAGAGCACCTTCAGATAACTGCCTTCAGATGTCTGCAGGGAAAGTGTCAAGGCGAACACAAACACACACAAAACGGGCTCTCACAGGAGGTGCGTGGTGCAGCCCTGGGGAGCGGTGAGGGTGGCTGCAGAGAGGGCTCTCGAAGTCTCTAACGAGCAACGGCTTCTCCAGGGAAAGAGAACAGCGACAGGAAAAAAGTTGCAGGCAGCTGCACAACCCCTTAATGCAATTACATCCATGAACCCGAAACTGAGAGTTCGATTCTTACGTGGAAGCAAAAGAAAGGAGAGAGAACACATTGCACCCACTGCCCCTGCCACTGTCAGTCCCTGAATATCTCGCTGCTCATGCAACAGGAACCAAACCACCAGATTCTCTTTATTGCTGGTATAGTTACTAATAATGCTTTGAACTTTAAAAAGTCCCAGAAATCTGCTACATTTTATTCGAAATTTCCCATTTTGTTATCAACTGGATTTTGACAGTAGTTGAAAAGTCATGCTTTTAAAGCAAAAGTAGGGGTTTTAAAAGGGTGATTTCACCACTTTCTCATGTATAAGTTTTCATCCTGTGCGTGTCTATGTTTTACACATAAAGAGAGAGAATTCAGCTTCCTCTGTCTATACTTAAACACAGAAATCCCTGAAGATACTGAAAGACAGGATCTTTCTCTCTCCCATCAGTTTTAAGATGTTCTAAACCCAGAGATTTGAGAAAGATTTCAGATTTAAATGAAAATGGAAACAGAGATTTATATACATACATACAAGTACAGAAATACATGTACACATATCTCTGCCCACAAATTCATCCTACCTGTTGATACAGTATAAAAATATGTATATTTTACATTGCTTGAAAGCTATTGCCATGATAATAATGATTCAGCAGCTCCACTCTAAGTGGTTCTTGCTTTCATCCTTTAAAATTTGATCAGACAGTACAAAACTTCGCACGATTTCAGAAGTACAATATTCTTTTTTCACTTTTACGTACTTTTAATGATTATTCTCGGTCTTCCAAATTTTGCTTTGGCATCAACGCATTTGTTATCTAACCAGATTTCTGTTATGCTGGCAAATAAATTCTTAAAAGACATGGTTTTCCACAATAACTTGTGAATAATCTGTTCATGGCTAATTTATCTCCATTATTCCATACTGATTAGTCAGAACACCCAATGTGTATCTCACTAGGCCTATCTATGTTGTCTTTTGTTCTCAGCAACATTGATTTCCTGAACAAAAATTGGAATGGACTGAGAGCTGCTCATTCTTGAAGACACCAGGTGATGAGAGCTCTGAAGGATATACGTGATTCCTTGGGAAAGGGAAGATGGAAGCTGTCAGGTAACATTTTAGTTGGTGGTTCTGAAAAGGTGGTAGCACATGTAGGACTTCATCTGTTTCAATCTTGTTTTAGAAAACCTCCACAGCAGATCTTACCTTGCAAAGGACTTTTCTTTTGTGATCTGTGTGCTACTACTGCCTACAATGGTTTTACAATGTGGCTTATTCTTCGAGAGCACTGTTCACTGTTGAAATAGGCAGGTAACCTACACTGCCAGTAGTATTATTTAAGCAGATCATCAGGAAAGTAATGACCATCTAATCAGGGAGTTCAAAGCGCTCCTTTATAAGCGTGTTATCTTCTTGCAAAGACCAGCAATGCAAGGGAAACTGGGAAACTAGGTCCAGGTTTTATTGTGGTCCTGGTCATTCTAAGAGTCATTTCCTTCTCTTTCAGGGATATAAAGAGGCATATATCATGTGGGCAGAAGATCTGTGTTCTGGTCAATAACATAGGCCACAGAGGTCAATGGCATTCAGGCAAGCCTGCCTGAAAGCCCCTATAAATTTTCAAAGGTGAGGGAGGAAGATTTAGAGACTGGATATGTTCTGCCTGTGCAGGAGGAAAGATAAAATGCCATTCTGTAAAGGGGAACAGAATATTAAGTCCCATAAAAACCTTAAGAGGCTATACAGTCTCCTCAATGGGGGAAGAATTTTGCCCACCCAGGTTTTATTTTACTGCAGGGACACATAAAAGGGCACTTGAAATTAATGCTTAGAACACAACTGATCCACCAAGGCAAAAACTAAAGCTTTCTTTCAGCCTCCTCTTCTGCCCCCATTCCTCTTTTGTCACCACCTATTTTGATGCAACACCTTCAGAAGAGGCAGTTTGTCACTGACACGGTGATGAAAACTCCCACCATCCCTCCTTTCCAGATGTTTCTTGCTTTCTGCTTCCAAATCAAAGCTGGCACAGGCCCAAAGAAATATACATATTCTCACTCTGCTGAGGAGCAGAAGTACTATTTTATGAGCCATGAATCCAGCTTAGATTATTCTCTATGTTTCATAAAAACTATTCCTGTCGGAAAACTTTTTGGGACTCTCTTCTATAACAGTAGAGTAAGGCAGGCCATGAAACATCTTGACTAAGTCAGATGGATATTCAAGGAATAAAATATCCATCTCTTTTGCCTATATATGGAATAATACTGGATATTTAAAATCAATTTGTATAACTATATGTAATAATATATATGTTGAAACAATGCAATGAAAACAGAAATGTTTTGCATGCAAGGAGATGGAAAGCCACTTTTTTACTTCATTGAGCTTTGGAGCATGCCCAATCCACTTTTAATCCATATATCCTGAGGTACTATCTACCAGATTAGTTTTGTTGCTATTTTTCACAGCGAAACTGAGCCCGAGAAAGAATTATGGGATGTTGCAAAAACTGACTCAAGCAATACACAAAACAGGATATTGAACCAGGTTTTCAGATTCCCAAACAATTTAATCCCACCAGACATTGTCCCATATTTTGATAATTTTGATTTTCCTGTGATACCTGTGACCTCCTTAAAAAATGTTTAAGTCAGTACCAGCTTGTAAGCCAGTCTTACAATCTTAAGGAAAAGCCCCTTTGTCATCAATAACAGTCAAAGAAGCATCCACCAAATCTTAGGACCTGTTCAGTATCTTTTCAAGGATTCAGCCTTAGCATTGCAAGAAAATGTGCTACATTGATCTGTATTTTCTGTGATGTTTTTACAGAACTGCTAAGTGCAACGTTTCCATCATCTTCAGTAATAACAGGAACGTGTTCTTACAAGGGAGTGTCCAAGTCATTTAATATTTGCTAGATCTATCAACTCTTTATTTTTATTTTGCTTCTTTTGTTTATTTCTCAACATATGCAAGGTCCAATGCTTGATGCTTCCTGGTTAGCCACATAACGTTTTAAAATGTTTAGGATTGCTCTCTGACAAGGTAAAGCATGGGCTGAAGAGATGCAGCAAGAGTGAGGGAATGAAGGGTGAGAAAGGGCCAACCACAGAATGACAGATGTAAAATTTGGAACATGCTTTAAAACCCACATAGTTTCCAGGACCTTGCTGGGAGGCACAGCTGAGAAGTTTCCAAGCAAAAGGGAAGTGGGTATGCACATGGTACTCATCTGCTGTAGGATAAGACAGTTCTCATAGATCTTTTGTTGGGAAAAATGATGACTGTTTTGTTTTTTTTCTCCCCATATATATGGCTGTGCACAGGAAACAGGGTGAGACTATTTGGATATGACTGACTCCCAGTACAACTTTAAGCCTACTTTTGGAGCACTGATGGAAGGAAGTTATGTCAAAACTGAAAGCATTTGCTATCTTATCAAACTTTCTCATTTTAAATGGAGAGAAAAGTAGGGATGCAGACCAAGAGAAAGCCTCTTTTTCCCACCCTGAGAAATAGTGGTTGATGTATATACTACAGGTACATCCAGCTAGAGTAAATAACCCAGAGGGACACTTTCTGTTGGCAGATCATTATGTGTTTGGGATGTCAGTAGAGGATTAGAATCAAGAGGAAAAACAAGGAGTAGAGAATCAAAGTCGGAGAGAACAGTAGCGTAAGCAATAGATGTGGATCTTCACATTTGTTACACTTTATGAATAAACTATTTTAGAATGATAAATGTCCTAGACACAAATACATGTATCACAGAGAAAATACAGACAGAATCACACAGCATCTCCGGGTTCAGTTTCTTCTGAGATTTTGCAATATCATTTACACATGTGAATTTGAGCTCAATATTTGTGATGTAAAAAAGAACCACATTTTGAAGAAATGGAGACATACAGCTGAATGCCCTTTCCCTCAGCTACTTTTTTTTTGGCTTAAATAATCAGAACACCATCAGAGAAACATTTTGTTCAGTAGAGTATACATTTGTCAGAAACAAACTAGAGGGACAGTAAACTGCAAAGCAAGGTCCGATCAATTTTGCTTCCAATTTCTCAGAATATGTGACAATATTTTTTCTTTTGTAAAAGAAGGAAGGAAACTTTTTCTTCAAAAATAAAAATACAGAGAGCAAAGCGTAACAGTATTTTTGTGAGGGTGAGTTGTCAGAAAATAAGAAGAATGACCCATTCATATTGCTCTTTGAAAAGCTGAAATATCTGCATGCATTTCAATTAAAGGATTGTGTTCTGGGAGGATTCCTAGTTCTCTGACTTCAAGACGCTTACACTTTTCTTCTGTTCCCTTCAAATTGTGGTAACAGTGACCTAGTTTCTCTAGGTGGGATTAACCCAACCAAACATGCATGAGACAGATCTCGACTTGAAACAGGCCAGACAATCTGATTTGAAAAGGTATGCAGAAAGGTAGATAGAAAGAAGCACTCTTGCAGACAATGAGTTATTTTATTATTTATTATATTGCATTAACTATTCTGATAAGTGATAAATGATGCCTTAATGGTGATTGTTTCTCTCAAGTCTACAAAGTGAGTATGAGGTGACACACTAGAAAGCAGATATCCAAGGCTGGACAAGATGGGCCAGAGCTCTGTGAAACTAAATTTGTTCTCTCTAGCCTTGGACCCTCATACAGTGCCAAGGTGGCCTTAAGCAATTTTAGAACAGGTTTACTAGCATAGCATGGTAAATTAACCTAAATTCTAGAATTAATCTAAATTAACCCCACTAATAACTTCTGGTGATCCATCCAGCCTACCTGTAAAAAAATCTTTTGTCATACTCCCTCAACTCTAAATTATTTATGAACCTACTATGAATAATCTGGATATTGAATAATTAAAAGTAAAAAGGGCTTTTTGCTTCAACATGCAGCTTTCTAGTATTGCTGTGTAACAAACTGAATAATGCGATTTTCCAGAATGCAGCACAATTATGTCAAGATTTAAGGCTTGGTATTTGGGACATCTTTTTATGAAATAACTGGAAAAATCATCAAGAAGTTGACAGTTCATCCACTGTCTGAGAAACATGACAATAAGGTGTGTAACCAGACAGAATGCAGTTTATCGATCTGCTGTAGCATGCGCATTCGTAAAATGTCCCACGTTGCTTTTCAGTTTGTTTGTTTCTCTTTCACTATAGCTCAGCATAACATTAATTTCAAATCATTGTTTCAAATTCAGGGATAGAAACAACTAAGTGTAATTGCCCATGCAAGCCTGGAAGCAAGGTGAAAGGCCATCAACATTGTCCAAGCCTGTCTACATCTACGTGTGACTGTGACCCAAGACCTCTAAAAAGCACGGGCACTTTTCCACAACTTGTGAAGCTTCATATGTTATAAGATGGAATCAGTGATGGAATTTTTTCAGCCTGAACAATACCAACATCAAGATTCATGGCTGCAAATGTAAGAGACACCATAAAAATCCCAAAACTTTACATAGTCCTGAACTGACATGTACAATGCTTGTTCAGGCACCTCATGCCACATCGCAGGATCTGAATGCTCCATCGTCTGTCTTTGATAAATTATCTCCAGAAGTTGGGGGCTGAAATTGTTTTCATATGATGGTGCTGTCTCTGAATACTGCGAGTATGGTTATTAGAAATGATATTAAGCAGTGCCATAGCTTTGTGTATTTGGCAAAGTATTTTGTATGCTCTGTAGAAAAAGCCCATGAGGCCACACTTCCAAATACTTCACTGTGATGACTGTACAACCATACAACCACACACTTACATGTGACAGCTACTTTGTTGATAAACACTTAAAGTCTAACACGGTCAGGATATTTTCTGCCAAAATAAGCCCAAGGAAATACTTGTCTCTTGCTGAATTTTTAACAGATGAGGAACTCCAGCCAGGGTGACATAACAGCTAAGCAAATATAAACGAAATGTGGGGGCCTGAGAGACTGACTCATCATTTTGGACAGAAAACAACAAAAAACTAGTACCTCACTCAGCTATGCACCAGGAAGCACCATCAGGGCTAAATTCCAGATCCACACTTGCTCAATTCATTTCCACAGTGGTTTGGCTAGGTGTCACATGGTAACAAAGCAAAACCCAGTACAAGCCCTTCTGTATCAAGACTGTAGGTGTTAAACGTCTCAAAAACCTGTGTATCAGTCTGACTTTAAACAATGCAAGCACACACGCAAAACAAACCAGCGATGTCACGCAGCGCAGAGATAACCACGTCACTGATCTCAATCCCGTTCCCCGTGGACAAGTATATCTGTCACAGAGCACTCCCCACTGCAGTTCTCAGTAACTGGTACCTTTGTTGCTAGTTTCTGGAGACTGAACAGACCCCAAATGGACTTAGATGCTCTCCCCAGACCAGCACTGAATTGAATTAAAACTACGGAACACCATTGCGTTCTCCTGTATCCTTGCATTTGGACTTCCCTTTTGTCCCTCAACCCGTTATGGCTTGCATTTTCTTTCAAAAATTAGCTAGGCAAAGATGGTCTTTCCAGTGGCTTCAGTGTGAGATTATGTATACGTGGAATGAGAAAAGGGAGAGACAAGTTTCCCACCGTTTCCAGGCTCTTCATCGCATTGCATCGGGTAAAAATCCAAGGAAATGTTGCCTGTTTTTACCAGCAGAGGACAGTACCTCATTTGCTTAGAAGAGGCCCGCTGCCGTGGCCATTGCTGAGATTTCCTCTGCTAATCAGTGATGCTTGCTCTCCTTTTTAGAGGTTCGGGAGAAAGAAATGCAACAAGATTATCTCGTACCCCTTCTGTTTCATTCAGTCACATACAATGTGGATGTCAGACAGCTTCTGGACTGCCTGTCACCTGAATACCTAAAGCCCCCAAAATCCTACAGTGCAGCTATGGGATTGTGCGTGGCAACACAGGGATCTCTGCCCATAAAATTACTGACTTACTTCCTTAATATATGCTTAGAGGGTTTTATTTTTTCCATGCAAGGTTTTCCTTCATGAATTTAGTTCATGAAGGACACTAGGCAGTGTGGAGGCTGATGTCTCTGCAGAAGACCGGTGGCATGGACCTTAAAGTCTGTGGTTTAGGAAGAAAGTTCCCAGGAAGCACTTGCTGAGGAAATGGCAGCTGAGGTCTCAACGGCAATAGGACTTATTATATCTCATGGATTGGGCATATGTATGTTATTGGGCAGCATACATCACTTAGTCCAGCCGTTTTGCGCTCAGGTGATCATTCTCAGCCTGCCATAGCTATGTGGTTCGTATTTATGTATTTGACATGCTTCTTAGCACACACATGTGACCAATGTACTCTTATTCTTGCCTGTGAGCCAGGTAAGGCAGAACTAAAGGTAGGATCCACCTCACATCAGCTGTTCAAAAATTAGGATCGTCCTACCTTAGTGAAAATGACACTGGCATTTTCAGATAGCAATTCATCCTAATGATAGGAAGCATTTGTACTGTAGAAGCAATTCCTCTCTGAAGCTGCTTCTCACTCTCTGTCCATTGAAAATCAAGCCAAGAGAGATCACTCAGACCAGATATTTCACTTTCAAACACATAAAATAGTCAGCATTAGTCCTACCATAACTGCCTTTTCCAGCATCTCACAGGAAGTTTGTCATGCCGCAGTCAGCCTGAGGTTTCTTGAGTCTCAGCCCGGACGCTTAACCACTGAGCATCCCAAACCTTTCTTTAGTAAATGGCCTGATACATACAAGGTGTCTTGGACAATCAAGCCAAACGATATAGCATGGGAATGTATTGCAAATCATGTGCAAAGAAAGCTAGTGAGATAGATGCATTTAAAATAATTTTGCAGACTTGGAGCATCTTGGAATTCTTTCTTTCTTCATTACCCCTATTGATGGTGCTAAGACTTATTTCTGAATAAAGAATGCAGACTGGGCCTCTGCAATAGCATAAAATGAAAATCACCATTTCTTCCTATTTGTATGCACTTTCAGTGTGTTTATAATAGCTACTGAATATATAGGCCCAGAGTTTCACTTTACCTATGCATCCAATGCAAACAGAAATAAAGGCTTTGTTTCCGCAGTTTTAATTCACTTCAGTGCTGGTCTGGGGAGAACAGCTAAGTCCATTCACAGTCTGTTCAGTCTCCTGAAGCTAGCAACAAAGATGCCAATTAGTGAGACTTGTAGTGGTTTTTTGTGACAAACATATTTTTCCACTGGGAGTGGGACTGAGATCAAAAAGCTTTCGTGTAGGGAATTTTATAGGCATCAAAACACAGCAACTTTTCTGGAGCTGATTCAAACCTGGAAATAAAAAGATGCCTGGCACTTAGCTCTCTCTTAACTCCCAATTTCCTTCTAAAGTACAGTTCATCATAATACCGCATCACCATTTGTTGCGGGGTTTTTTGTTTTTGTAACATAATTGCCAAAAATCAGAGCTGTAAAATGTGTGAGATTTGACAACTAACATTGCAATTTTCGATCATGGAAACTATTTTAATGAACACAGTTTAACTAATATTAAGTTAGGCAGTCACAAGTTTCTTCCTAAAACTTTGAGTCCTTACAGATGATTCAGTAGCCAAGTATTAGCAGAATCCTTTCTATGAGGTGGCTAATACTCCCACCATAAAAAACATGCTTTAAAAACCATAAAAGCATGTTAGAATTGCTCCCTTCTCTGTAATAAAAAAGAATTAAAACAGCCATGGATGGATTCTAAGGCTGAACAATCACACTGAAAACTCAGAAAAACTGAAGGATGGTGGCAAGAACAACTAGACCTGATCTTCACACACTCCACAGAACTGAAGTGCCTCACAGACAGAGATACAATGAGAGATGTGGCACCTCAATAGTCACTATTGTTCAAAACTGGGATGGAGAGACTCCAATATTTCTCACACTTGGAGCTTTCAAATAAATTTGTAAATTAAAAAAAAAGAAAAGCCCAAAAAACTTATCAGCCCTAACTAAGATGTCTGTCATAGCTGAGCTCTATTTGTGAAACACAAAGTTTTCCTACTCGAATTCAAAACCTAGAAATATCCATCATAGTTACAATCCCTTTAAAGTCTTGCCATTTTGGTTATAGCTGTTTCAATGAGCCTGGACCATCTGGCTTTAATTGGGATGTTTGACCACCTCATGAAAAACAAAACTTGTGAAATTGTATGTTTTACACATCTGAAGTGCTACCAAGCCCAGTAAGTAGCAGTGGTTTTTGCTGTTAACCTTGAGGGACAGAGATGTCCTTTGGTGAGTTCATTTTGTTTTTCTTAAAAATCCAGTGGCTTTTGTTAACTGGACCTTCTCTGTTCCAGCGCTCTCTCGTGTTAGGTTTCTCTGTCTGCGATTTCGTAACAGAAGTCCAGCATTCACGTAAAATATTCAAAAGACAAGATAAACAGGTAAGGGCCATGAAATCCTCAGAAATAGGTAAGCATTGAGCTTCTCTGGCCTGATTCAACAAGGCATTTATATTCATGTTCTATGTAGGAAAGTTGCATGCTCATAAGGAGAACACCTATTCTTGTACTGTAGTCTTAAGTGCTTTTTAGTTTCTTTAATAACATTACCAAAAGTGAAAAGCACTGGCCAAAGCTGTATTTGGTTTTGAAGTATATTACATCATTTCCTCTTTGTCAGCAAAGATTCTTGTTCAAAATGAAACTTTTGAAGAAGGTTGCCATTAGCAAACAGATGACATTCAGATTTTTTACAAAAAGGATTTAATGATTTGAATTATTTTCAGCGTTTTCAAGGAGTGAGGATGAAGTTTCCTGTCCTCCATTGGAAGTCAGTAGGGGAAACATGCTAAAATGATGAAAAGCCATTTGGGAAATCAAAATTAGCACAAGCCGAAACAAAATTTTTAAAATCACAGGGATAGATGACGTCTCTATCATTTGCCTGTAGGGAAAGTATTTCTCTCAATGAGACATTCAACTTCGAATTTTCCCCAAAAATCAGACATTAGAAATGTTAGCTACAGGAGCCAAAATTCTAAGATTATTTGTGTTTTTACCAAGATTATCTTTCTGACAAAATCTAGCGAGGAGCATTGGCCAGCATATTGATGTGACAGTAACGTCTCGAAACAGGATGCTGAAAGCAGAATGAGAGCCTCGAAAATTGTCTAGTGTGTCCCTTAATGCACAAACCTGTAATAATTTTATTTTGCTCCAGGTCAGTACTTCTCTGACACCCAGGTGTACAGGTAAGGCCTTGGTCCATGGAGAGGCTTGCCAGCCAGCCAGCTTACCTGGTGTCATCTGGCTGCCCTCCACACCTGGGAAGTGCTGGTGGGATATACATTGATCGGGCTGGGGAAGAAGACAGCTGTCTCTTCTCTGACTGAACTTTCTCAACAGATCAGTGCCTGTACTCAGAGATGTCCCTCTTTCCCCTCAGGCCATTTCTTCTCCCCTCCATTCTCTGCAACGTGACACAAGAAACCTGTGAGCTTGCTCTGCTGTTTACCTAATCATATGTGTGGAGAACGCTTTTCTTTCAAACCCTGCAGGCACGTTGCTGATGCCAAGAGTTTATGAAAATTGGTCTGATTATTCCAGCTGGTAATTGTACTTGAGGATAGATGAGTTTGCTTTTGTCTAACTTTGAAAAGCTTCTTGCAAATCACGCATTCGAAAGACGGGCTTAGGTTCAAATGTTTCTGAGTTCCTCTGCTGGAGACAAATTGCAGTAAAAAGGGACAGAGAGAAGGAAGAAAAGCTAGGATGAAACAGAGCAGGCAGGGCAAAAAATACAGAAGGATACTGTGAAAGCTGGAAGAGAGCTGGAGAGAAGGGTAGATTTTAATGTTAAGCATAGATGTTATGGCCAGGGAGGGATTTTCCGTCAATACTGAGTGGATGAAACCCAGACCTAATCAGTACTGTTGTTGCTACTACTACCAATATGCCTCCATGCTGACAGGCAGACCTCACCTCTGTTGATGCAAAACTCAGTGGAAGAGGGTGAGAGGGAAAAGGTGGAGGCAAAAAAGGGTAATGCAAAGACTTCTACTATCAAGCATGCTTCACCAACTCACTTATGTCTAAGATGATCATTGTAGTCCTAAGCAAAGGGAAATTATCTACAAGCAAATTGATGATTTGTAGCCCCTGAGCCCACACCTGTTTTAGACAAGGTAAGTTTAACCTTGAAATATTCCAAAAAAGAGCTACACCGGCTGCTGGCCCCTGCTGCTCTCACCAGACTAGCCTTTCCTCCTGCTCCTGCATTCACAGGCTCTATCTGCACTCTGAGCCTCCTCACTGCATTGCTTCATCATACGCCAACAACTGCTTCATCCTCTGGTGTTCACAACTTACTTCTATAGCAGAATGCCTTTCTCCTTGGTATGTTTGCTGGGTTGCAGCATATGTTGTTCATGATACATAGTTTATGGTGGTAAGCATCCATAAAACATTACCTAGAATTATGTATGCAGTCTGGGTTTGCTGAGGGGAACTCACACTGGAAAAGGTTCAGAGAGGAGCGTTCTAATAGTGTGATCTTCAAAATTTAAAAGTCATGCTTTTTGCATTTTCCTCCATGAGAAGAATAACAAATGACAAAACCCTTGCAAATAATTTTTGAAATTTATCAATAGATGTTTTTTAAATCTATGTAATATACTGCATTAATTTACCATAGTTCTTCTATTTCAATAAATCTTATGTAAGATGACACGATACTGTGTCTGAATTAGAGCAAGTTTGTGTTTGCAACCAAGAATATACTCACATCAAAACTTTCAAGTTTGCCAGACAATACTTACTTTCTATAAAATAATTTTATTTCCCTCAGTAATTGCATAAAATGGAAATTAATTACTGATAGAATCCTGTTTGAGGTTTTCCATCATTTAATGTAAGACTCTAAACCCTACTTTACATACTGGTGCAGCATTGGCTTTTTTTCCCACATACACTCTGAATTCTCCCTAATGACTAAAGATGTATTACATTGAATCTTCAGTGGATTAGACAGCTACCCAGCAACATTCCTTTGAAACTCATGGCAGTAGACCAGTTAGTTCCTGCAGATATAAAGTGTTTAACTTCAGAAGTGGCTGTTGAATGTCCTCTTGGATTAGTGCTGGAAATGGAAGGATTTTATTGTCACTTGAGGAAGCAAATACATCATCCAGTTGGATTCCAAACGCAAAACCCAGAATACCACATGGATTGAAACCTTAGCATCTCAGCCAACCCATCCTGTAAGTCTGCCATTACAGTCATAGCCGTGATAAATGCCCGACCAGAAATTCCTGATGTTCTTAAATGACTGCTCAACACATCCCAGGTGTTAGGGTTTGCCAGGAGTTCAGAACAGAACCCAATGCATTTCTGCTATTTCCAGTGTTTGTAAACATATTTCTTCTTCTTGATGTCATGACCGTCAGGAAATCCTTTAAAATTGAACAGTAATTAGAAAGGAAAGAAGAGGTTTATTCACCATTAAAAGGATATTTGTTTACCGATGAGAGCGGAGTTCTGTTAGTGTCCTCCTTTTTCACTACCCTGAAATCTATACACACCACTTTCTTTCTTTCTTCGATGAGATTCATTGGACAGCAACTCCTGGAAAAGTTTTCCTTTTTCTAATCTAATTACTTTTCCCTGTTTCCCTTTTTGTCTTTGTAGTTGATTTAGTGCCACGTAGTGTCCCAGATGGTCAGTCTGGGAAGCAGACACGGACATTTTCAAAGAGACAATGTTGATTCCCTTCGGACTCAGAATGACCTCCTCCTCCCATCGTCCCCATCCCCACTCATTCACAGAATTTAATCTCCAATAAACACAGTATTTAAATACGGAAAGAAAGGTGGGCCGCAACTTGAAATCAACCAAGGACACAGGGAACCGTGGCTGGCATCGGCAGAATACTATTTAGCAGAGCCTGGTACCATTGTTTGCAGCACAGATAAAACCAGCTGGCAGTGTTATGCTTGACTGAGAACTAGACAAGGGAGGGAGGACCACATGTGAATAGGAAGTGGTATGAGAGGAGATGAAGAAAGCAAGCTGATATGCTCCAGACAAGGTCTGAGAAAGAGAAAAGTGATTAAAGCCTTCCTGGATGCTTTAATCCGTGCCAATAAGAGCAAAATTCACTACCCTTTTCTGCCCTTGCACAAAATAAAGAAACAAAAGGAACATTATCGTAGAAACTTGTGACAGGAAATACAGGTACCGTGTACTGTCAAGTACTAACTTGCTTGACTGTGCACAACTCTGTCTTACAGATGTTTCTTTTAAAATCATATGTACATCAATAGGAAGTCCACCTGCATTATTTCGTCACTCATTCTGACTTGATAACTTTAGTACTACATAAGTAAATAGGTATCTGCATCTAATTAACTCTTTTGGAGTTAAGAAAAGTAAAAGAAAGGGAGAATCATGCTCAAAACCATATACTTTGCAGCAATAGCAAAACTGAAATGTTGTTAGTTCTAAAAGGGTAGCTAATTTTCCGTAACTTCTAGTTACTTCTTCCCACCACTGAATAAAAGAAAAATATTGCGTTCTACGTGAAATTTTTTAATCACTGACAGAAGAGAATTACTAAATAACTGCACCTGAGGGCTGCAATTACAGGAATATGAAATGATACTACACAAGCAGAGATAGGATTGTTTTTTCTGGTATCATATTGAAAAGTTTCACGCTGTGCTTTTGATCATAAGCAGGAGATTTTCACTGTATAGGTTGTGTCAAACAATAATTTCTTCTCATTAGCTACCTGTCAGTATTTATTTTCTCTACTGCAGGGAGGGGGCAGAAATCACAAATCAAAATGGTGTAAAAACAAAAACGACAACATGTATTCCTTGTTTCAGGAATGGAGCATTTTTACAGCACCCCGTTACGAATTAAAATGGTGAGTGTTTAGGAAAAATGGAAAGCACTGAAAGTATTTGGTGAGAAATCTTCCGAAGGCTTGGTCTGCAGTTCAACATTTTGTTGCTGTGAAGTATGGTTTTTCAACTTGGTTTTCTTAGAAAATGAGGTATGTACAGTTACGCTTTCTGCTTCTTACAAGTCCGTTGACCAACATGACAGAGGAATACCAGGCTCAGGAATATGAAGTATTTGCAAACACCATGAAGATCAACAGCTGGTAAAGTGAGAAAGAATCTAAATCTACTAAATACCTCTTCTGAGAGGGAAAAGGCTGCAGTGTTGTTGCACTGGCCCAGCCTCTCAGTGTGCTTACTCAGCACCCAACGCAAAGGACGCGGGTGATGGAACTGGCCACAGTGGGAGACGCAGGAGCTATGGGGTCTAAGGAAGCCTGCAATGGAACTGAATTTATTGTGGCAAGCGTGGTGTAGGGGGGTAGGATATCAATCCATTGAGAATCAGGGTTCATTAATTCCAGCACTGACAGAACAAGTTACTTTGATTAGCGTACTTGTGCCTAGAAAATCCTTACCGGGAATTTAGTTATACTAGAAAAACGGTGACTTACCGTGCAACAATTAAGCTTTTTCCTTTTTCACATACACTGTATCAGTCTAGGATCTTTTCTGCTGCTAACACGATGTTAGTACCCAGAGGATGACAGTCAAAGAGTGTTGCTCTATATGCAGAGAAGCCTTAAGGTATTTCCTGCAGTCAGTGAGATATCTGTTGTTCTAATACATACCACAAAACATCGCTATGCCTCAATGTGATTTAGTATGGTCCTTAACAAAGGCATTTGGCAGTTTTTCTGGTCTGGTAAACTCCCTTGAAATCCAAGCATGTCTGCTTTTTCTTTAATGTGTCACCCTGTTTGAATGGGACCACAACTGTTCCACCAACTTCTGTGCTCAGCAGATGTTAGGCACATATCATGCGTACATGTCAACCGTACGTACGTATCAGTCAACCCTATTTCAGCATCTTCCTCCTCAGATATCAAACATGCCTCTTCCAAATCTAGTGATCTTATCTGAATAGTCCTAAAAAAACAAAAATGCAGACCTTTAAGGTGGGCCATGGAAACAAACACTCAAACGAGATAACTGCCCTCTACAAACCCAGCATAAGCAGGACCAGAGAAAAGGCCTCTGCCTGGGTGCAGCAGAAGCAGAGGCAACTGCTAGCAAAGTGTTTCTGTGTTCTGATGTGTGTGGGGGTACAGCTTGCACAAATTCGAAAAGGTTGCAGGAGAGAGTCAATTAGCAGCACAAAAAACCCAACACCCCTCCTCAGCAGGCTCCATGGTGAGGCTGGAGATCCTCTCTTTCTCCCCATAACTCTTGGCCATGTTGAACTCTTGCTGCTTTCTCCACAACTCAATGACAGTTTGTTTTCATTCGGATTTTAAGTTCCCCTTCAGTTCTTGTTCAGTCCCCCCCAGCAATCTGTAATGGGCTTTTAATTGCTCATTTAGTGAATGAGGAGTAAAGGATGGACTGAAGCAGGCTTTGATGATACTTAAAAGGCCTTGAGTTTTCTCTAAAGATAGCCTAAGTTGAATTCCTAGAGTGACTCTTCACCCCCTGAACTCTGGCAAGGTTTCAAAACTTTGACCATCACTCCTAATCATCATTTTTAGAAAGCTCTGATTGTTGTTGCAAGCAAAAATTAAAATCCCATCTTCCCTGCACTCCAAACTCCAGATTGTACCAGGCATGGAGCTGGGTGTGGGCCACATTTTATTCAAGACTGTGTGCTGGGATGGGGAAGAGAGTGGTTTAAAGAAAGATATAATGGTAGTAGCTATCATGAACGTTCCTGAGAACAACTTTTTGCAGTACTCAGGATAATATTTTTAATGCCAATAAGGTTCTGTGTTAAAATATAGGAGAAATGGGAATTAAGTAACCCATCTTCTTGTGTGATTCTCTGGCCAAATGTATTCTCATTTTACTGAGACATCGAAAGACAGTTAACTAGGCACTTGGCTGAGGAAATCAAGGCATTTGGCTACCTAAAGGCTCATTCGAAGATGAAATTTGGTTAATAAAGACTGAAATTTTTTATATTTTGAAGGAAAGGGAGCTAAGACACTGCTTGGGCTAAATTATAAAACACAGAAGAAACATTTTCTGCTATTAGTACTTTGCAGCTCTGCCTGTACTGAAACAAATTCGTCACTGGTATATATGAAAGTAAGAGACCATATTCTCTGCTACTAGAACTTAACCACTTTTGCTACAGTTCTCTGAATTCAGCCATGGGTACCTCCTCTTGGTGTCCAGAAATCTCTCTTGAAGTTAAGTGCTTGAGCAGGGTCACAGCAGAACTCTACATCAACCTGTGTTATGCAAGGGAGCTAGAGACACCAGACTGCATGTAAGGTTTTAACCACGCAGAAAGCAGGTGTAGAGCCCTCACCAATGCCCTGGTGACTTGACCATCCTTCTCTCTCCTAGGGAACTCAGAGTATACAGTTAGCCGGGACATCACCTCTGTTCGCCACCGCCAGCACACAGCTCCTGACAGCCTTGCATCTGAGGAAAGCCGTGTGGAAAGAGTTAACGTCATTAAAGCCTTTGGGATCAGAAACAGTTTTCCAATCAGTCAAGTTGTCTTAGATTTCTGGTCTAAGTTTAAACCTCTGCATCTCAAATTTCCCGTTGAAACAATGTTTAGCAAAGGCCTATATTTCCATGCAGCTGTGAAGTACACATCTGGTTTCCAAGGCAGCAGATAATCACTAGGGGAAGCTGATATGAATGTAAAATGAAATGATGTTTTCTAATTGCTCTCAATGCTCGTCTTAAGTCTCAAAGGCACTGTTAAGCTTATACTGAGTGGCACTTTCTCTTTCCCTTGATCTTAGGGCAAAAATCCCATCAGTCTCAATGGATGCAGGCTAACACATGGCATTTTTACATTCTATCTCCATCCAGCTTTTGGGTCAATGTTCGCAGCACATGATACCTTACCAAGCTGGGGCCTTGCGGGGACAGTATTCCACTGATCTGCCTAGCTGGTAGTCCAAAATTGGCATGGATTATGTTATTTTTAAACTACCTAATCATGCACCATATTTCCTGGTGTCTTGAGAATGAAAGAGCAAGATATATCATGCAAGACCAGTTGTTTTAAATCCAATTATACCGCCTGTATTATAATCACAGGATTAAAAGATAATTTACTCTTATTTCCTCATTTCCACTCTGAATTTTCAGGCAGAAGGAAAAACCCAAGCACCCCAAATCTTTTCCACTTACTTTCTCACTGTCAATTCATATTTCATGTTCTTGATGTTTGGTGGTGGCAAACTGAAAACATTTGCTTTCAAATAGTGATTGACTAGCATTTTTGCTTAACAGTGATGGCACTGCTTTTCCATGATCCAAGAAATTACACTGGTAATATATAACCAGCCATGTAAGCTACCACTAGCAACAGAGGGATTCAATTAACTGCAAGAGGGAGTCCAGTGTGGTCAGATATAGTCCTTCACTACAGCTGAAGGTAAAAAGATAAATAAATAACAATATAAAAGAAATAAGAACTAAAATATCCAACCCCTTGCCCCAAATCAAGCCATCCTCACCATTGTTAGATGTTCAGTCACCCTTAGGTACACATGACTGATTGCTACAGACCTAGAACTTTTAGGAAACTCTCTGACATGGAGATATCTGTAACCTGAAAATCAGCCCATATCAGTTTGTGATTTTCATGTGAAATACCTTGATGGATCTTTGATCCGTTGACTGGTTGTCTGTGCCCTTCTCAAAGATGATTTTTTTACATGTTAAAAACAGAGGCAAGAGAAATCAGTAGTAATTACATTCTTTGACAATTGATATGTCTTTTTAGGGTATCCCAGAGAACTGTGTTAGCTCTGGGAGCTGTGTAGTCATGATTTGATAAATAGGGAGTAACACACAGTGTCTAATGCTTTATAATAAATACTTCAGAGAAGAAAAGTCACAGTAAACTACATATTTCATTTTACTGGCAGCAAGATACAAAAGGCTAAACGAACTGGTGGTTGTACATGAGAAGGATGTGGTCTAAAAAGATCTGTATGTCTGGGCAATTCCTCCTAACAGGAAGGTTCTTAGCTGTTACTGCATCCTACAAGCAATGTTAAACCAGCAGTAAACTTAACTGACCCATGTCTGCTCCGTAAAAGCTTCCATACTAAGGAAGGCTGAGCATGAATTCCTGCAGAAACTTTGTCCTGGCTGCTAGAGAACACTTATGAGATGCTTTTCTGAGGCTTTAAAAAGAGAGCAAAGCTTTGTCCCACCTTGATGAGCAGAGGATCTATTGGCATGCAGCTGCCCTAACAGACCTCTTTGTTGATCCAATTACACTGGCAGACATCTCCATGGTACAGACCTCATGCTCCAGACTGGTGCCAGGATATCTTTATGTCCCATACTTGACAAGAGGAAACAAAAATCTCTAAGCATACTTTTGGCATGCTTGTCTTGTCTCCTTTATGCCATCTGAGGCAAAGGGGTTTCTCCTTCAAAGGTTTAATCCTTAAGACATTAGTCATGTATAGCTCCACAGACAGTAAAGCTCACAGGAGTCAGAGATAAGCCACTCCCAGCTGGAGCCTCTGAACTCCAGAATGATAAATAGAAGTGAATAAAACTGAGCCAAAACAGACCATGTACAGAGAATATGGCTATTTCCATGTTTTTGAAGAACTATACCTCTACCTAAAGGCTGTGATTTTAAAAGAAGAAAGGGAAGGAAGAAAATCTGATCTGCAAACAGCTGTTGTTTCAGAAGCAACGAAAGTAAGTGAGAAGTATGTATGAGTATAGTCTTCTGTCTGGCACTTGGGTATTGCAATGGCAGAGGTGGCCCAACAAGACAGTTGTGGGGAGCATGAAGGGAAAGAAGTGATGCTGGAAAAGAATTTTCTTCACAACTTTGACCTGAGGCTCAGTGTCTAACAGTCAGGAACAACACATATCTCAAATTCACCCTTGCGTGGATCATTATACATCTTCCCATTCTCTGCTTCCGTGTGTGCATCTATTGTAAGCTGTTCTCATCACGGTGACACCTGCACCATGCTCACCTCTTTTCCATTTTACATTCCTCTCCTTCTTCAGTCTCCTTTTCCTCGACTTCTTCTTTAGCTATATCAGTCTGTGGAACTGCATGCCACTTACCCTCACACTGCATGCAAGCTATCTCCTCTAACTGTGTCTTCTCCCAGGAGACTTGGGTTGATTGGGTTGTGGTTCTATCTCAGTTGGCATATCTGCTTTGTGATTTTCTTTAAGGAGCTTATCTGAGTCAACTGCAAGCTAAGTCTTTTTAATCTACACCGCAATCAGCATAGTTATAGTGCTAAATAATAAAGTATTCATGTCATTCCTTTTTTAGACATAATGTATTAGGATCACAGTTTTTCCTTATTTCTCATGTTAAACATAGTACAGAAGACTACACCATATATTCACTTTCCTATATACTATTTTTGATTGCAGGTGGCAGTGGCTATCCTGGAAACAGACAGAAATCACTTTGGAGCATAACCTGTCCATGGGTAACATTTTCTCCTACAATTTATCAATGAAAGCAGGGGGATTTCTCTCTTTCAGTTCATGTATACATGCATGCATTTACTATCTTCTGAAACTAGACACTTTCTCGTTATCCATTGAAAGCTTTAATCCTTCTGGGATCCTACTAAAGTGCCTACTCGTAGTGATATCTTGCTGCAACGAGTAACACAATCTAATTATACCTTATCAGTGGAGGTGGGAAAAAAGTCCTCCTTTTTCAAGGATTAAATCTTGCTATCAGCACAGACATTGCACAGATACCTGCCTCTTACACAAGCACAGAAAAGCAATAGAAGACATTCAATATGCTCTTGTTTGTCTCTGCTACTGTGTTGTACACATATAGGTGTAACAGGAATACTGTAACAGTGTAATGACAGCCAGGAACTCTCTCACACTTAGACAGCTGCAGTTGGTCCATTGACTATGATGAAAAGATATTTGGTTTTAATTAAACTCAGAGGCAATTTGTCACCATCAAACAAAAGCACGGAATGTTTTTTCTCAAGATAGAATGTCCCACAAAGATGAGTTATTCCATCTTTGTTAGTCCTGGAGCAAGACTTCAAGACAAAGCTTAAATCAACTGCTTGTTTTAAGCAGGCGCTATGGGCAGATGTAATAAATTGTGCTTGCCCCTGTCCTCCATGCAATGTAAAAGCAATGGAAAACTCTGGAGTTTGAATCAGTCATCAGGCAGTGCCCACTTCATTCTCTAAATGGAGCAACATGATTTATGTTGATGTAGAAAAACAAACATTGCTGCAGTGTTGACACTATCTGTCAGAGACAAACTCCACTCTCCAATACAATCCTGCTCTTCCTGATGAAAGGACCTGGAGCCGCAGGTGTAGTAGGTTCGTTTTCACCCCTTGCCTGCTACAACTTGTTCAAAAGCCCTGGAAATCAGTGGGAAGTTTTTCCATCAATTTCCAGCTGGCTTGTGATCAGACCTGCAGTGTTCAATATGTGCTACACCGAAGTGCACACTGGAGTGGCTATCTCTGTCCAAAGTGAATAGAGCTATACCGTAAAGCTACGTATTTAGCCTGTTTATGACACAGGAAATACTTGCACCGTCACTGACAATGAGATGTGTCATGTCATCTCTCTTTGCCTCAGTTTTCTTTGTTAGACAGTGATCACCGTAATTCGTGGTGATGAGCTTTGTCATATACAGGTGGAAAACTCTCTTTAGGTGTGAATTATAATCAATGTTAGCCTGATGAATTAATGCAGAAGGAGACTCTTCTACAGTTAAGGGGTTGCTCATATGCCATCACAGTCGGTGCCTGTGCTGGGTGCAGTGGGTATGGATCTGATCTCACACTAGCAGTCAGAGAGGACAAATGCTGAGGAACCCTATGCAAATATGGGTCTGGGGGATCTTCCTCCTTGAACTGGTTCTATGTGAGCCAGCTGTAGCACCGGAGGAGTCACTGCATGGGAATTTCAGAGCTAGCCCCTTCCTCCAGCAGTGTGGATTTGGGGACAGAGCAACCTTGAAGTTACACATGCTCCCAGCCCTGTCTGCCTCACCCTGCTTTTGGGTAATCCACTTAATGAAAGACTGGGTAAGGACAACTCTTCACAACAGGCTGTAGAAAGATGGACTGTGGAAGGCCAGCCCTGGATTATCACAGCAGCAAAGCTGCCCTGCAGTCCGGTGGCTTTGGTCAGCTTTGTTACAATGGAAATGTTTGTACATGATTACATACTCATTGTAGTAGCTTTAACCAGTTTCTAAGAAGCATGAGCAAGACTATCAAGAGGAAAAAACGTGGGCCAGAGCTAACATGTAGTTAGAACCAAGGTTCATGGCTATACATAGAATCACAGGAAGGGGAGAAGATCAGGAGACTAGCGGGTACAAAAATATAACCTAGACCAATATCTTGACATGTTCCTCACAATTCTTGGCTTTTTGTACCTCTGAGTCTTTGTACCTTCCCCTGCTTCTCGTGCTTTAGTGCATCTCCTCAGCAATGGCTGTTTTTGGATCACCTTTGACTGCAGCTGCCCTGCAGTCTGCCCCTTAGGCAAGGCAGTGATCACAGAGATGGCAAAGGAAGTGCAATCTGCCAGAGGATGACTTCTGTAGTGCTGGGAGATTCCTGGAGCAAAAAAAAAACAGTGTCAGCAGTTGTCTGGCCCTGGATTGATAGAGCTGTCCATCAACAAGCAATCTTGTGGTCAAAAACTAGGGGAGCTAGACTTGGGAGGTCTATTGCTGAGCCATGCTCAGACACAGCTTCAGATCTTGTCTAGTAGCCTCCTGAGAGGTCAATACAAACTATCACTTTTGGAACTGACACACATAATTTGACAGTTTATTTTAAAAGACACTCAGTTTAATTTTCAAAAGATGCTCCGTTTAATTTTCTTCTTGAAAAGTTGTTTTCCCAGTCACCTTCATTTCTGCCAAGAACAACTTCACAGAAATTCTAGGCATCCAAAGAAACACCTCTAAGTTATATGCTGGATATCCTTGGCAAGGTCTTCCTCTGAGTGAAGTCAGTGGTAAATACCTCCAGTACAATCACTGCTCTGACAGTGTCAATAGGTGTTCTATGTTCTCTTTTGATTACATCAAAACCAGGACTGAATTCAATGCTTGTCTGAGCTGTCATAGGTCGCTTTACAGAAAACACTTGAGAACAGTGTTATAAGAGATATTACAAAAAGTGACCACAGCAAAAATTGGATGAAAGCTGCTACTCACTGAAAACACCCACCTTACACTCTTAAGCAGGGGAAACGTCCATCAGATAGAGTAATGTCATTTGGCTGGCATTTATACTTGATGCAAATCCAAATGCTACAGTGTACCTGATTCTCAAACTCTGAGAAGAAAGGCACATTGATTAGGGGCTTAGAAATCAATCCATTTGATAACTTTGGTGGTGCTACAGGAAAAAAAGATCAAATACAGCATCATTGGATAGCACAGATAAAGTCATTAAGCATAATTTTCTCATTTTACTTTTTCCCTCTTTTCCCTTTCTTGGAATTCTATTACCTCTCTAGATGATGTCTCTATGGGAACAGAAAGGGTACAATGAAAGTGAGGCAGGCTGGTGGTAAGTAATAATAATCACAAAGGATAAACATTGGCAGCTTTTGTTATTTCAGATGATAATTACCTGGTTTCTCTTCAATCATTGTGTCTATCACTTAGGAAAGGACAGAATGAGGCTATTCTTGTCCACTTTATTTAAAATCATTAAGAGGGATTATACATAGTACAGACTTCCAAACCCAGAAACAGCAAGACAAAACAGTTAGTTTAAACTGTAAGAAACGTAAAACATTAATCACTGGAAATAATATAGCTACAGACAATGCTGAATAACACTATTCTTCATGAAGTGCCACAGACGATATTACACAGATAAACAAGAGAGACAGATGCGTTTTGCAGTTAGATTCAAATGAGGCATAGAGGAGACATCAAAAGATAACTAGTATGACAAATAGAAGATGATCTGAAGGTAATATAATTCAAGTGACAGGATTACCACATGTTATTTGATATTGCACATCTGCTTGGTTTTCCTTTTTTTTTAATTAAATATTTTTTATTCCTTTTCTGCTTCTATTTGCATTGATTCATCATAGTGATTAACACAAACACTGGAGGAATGATTTATTACTTGAAGATAATTTCCCTCAGTCATAGTGACCAGAGGATTCATTGTGTTGCCCATCCACTGCACGAGTTAGTTTTACAGAGAAAGAAACTCAGGCTAAGGTAAATCAGGTGACTCGCCCATACTCTGCCAGGCAAAGAACTCAGGAAATTTGTTCTACACAGGGCTGCAATCCCTGGCAATGGTGGCAAAGCTGAACTTACTACACCTTCTGCGAGAGCTATCATGAATCGAGATTGTTTCGGGTTTTTTTGATTTGCCTCCCTAAACTGCTCTTACACTCTATTCTTTTTATCAGAAAAAGTTATGTGTCATACCTGCACTTCATACATAGCTGCATGGAGGACAAAAGCTATATATATTTCTCTAAGTCATTGGAGATAGCAGAAGGGGAGCAGAAAGCACAGAGGCAGAAGGTGAAAAAGCAAAGCAGGAATGGCAGGGGTTGCACACAAACATACCAGTGGTGAATGCTCTCTGTTCCTTTATGGTGTAAGTTTTCCTCCTGTTCCCCACAGTCAACATAGATGTTCTACACAAGAACAAAGACCAGCAAACGGACAGGTCACTTTAGTCCCAGCAAATGGCATTACTAACATAACACAATGTTACCCTATTTGTGCTTGTGATCCAGTCATTGATTAATTGTCTCGATGGTATTTGCTGTAACATGCACTGGGAGTTTCCCTGCAACCTTGGCAAACCTTACTGTGCAATTAGCACTGCTTGCTTTTACTGCCAGTTTTTAAACATTCCCATCTAAAATACATTACAGACTGCTCCAACACATTAGGCAGACACTTTTCTTTCAGTAGTTCAGGGCATGCCCCAATAGGATTCACTTCTAATAACTTGGGATCACAGGCCCTGTCAACAGTGAGAGTTGAAAAGCCACGCCTTCTTCTGTTTCAATTTTCACTAATGAATTCAGGCACCTGCCAAGAAAAACTCATATTTAGCTCTTGATTTTAACAACCTGCAGGAGGACAATAACACCCAAGTCTGAACTCTTCTGTGTTCTTATAAAGCGTGAAGAAGTGCAGAGAGTCTCTACAGGTACTGCCTTCCTACAATACGCGGGTCACACAGGTGCTAGACACTTGCCTTGCTTGGACAAAGTCATTAAAAAGGTGTTTGTTAAAACACATCATCGCATTCAAATTTCATCATTGGCCTGGATACCCTGGGGACAGGATTTAGAGCAACTCAAGGATCACATAGTGTGTTGATCGGTGATATTTTTGCACCTATGTAAATCAGCAGTAGTCGTACTAATTTTACTAAGTTAATCAGCTGCCACTATCACTGTTAGACAGAATAAGCTGAGATCCAGTCTGTCTCTCCTACAAAGGACAAGTGGGACAGTGATGCAAATAATTTGTTTCCATGGTACTTATTTTATTTACCAAAAGCACATTGATGAAGAGATCCACAGAGTATAATCCTTTCATGTTCAACATTTTCACTAAAACACTTGTCTAAGGTCACGATGAGCTGTTTGCAGAAGTATATTAAAAGGTTTTCAATTGAAAATTTGAAAAAGGGTATTGGAAAACAGAAAAACACTGAGGTCTGGCAGCAGCCCAGTGGTTTAATACACTTTGTAACAGCTATTCTAAAGACACAAAGAAAATCTCTGGTCTCAAGTCTGAACAAACCTGTTAACATATTGTGTTACTCTCTCAGGAAAAGAGAGCACTGCCATTACCAAAGGTATGTGGAAACAGACAAGAATCTATATCTGTATGAAAATCTTCTAGCTATTTCCATTGTAGCTGTTTGCTCATTGTCTGGCGTTAGAAATCAAGCTGTCACTCTTCTTTCAAGGGCACAGTTTTCTGTGCTCCCAGGCCCTCAGCAGCCCACCTGGTGGGCTATATCTGAGGAGAGGCTGGCGTGACTTCTGATATTACTGAATCCAAACACCCTGCAAGAAAGAAAACTGAGATTGCAGGCTCTAGTTTTCTGATTATCTCTGCAGGTTGCTGGGGATCCCAGGAACGTCGGAACAGCAAATCAACAAGGAATCTCAACATGGCTCTTCTGAAGGGGAAAGTGTTTTCTTTAAGAGGATCCTGTACATGGGAAAGATTCACACATCTGAATTTCCACCCAACCAACTCAGAATACCAATTAAAAGAAGGAATGAACAAGGTTAGGAAAATGAAAAAATTTCCTCATTCCTTGAAAGGTTCCCTGCACATCCTGATTGTCTGTCATGTGTTAAAAGCCATCTCTCTACCTGCAAAGCACATGCTTAGTTAAGCACAGTTTTACGGCATTTTATGCCATGCTTCAGCTGGGAAACTCTAGCCCCTGTGCCACCTGCGTGCCGTTTTCCATTACCTGGCACACTGCATGGCAGCACACAACTAGTAATTGCCCCTGTGTGGCAAGAGGAGGTTGTTGACTCCAGCTACGCTGCCACAACTTGCTCCTGCACTGGGGCCAAGTACAGGTAGTGGGATTAGGATAAAAGCTCCCCAGATGATGACTGGCTGTTTTCCAGACACTTTGCACCGCCTGACTGGCAGAACACAATAGAAAACCTGGCTTTACATAAAGGAAGGTAAATAGAAACAGAACAGTTTGATGTGAGAACAATGTTCCTCAATTAAAATTCACTGAATAATTGTAGCCTTTGGATTGCATTAACTGCTGAACGCTGGACTGAAGTTTAAGGATAGGTATTGTTTTTCGTTTCTTATTGTGGGAGAAAGCTTGTCATTATTTTCTCACCTCTTAAACAGCAGGATTAGAAAGTCATACACCTTTTTTGACTGCAGTGAATTTACATCTCTAAAGCAAAACCTGATTTGTGTATTGAATGATGAAAATGAACACGTAAGCAATCCTTCCTTCTTTCCTCCAGGGTCAGTAGGAAATTTCAGTTTCAGGAGGGAAAAAGCTATGTCTTAAATAAACAATTAAAACCACTGAAATGTAAAGAATCATGTGTGAGAGAAGATAAAGAAAACTAGATTATTTTTTTCCTTCCTATTTTAGCACCTATAGAAGTGATACCCAGTGTCGTGGTTTTAGGCTGATCCAGCAACTAAAACTCACAGTCTCTCCTTCTCGAGTAAAGTGGAGAGGAGAAAAATATAATAAAGGGACTGAGGGATGAGACAAGAACAGAGGGAGCACCCACCAACCATGGTCCTGGGCAAAACAGACTTGGCTTTCTTAAAAGCAAAACAATTTATTGACGGTTGCTTAAAAGGACAAAGGTAAACAAAACTGGTTACGTGAGAGGATAAAAAGAAACAAAGCCAGATCTTAAAAACCGACACCTCCCTCCCCCCACCACCCCTCAGCGGCGCAGGGAGCAGGGACTGGGGGAGTGCAGGTCAGTTCATTCCGTGCTGTTACTGCTGCTTCTTTCTTAAAGGAGGAGGAGTCCTTACACCCTTTTCCCCTGCTCCAATGGATCCCCTACCCACGAGGAAAAATCCACAAACTCCTCCAGCGTGAGTCCAGCCCACTGGAAACAATCCTCCCCCACAGATTGCTCCGGTGTGGGCTTTACCACAGTCTCGGGTACTTAGGGAGCTGTAGCCACTCGCTCCAGCGTGGGTTGTCACGCAGACTCCAGATGCCTCTCTGCCTGGTCGTGCGTCCCAACATGACCATCCTCAGGCTCAGGCATCTCCTGTCCATGGGCTGCGAGTGGGTCTCTACTCCACCAAGGCCGTCCTGGTTGCAGGGGGGCTGCCTGCTGTCTCACCACCAGCCGCAGGGGAAACTCGGCTCCGGCACCTCCTCCCGCTCCATCCTCACTGACCTGCTGTCGATGCAGCTGTTTCTCTCAGATCTCAGTCGTCTCCAGGTGAACTCAGCCCAGTGGGCACCCCGGGAGTGGGCTGCCCCCGAGTTCCCCAGCTGGCTCCGCCGCCGCCATCCTCAGTGGGTGGCGCCAGCCCGACGCAGGCAGCTGCCCAGCCAGGAGCCAGGGAGCGGGGGCAGTGCCCTCCTCTCTTCTCTCCTTGCTCCCGGGCAAAGCACCTTTTCCGGTTCCTTTGTCCCAACTTAAATAGGGCAAATCGCAGAGGTGCTGATTGGCTCAATCCCGAGGGGGATGGCAGTCTGATCTGGTGGCCAGAACGAGGTCTGACCCGGTTCCAAAACCAGGGAGGTCACAGGGAGCAAAGCCCCTCTCCTGCCACCAGAACCCCCACCTCCTCCACATCAAACCATGACACCCGGTTACTGAATATTGACAGAATCATAGAATCATAGAATGGCATAGGCTGGAAGGGACCTTAGAGATCATCTAATTCAACCTCCCTGCCATGGGCAGGGACGCCTCTCAACTAGATCAGGCTACTCAAGACTCCGTCCAACCTGGGCTTGAACACCTCCACGGAGGGGGCATCCACAACTTCTCTGGGCAATTTATTCCAAAGTCTTACCACCCTCGTACTGAAGAATTTCTTCCTACGATGTAATCTAAATCTGTTCTCCTTCAACTTAAACCCATTTCCCCTTGTCCTATCAGTGGACACTCTCGTAAAAAGTCCCTCCCCAGCCTTCCTGTAAGTTCTCTTCAGGTATTGGAAGGCAGCTGTTAGGTCCCCCCAAAGTCTTCTCTTTTCAAGGCTGAACAATCCCAGCTCCTGCAACCTGTCCTTGTAGCAGAGGTGCTCCAGCCCCTGGATCATCTTTGTGGCCTTTCTCTGAACATGCTCCAACAAATCTATGTCTCTCTTATGGTGGGGACACCAGGACTGGACACAGTACTCGAGCTGGGGTCTCACAAGATTAGAATAGAGGGGGAGAATCACCTCTCTTGACCTGCTGACCACGCATCTCTTGATACATGCCAGGACACTGTTGGCCTTCTGGGCCGCATGAGTGCACTGCCAGCTCATGTTGAGCTTCTCATCTGTAAACACCCCCAAATCCTTCTCTTCAGGGCTACTCTCAACCCACTCTGTGCCCAGTTTGTATTTGTGCCTAGGATTGGCCCGACCCAGGTGAAGGACCTTGCATTTTGACCTGTTGAAGTTCATGCAGTTTGCACTGGCCCATTTCTCAAGCCTGTCAAGGTCCCTCTGGATGGCATCTCTTCCCTCAAGTGAGTCCACGGCACCACACAACTTGGTGTCGTCGGCAAACTCACTGAGGGTGCACTCAATGCTGTCATCCATGTCGCTGACAAAGATGTTGAACAGCACTGGACCCAGAACAGACCCCTGAGGGACACTGCTTGACACTGGTCTCCACGTAGACATTGCACCATTGACCACAACTCTTTGAGTGTGACCATCCAGCCAGTTCTTTATCCACCGAGTGGTCCATGTGTTTGTTTAAGGAAAAACTGAGACTTAAATAGCTGTTTATCTTTACAGAGTTCACTTTGCAATTTCTCAACCCATGTTATTGCAAATTTTCAGCCCAAGCATTAGCTCAAAAAAAACCCTCAAAAACTGAAACGAAAATGGAAGATCTGAATTTCCTAGATTGTTCTTCAGAAGAATAGAGAATGCTTAAAGGAAACCGAAGGATAAAGGGCTTGCCGATTAGGTGAGACTGGAGAAGGAACAAGATGAGACAATTTCTCGCTAAGTTTGCCAATGTCGTTACAACAGATGGGAACAGGTCTTCCTGCACTTGACCATGGGACTGCAGCTTGCCCAAATCTAAGCTGAAGTTAACCTCCTCACAGTCATTTTGCTGGTAGACATAGGCTCAGTTGCTTCAAAGATACTCAATGTATGAGCCCCCCAAGTTAAGGCAAGAGACAAAGGCAAACTTAAACAGTGGTTTCCTGAATTTTTTTTCTTCTTTTAATCTTCTCACATGCAGAATCCTTTAATGGACTGATTAATGGGCTAGTCTAAATATGCTTACATGCACCTCTGCAAGAAGTTCTATACCTGGCATGTTAGAAAATGAAAACAAAAGATTGCTCAACTAAAAACCAAGAGAGAGTTCCTCCTGCACTCATCTTTTTTGTGGCTGGACACTAGAAAATTAGTCCTTTCTGCTCTTACTGTCTTTCTTCCACTTGGTTCTCAAGTGATAAGGACATTAGTGCTAATTTTAAAAGGGAACTTGATCACATCTCTGGAGAGCATTCTGGAGCATGGTGCGGATATGAGTTGTGCCTTAAAACATTTATCTGAGATTACTAAGGGTGTTTTTCCTTCCCTCCATAAGAGAAGAGAGATGAAGAGTTAGAGAAGAGAGCACCAGCTCTGCTTTCCTAAATACCTGTGAAAAACAGGCATTAGTGCTGAAGTAACTGAAGTTAAACCACTCCATAGAATAACTGCACCTGAAATCTGTACTCAGTTTTAAGCACTTTCAGAGGATATATAGGCTGTGCAGTATAAACCTCAACAACTGTACTTGGAGATCAATTTGATGTGCACAGATGTGGACATCTTCTAATCAGTGACATTGTCTGAGAATAACGTAGCAATTGAACTGAAAAACAATATTCATAGTTGTACATCATAGCCGTCTTCTAAGCTCTTTGAGTCCTTTTCTGTGTATTTCAGACATTGGGTACAGAGGTGAAAAAAATAAAAGCCATTTCTATGTGTGTTGTCCTTCACCCTCACTCAGCCTTACTATGAAAAGATAGATTTTAAAAAAAGGAACAATGTAATTCCAAAGAATGAATAAATGTTCATTCCCTCCTCTTCTTTTCACCGTCATCACTTAGGCACATAGCAAGCATGCAGCGTATATTTGGAGACAGTTTTGAATGTTGTCAGTGAATTGTCCATTTCTGTTTAAAGCTCTAAAATAGCCTGCAAACCTTCCCCCATTTTCCTCTAGTCTGAAATGTTACCAATCAATTACTGTCCTAGAAGCCATAAAACAGACCCACAGGAGCCAGGTGACGGTGTATAATACATCATATATCCATGCAGCCAAAGTGAAAGGAAAAGAGACACAAAGTGAGAACAAGACTACAGTTTGAAAGCCTAGCAACATTTAATTTTTTTATTATGACTTAATAACCAAGCATGATAGTACGTTATTTCTTTCCTGCAATGGAGTTCTACCAAATTCTGTCGAAATGTGGAAACCTAAGAATTCCTCTTCATTGTTTCAACAATATGTCTGGCCCAGTGCAGGAGGGCAAATAAAATAGCAAAAGCTTGAGGAGCTGCATTTTTTTTCTTCTATAAATCTAATTAAATGCATGAGTCTGGGAGATGTGAAGTGCTGTTCTTGGTACTTTTTTTATTTAGTAATAACTATACCTAATTACAGTGTGCCTGTACTGTACAGGCTGGAACAGTACTGTGGCAGGTGTTACAGAAACCAAGAGAAAAAAAACTTGATTTTACACTGTAGTTGTAGCTTTTCTGACTTCAGCACTGTTATTCCTAGCATCCTCCAAAGTCAGCAAGAGAGTAATTGCATGCAGACAGTTTCAGCTGTTTTACCAGTAAAAAAACAAGAGACCAACTAAGTGTTTTTTCTGTCTAACTGTGAAAAAAACTCAGATCTTTTAGAAATATGTGAGGTAGCCTAGTCTTGCCAGAGGAAAGTTTAGCTTAAAATTCAAATGTTCTTAGCCATGCATGTCTTCTTAATATCAATATTAAGTATTTGTGTTCCTGGGCTCACTTTAAATATGGGGAAATACCACATATGGAAGAGCAAGTGTGTGCTATTCAATGCTCTGAGAGAGGTCTAAATTACAAGCTCTTCTCAGACACAGAAAATACATTGCTGTAATCTTGAAAAAGCAGCCTCTGAAGCTGATACGAGCTTGCAGAGAAGACCCATGGCTAGCATAGTACTGCATCAGCAGGAGTACTTGGGCAACTGGTATCCTGTGTGCTACAGCAGGATGGTTTTGTGCTGTTCCAGCAAACACACTCTTGTCAGGTCTTGAAAGCATACGCAGGGTGTCCAAACATGTGTGGTATGGATGTGCCCAGATTTGTTTGTGTGTGTGTGGTGGTATGAGCTTGCAGGTATATAAATGTGCATTCACATAGACATCTCTAGGATACTTCTTGTCCCTAATATAAAGTGCATCCATTCAACTCAATTTCCTAAAATGGACTGTGACCCTTCCAAGGAAATGGTTATGGAAAACTTCCACAGGTGACAGTTTGCGTTCTTTTAAAATACCAAGAGCTTCATACATGGGAGCACTGCAGAAAAAAAAAACAAAAAAACAACACAACAAAACAACAAACTGTTAAAAGAGGCCATATGAAAAGTTGTAGTGCCACAGACAGTTTGGACACCTTTACTTTCTGCTTTGCTCCATTTATTCCATGTGCAATGCATACTGAACACGACAAAACCGATGCAAATGCAACTTGAATAATGTGCTTCAGTGATTTACATTTTTGTCAGGTTGTGTCTCAGTACCTGTCTTACCTGTGTCATATTTTGAGGCCAGTTTGTTCCTGAGTTCATCCAGCTTCAGGGCCCCTTGGGGATTCTTCCCTAAGAAGATTCTTCCTGCAAAGACAGCAATACCTAAAATACACATGTACTGCAGAACCATTGAGGACGTCAGGTACGTCTTTCCAAAGAAATGACGGATCACAGTTTTGCATTGCTTTAAGGGCCACGGGAAGCCCACCAGCCCTGTTTAGCTCGGCCTCTAAGTAAAAGCTGCAGTGAGCTCCCGTCGTTATGAGGTCACACTGAACTGCACCTCAAAGGTACCAAGAGAGCCATGATGAAAAATAAGAGATTTAAAGCTCTAACCAGATTTGGGATGCATTAATCCAACCAAATCATAAATTTACACAAAATTCTACCTGTGTGCAGCACTCTGCTCTCACTTGACCTGTGTGATATTTGTGATGCATTGGAGCACCTCCTCAATACCTGAGAAAGGCAGAGACAGAGACAGTGCAAGTAGGTAGCAGGGACCAGCCTCTACACTGTGACATCCAGCCCCCTCCTCCATCACATCACAGAAACACAAGGCGCCTGTGCCAGCTCATCTCGGCTGTCTGCCGTAAGTTGGTTGATGAATATACACAGGGCAGAAATCCTTCTGCAAATGGATACATTATCCCCAGCAGACTGGGAGGAGAAGGAAAAACAATGCCTTAGCACAGGTAGTCTTGACGACTGCTTTGCCTTTCCAGACTTGATGAGGGTGCTAGCAAGTGAGCAGGTAAGGGAGGCTGCAGTGTCTCTCAGGCTGCTGTTCCCAGCTGGATGGAACTGCAGGTGAAGGTGGGAGAGGAAGAAACACGGGGCATGTGTCCTTGAAGAAAAGAGAAGTAACTAAACCTGCGTACAGTGAGAAACCAAGCATGAATTACAGTTGGAAATACTGTGTTGTCCTGAGGAAAAAAAGAAAGGGAAAAAAATGAAATATTTTCAACTTTACCCAACCAAGTTTTAAAGAAACAAGATAATTTAAGATTAAATTGTTTCTAGGGTTCAAGTAGTTTCCATTGCTATTTCCTTGAACCTCTCAGCTCTGGTTTCAGAGCTGCAGGTGCTGACTGCTCTAAGAAAGATTGTCTGTTATCCAGTGTGTTTTTATAAGAAAAGTTTTTTCTGGGGAGTGAATTAGGATTTTTGCAAGACAAGAAGGAAAGAGTATATAAAAGGATGAAAAAAGTAAATCAAGATTAGGGTTTTTTTAAGTGCATGTATATTTCTTCCAAAGTATTCAACTGCTAAACAGCTGACAGACTTGCTGCGACACTTGACCTTCTAGCTGTTCTTCACTCCACAATACTATACTTTAGAAAAACACAGTTTGAGGGAATTCTGTCAAACTATGTATATTTTCCTTTCTTCTCAGTGAAAGAGATATCATCGGTGCCTCTAATGATGTTTCAAAACCAGCCGGGTCTTGGCTTTCGAACAAATATTTTTGAGAGTGCCAGAGATTCTAACCCCACAAAAGGGAGGTTAAATAAAATTTGTTGAGAGTCTTTGTGCTCTGTCAAGAACATCCCCCCGCCTCTCCTCTTCACAGAAACGTGTAACACAGGACAAAAAAGCAAAAGAAAAAAGGAAGGTTGTATTTAATTCAGAAACAAACCTTAACGACAAAAAAAGAAAAACTGTTGAATTTATTCCGACAAAGCTGAGTCTAGTATAACATTACAATCTAAGTTTCAGGGAAGTACATCTCTGGTTAATATAAGATGTGAGAATGCAGGATATCAGACTATACCTGAGTGATACATGATGCAACAGAGGAGAAACATGAATCTGAAGGGGCAAAAGCATTTTTCTACATACTTTACACCTGCATTCAACCCTGAAGAATGCATATGTCACCAAATCAGTACCTTAGTAAGAAGAGCAGCACTGGGCACAGAGTGGAAGTACTTCCTTCAAAATATCATTACGGTAACTAATTTAAGACAGCACTGGGAGACTTGCAGAAATCGTTGAGAAACGCCATCCCCATATTGAAGACGCAGGCCCACAGCATCCATGTGTGTTAGCTTATGTCCTGGTTTCAGCTGGGACAGAGTTAGTTCTTCTTTTTAGCAGCTTTTCAGAGCTCTGTGTTTTGGTTTAGGTCTGGGAATCACTATGAGAAGAATGTTGACAGTGCGCTGATGTTTATAGTTGGCACTGAGACCTCAAGGACTCTTCAGCTTTTCACTTTTTGCCAGTGCAGGAGCACAACAGGATGGGGGAGAGCATGGCTGGGACACAGGGTCCACGACTCTCCTTAGGATCTGAACTTAGACTTAGGATTGAGGTCAAACTGGCCAATGAAGCATTCCATATCATGCAGCATCATGCCCAGTATAAAGATGAGGGTCAGCCGGAAAGAAAGGCTTTTGCTCTTCCGGAGCTCTCACTCTTGGACTCTCAGAGTGCCTTCTCTCTTGCTTTATTTTCAGGCCTCTCGCTTCTCTGGGATTGCCGTGTTGGGACTTATCTGTTTTGGGATCATTAGCCTGGGCCAGATCGGGCCTTAGTCACCAGGTGGTGAGCAACTATACTGTGCATCACTTGTTTGTATATATTATTATCATTATACATATGTATATATTCATTTATTAGCAATAGTAGTATTAAATTGTTCTTATCTCAACCCACGAGCCTCCTTCCCTTTTCCCCTTTAATCTTCTCCTTTAATCTTTTCCCCTTTAATCTTTAATCTTCCCCATCACGTGGCGGTGGGGAAGGGTGACCGAGCGGCTGTGTGGCGTTTACTTGCCAGCTGGGCTAAACCACGGCAGCTTACTTTCACTGTTGATGTACTTCTGAAGTCAATAGGGGTGCTCAGTTGATGCCTCGTAATAAGGGAGGCAAGGTTTGTAGGGGGAGATACTGTGTTTCCTTAGCTAGATGATGAATTTGGCATTCCAAGTTTTGCATGCACATGCCCTTTTTTTATCTTTCTAAGAAAATAAACATTTCCAAGACAAGATGTCAGATAACTTCAACATGGTTAAAAGAAATCGACAATAATTGAACTAAGAATTCATAATGTCCAGATGTGAGTTTTAGAATGACATGAAAAAAATTCATGAAGGAATATATGACCTGAAAAAAACAGGATAAAGAGGGACAAGTAAGTACATAATGGCAGTATGTAATGTAACTGCAAAGGCATATCAAGATCCCTGGCAAGTACAGAGAAAGAACACTGAAAGAGAGAAGATTGTTATCTGAATGGAACAATTGCTGATGACATTCCTCAAGAGGCACACTTTCAGGCCACTGAAATGTCAGCACTTCATCCCAGTTTATCTGTGTGGATACTGCTAGGCTGAAGGATTTCAAAGTTAAACTGGTTCCATGGAGCAGCTCTATCATAGGTTTGGACAAAGTTTTCCCTTCTAAATTACTTCGGAGGTTTAAGAACCATAAATCACTTCTATGCCTGCATCTGTAGGGTAGACATGATTTTCTTCTTTGATGACCAAGATTCTTGGAGCAATAGAGCAGAAGGGGTTTTGGATCTAAACACAGCATATGAGAACAAAAGGACGAAGAGGATGCAAATTTTGTTCTTTCTCTTGAATATAAAGTTACACTGACACAATTTTGATCTGCCTTGTCTTGGTTCATCTGAGTATACTATGAATAAAGAGGTCATATTTACATGCCAGAAATAGTGGAATGATTTTGCTTCTTTTCTTTTGGCAACCAGTCCCTAACTAAGCAATCTCACAAAGTAAGTTTTGAGTATTTTTGAAAATAATATAATTGAATTAACTTTGGCTCAGCATCCCACATAACAATACTGAAAGAGACCGAAATGATTGTAAAAAAGCTCCAGATGGACGGAACAGTGAAAAAGGAGCTATGAGTTTTAGTGGGTAAGGAGAAAATTTCTGTGGAGCCCAACTATTACAAACCTTTCTGTTTATTCACTGCAGCTAGAATTACATGACTTCATAGGCACATGGATAGCAATGTGGAAATATTCAGCAAAGTAGCGATGTCCAGATAAGACAAATTTGACAGGCAAAGACATCAGTCAAACGTAATTATTTGTTTTGGAGATCAGATGACAGCAACATTTCAGTATGTATACGCTGTACCTCAGAAACGTGGTTGCGTGCTAATGCTGTACTAAGATCTAACATTCTTCTTGATAATGTTCTAGGAAAACACTCACACTGTATCTTTAAAGGGTGCTTTCTCTGATCCACAGTTACTAGTAGAAATAATCTGTTCAGAAGTTTCTAAAGCCAGAGGCTTTTCACCACCCTCAGAGGAGTTTTATTTTATATAAATGAAAAAATGTACATCATCCTGCCAAACAATATATATTTTTATTGATCTGTATCCTTAAGCAGACTGGCATAGTGTCCAACTCCTACACCTGTCTTGCTCTCTTCCAGGGTAGCTGGTGTCAGCTACTTAAAAACTGCAATATAAAATTAACAGCTAAGTGGGAATGCTAACTTAGACAAAGTATTAAGCAGGTAGGCAGATAACAAATCATAGAAGTGCCATAAAATATCACAGAGACACACAGAGGCACACAATTTAATTATTATATTGTAACATCTTTGATGTGGCAAAACTTTACATTCTACCCTACTCTTTTAATGGAAAAAAAAAAAATGTACATCTTGTTACTACTTTCATAAAAGAATCTTCTTCTGATGTGAGATAGTGACAACTCTTGAGGTGATAACGCCTGAGCTGAAATTGATTTACAACCTCCTGTGCTTGGATTTTGTGACCTTTGACTTGCTGGCTTTGCAATACACTCAGCAATACAGTGTTAAAGACTTAATTGAAGTCAGCCTGGATGATGGGCTGGATGTGTAAGTCACTCTCTTTTGTTTAAGCTGGCCTCTGCAAGAGCAGATGCTTTCCACCCTGAAAAGACAGGCTTGTGTTCAAAAGAGTTTGCAGCCATTCAAACTCTGCCCCAGTTACTCTATCCTGAAAGAATCCGTCCCACTGAAGGATTGCTGCTCCTTATTATGTCTGAAGTGACTTTAAGTAGCGCGTTCAGCAGTCCAGGTCAGGGCAGATGGGGTATTCCAGTTCAGTATTTTCTTAAAGAAAGCCCCGCAATGCTATTGGGGGATTTCTTTAAATGCATTTTTCTTTCTAAATGCAGTGTGGTATAGCATTATTAACAAGTCTCCTTCTTACAGTAGGTGGTCACCTGTTGCACCTACCGCAATTGCTTTCTGCAGCACACAAAATCAGGACAGTCGTGGTAATTAACACTGACTAGCTCAATCCCTATGGTTTAATCAGTAATGAGAATAAACCTCAGTGATAGTTGAGCTGTAGCCTTAATGATCTAAAGAATCATGCAAAACAAGGTTTTTAGGTAAGTATTTTGTTAGGCTAACAGGTGTCACTGAAAAAAAAGAGTCCTCCTCCAGCTTGTGGGTCTCAAAAATCTTCCTTCAGATTGTGGCTGTAAATCTGTCTGTTTTTTTGGCTAATAGCCGTGAATGTTATTCATTCCAATAAAACACATCCCCATAACCCATAAAGTTTGTCTTGTAAAAAGGTTCTGTGCAGTATTCTTGCTTATGAAACTTCCTTGATTCTTCCAAGCACTCTAACACCACAAAGATCACTGGAGTCCCTTCTGATTTTCTGCTAAAATAACATACTCTGTCATAGCAAGGCATGGTTTACACACAAAAGGTAGCATCTTTTATTGGACTGACTGATACAGCTGAAGAGGAACACCAACTACAGATAAGTTCTTGGGCACATAGAGGTTGCTCAGGGTGCCTATCTTGACGAATCAGATGCAACATGATTCTTCCACTTAAGAAAACGATTCTGAACGCACAGACATAACTAATGTCACTTTTATTCAGCTATAAACTTCCCTCAATAGTGCTTGGACTGACTACATCAACATATCATCGATGCTTTGGTACTTACTCTCAAAGGGAACTTTGTTTGGAATGCTCGTTTCCATACTATTGTTCTGGCACATAATTTGTATTTTATATATACACACCCTTGAATTTTTGTCTGAGCATCTCACAAGCATCTACCTTACAGCACTCCAGAGAATCAGGAAAGTACTTTTAGTGTTCCCATAATCACAGAAATACAGACAGAGAGATCCAGTAATATGCCCCAAGTCACAACATAAACCCATGACAGCTGAAAACAAAACCTATACTCTCCTGGCTGGCTCTCCAAGTCCCCAGAGATATGTCATTAAGGTTGCTTTGCAATCAAAGACACGATTACAGCAGGAATAGAAACACACAGATTCACTTTAATCTGGTTAAGAGATCTAGGAATACCAGCATGAACTTTAGCAAAGGCAATGCAAGTCAGCCGTAGACCATGAGCAGTTATTTGTATTGCTAGCTTGCACTGATGTCTCTGTCACTGTACAGTCCATGCTGCTTATAGGAAAACAAGCAAAGCTAGGCTTGTAAGGGCTGAAATTATCCTTCTGACTGCAGTTACACACAGCTGCAGCTCGCTCCTACATGTTTGATGTGTGGCTTACAAACAGAGCTTGAGCCGAGCTCTCCCCCAAGACTAATACTTATTTTCCATCTACCTCTCACAGGAAGAAGAATGAATCCCTAAAGTAGCTTTTTCAAGCGCTGTTGGTTTTTCAGGCACGCTGTTCCTGAACAGCATTACAGCACCTAACCAGTTCATTATGGGTAAGCTGTGAATGGCTGTTGTTTAGTATTAGAGGGACACTATGGCAAATCCACTCAAACATCTGTCACTATGGGCTGAAAACTCACCAATTGCTTTGCGATTTCTCTTAGTAGCCTAGCGAGTAAAAGCAGTTGTAAAGGACACAACTGCTTGGAAGGACCATTGGCCAGGAAATTCCTATATGGAGAAAGCCCTGGACAGGAAAGAAAGTCACACTCAGTAGTTGCAAGGAGGAATGAGTCAGACTGACCAGAACTGAATGCATTGGGCTTGCTCACCTCTCTGACAGTGTTCATTCTCATTTACACTACACATTTTCTCAGTGAGGCTTCCCTGGAGCTGCAGCTGAGTGCTGGAGTCAGGAACACATTCCGGGAGAGAGGCTGCAGGCTTCTTTCTGTCAGCATTGGAAGAACCACTGACAATGTAATTCGGGTTTCAGTGCATATCCTGCTGCTGCCTTGCACTTCACTCTTCATCAGGAAGCATAACCCAAGAAAGGATATGAGTGTTGGAGATGTTTTCCTTTTGCATATTCATCCATCTACAACATCAAATCCTTTAATGGATAGCTACTCAGAGGTGGACAGCTTTGCCTTTGAACTAACTGCTGGCATGCCAAAGGATTTGTTAGATGTTCAGGTGATTTAGAGTCTTTCCTCTGGAGACTCTGTGTGGAGCTCCTAATTGGAATACAAATGTTTGACCTCTGTTGCTTCTCAAGTGTTCCTGATACGTAGAGATGGGGAAGGAAAGAAGAAAGGAAGGAAGAAATGTTGTAGTGGTGGCAGAAGGAGGCTGGGATCAACAGCCAAATCTCTTTTCACTTTATCCCCCTGGTCATCTTGCACATTTTAATCTGCTCTGGCAGTGTAAAGGGTGAGAGTCACCATTAGTACCTAGAGACTAAAGGAAACTTTGAAGTCGGATCAGGCATGCTAATGTTAGTGAAACTTTGGCTAAGTGATTCAAGTACAAGGGAGAAATATCCTAAAAAGCAGTTTCTTCCTGATCTCACAGCTTTCAACCAATGGCACCATTAACACTGTACCTACCAACTCCTTAACGCAGAACCCTCAGCAACAACCTAGGCCAGCCCAGAAAACACAGTATGGTCATTCAGAACTGTAGCTAATAATTGTAGCTAATAACCCATAAGGAAAAGAGGACTCTATAGAAGGAGTAAGGTAGAGGCAGCCAACAAACAGTTACTATCAATTTAGTTACAGACAAGAATTTCAGACAGGAGACATAGAGCATAAATCATGACCCCTCTGGGAAGTGATGGCAGAGGGTGAAAACTTCGTTTCTTATCAGAAAGCTTTGCTCTAGGCTGCTCCTGATATTATTCCTTTTCCAATGTCGGGTTACAAATTCATTAACAGAAAAATTGTAATTCATTCAAGTTTCCCAATGTCTAGGAAGAATTTGAAGTGTAATTTGGGAATATGTTGATGGCTTTATAATAGCATGGTATTTATTCAAATTAGTATTAAACTCATGCTTGCAGAGACTTGTGAAGAAAGAAGAGTAATCTTCTGCAAAAGATGATGCTTGTGATTGTTGCTTTAGCAATTATTCATTTAGGAGCATCTTGCTGTGCACTAAGGCATCAAATGAATTGCTGCTCACTAATTTGGACTCTATTGAGAACTGAACGTTGAGTAGCTCAGACTATCATTATGTCCCCTTTGATTGGGAAGGTTTTTATTCACACATGGTAACGGATGGTTGTATTCCTTAAGGAGAGTGACACTATTTAAATATTTGCTGTGATGCAGAAGTAATTTCCTTTCTTTCTCAGTTACCTGTTAACCCTGTTACAATAAATCTCCAGTCTGATTTTCTTGATAATGAGCAAATGCATCCAATCACCCCTCTGGCAGAAGTGGTGTTACAATGGGAAGCAAAATCGCAGCTTTATTAAAATGTCAGGGTTATATAAAAGCAACTCCCATGGTGTACTGGCTCCCAAATCTGTTCATATAAATGGCATTGCCAAGTCCCATGCTGGAGCACCTCAGGTTCTGCCATAGCAATTTCCCATCGCACCACAGAGGATCTTTTCAGTGTGGTTCTATTCTGTTCACCAGCCGGTGGAGAGGACGTGAGACTGGGTTTCGGGAGTTGTTGGCATCCCCCAGACACTCCCAGCAGACATGCTAGGGGTGCATGCTGAGCACTCACCAGGCTGGCATTTATGCCCAGACGCTTGAGGTCTTTAAGCTAGAGCTTAATCCACATGGCTCCCTTTGGTTGAGGAGGAGACGTGCCATGTCTGCTACTCTTTCAACGGAGGTTTTGTCTGAACCTCTGACATAAAGATCTTTGGGGGGAATGAAGAAGAAAATCAACTTCTGCCTGGAAGCAGCGCTGTGGCCATCAGCCCTTCTCTTCAGCCCTGCAATCCCAAGTGAGGGGAAGGGCAAGAGCAGGGGAGGAGGCTGCCCAAGCCCCAGAGCTGTGTTCAGCTGAGGCAGGCTTGTGCCTGTCCACGGCGCAAAGCATGGTGCTTAGCACTGCCTGCTTCTTTATCACCTTCTCACACAGCCACCTTCCTGTCTATCTCAGCCCAACCTCTAAATCTGATATGCCACTCCTGAGACAAAGCAGAAGGACTTTCCCTCTCATGCTCAAGATTTGCCACCAAAATCATCTGCCCGTGCAGCCTGGAAGTCAGCTGAGCTCACAAACATGTGTCGTGACTACCTGTTACTGCTGGCATTCGTCTTCCCCACCTCTGTCTTCACATCCCTCCTTTGAACGCAAGCTCCTTGGGGCACCTGGAGCCTGCCCAGCCTGTGTCAAATGTTTTGGTCACTACACAGCATCACAGACAGCCTATGTAAGTAGGCTGAGGGAGAGTGTGGAATTACTAGCTTGCTTATCTATGTTTATTTTTATTTCGTTTGTATTTATTCATTATTCATTTCCACTGAAATTTTATAGCTGCAAGCTGGCTCCCAGACTGAGAGCCAGCAAACATCCTTGGGGAGTTTCCAGACTCACTTCTCCAAGCACGCCTTCTGCACTGTATGTTGGGAATCTTTTGAACAAGGTTTCTTGCAGTGTATAGGCCACAGATAGACAGGGTGAGGCACATGGGGAACAAACTCCTCTCTCCCAGTACCCTTGGTAACAGATCTGAGTTTGTTCCAAACAGTAGCTCATCTTTATGTTGTTGCTTTTAAGGTCCTTCCCTTCATATGAACTGTGAATACAGTGATAGCACTTCCCGGTGCAGGCAGCCTCACTCACAAATGAGAATAATTTTGCTATTTCTATGCAAATGGATTTAATTGCATTATTATAATCTGGTATTAGTAAAAGGCCTCAGCAGAAAAGCCTGACACTTCCTTAAGCTCCACTGTAACAGCAAAGCTGATCTTCTAAGCCTACATTAAAAAGGACAGGAATTTCATCTGTCTAGACTGCGCTACGCAAGAATTTCACAAGTGGAGAGTGCCATAATTCAAATACCCAACAACAGTGCGACAAACTAGATTTGAAGTATGGTTCCAACCAAGAAACATTATACAGTAATTTTTGTCCAAAAATTGAGACTGGAAATGCAATCACTTTCCCACTGAAAATGATCACAGAGAAAACACTTACATATTACTAGAACAATTTGGTAAAGAATGCATGACTAATATTGTCATCCACATTGTATGTTCAACAAAACCAGACCATGAGCCACTATCTATCATATTAAGCCACTGTCCATCATATCTGAGAAGTTGTGGTAGTCCGGTGAAGTTCTCACCTACTGGAAAAGGGGAAACAGAGCCCCCATATTTAAAAAGGGAAAAAAGGAAGATCTGGGGAACTACAGGTCAGTCAGTCTCATCTCTGTGCCTGAAAAGATCATGGAGCAGATCCTCCTGGCAACTATGCTAAGGCACATGGAAAATAAGGAGGTGATTGGTTGCAGCCAAAGTGGTTTGACTAAGGGAAAATCATGCCTGACAACTTTGGTAGTCTTCCACAATGGGGTTGTGGTGTCGGTGGATAAAGAAAGAGCTACTGACATCATCTACCTGGACTTGTGCAAAGCATTTGACATTGTCCCACACGACATCATTGTCTCTAATCTGGAGAGACATGAATTTGATGGATGGACCACTCGGTGGATAAAGAATTGGCTGGATGGTCGCACTCAAAAAGTTGCAGTCAGTGGCTCGATGATCAAGTGAAGACCAGTGACGAGTGGCGTTCCTCAGGAGTCAGTACTGGGGCCAGTGCTATTTAACATCTTAGTTGGCGACATGGACAGTGGGATCGAGTGCACCCTCAGCAAGTTTGGTGACGACACCAAGCTGTGGTTGATACTCTGGAGGGAAGGGATGCCATCCAGAGGGACCCTGAGAGGCTTGAGAGGTGGGCCCATACAGACCTCATGAAGTTCAACAAGGCCGAGTGCTGGGAGGAGAATGGATTTGAGAGCAGCCCTGACGAGAAGGACTTGGGGGTGATAGTTGATAAGAAGCTCAACATGAGCCTGCAAAGTGTGCTGAAAGCCAACCGTATCCTGTGCTGCATCAAAAGATGCAGCATCCAGCCTCTACTGGACTCAGGGGGTACGTTAGTCACTAGGGATGAGGACAAGGCTGAGGTCCTTAATGCCTTCTTTGCCTCAGTCTTTAATAATAAGGTCAGCAGTTCCCAGGTGACCTGGCCTTTGGTGTCTGAGTGCAGGGAGGGAGAGCAAATCGAAGCTCCTGTGATCCAAGAGGAACGGGTCAAGGATCTGCTCCTTCGGCTGGATGCCCACAAGTATATGGGGCCTGATGGTATCCACCCAAGAGTCCTGAGAGAGCTGGCGGATGTCATTGCCAAACCCCTGTCCATTATCTTTGCACAGTCTTGGCTCACTGGGGAAGTTCCGCTGGACTGGAGGCTGGCGGATGTTACCCCCATTTACAAAAAAGGGCGGAAGGAGGATCCGGAGAACTACAGGCCTGTCAGTCTGACCTTGGTGACGGGCAAAGTCATGGAACAGGTTATCTTGAGTGCTATTAATGAGCACATACAGGTTAACTGGGTGATCAGGCCCAGTCAACATGGGTTTATGAAAGGCAGGTCTTGTCAATCAAACCTGATCACCTTCTATGATGGGGTGACCCGCCTGGTTGACCAGGGAAGGGCTGTGGATGTAGTTTTCCTTGACCTCAGTAAAGGCTTTGATACAGTTTCTCATAGTGTTCTGGTTGAGAAACTGATAACCGCTGGCCTGGATAGGCACACCCTCCTTTGGGTTAAAAACTGGCTGGATGGCCGAGCCCAAAGAGTGGTGGTAAATGGGGCTAAATCCGGCTGGAGGCCGGTCACCAGTGGGGTTCCCCAGGGCTCAGTGCTGGGTCCAGTTCTGTTTAACATCTTTATCAATGACCTGGATGAGGGGATTGAATGTACCCTCAGTAAATTTGCGGACGACACCAAGCTGGGAGGCTGTGTCGATCTGCTCGAGGGTAGGGAGGCCCTTCAGAGGGATTTGAACAGACTGAATAGTTGGGCTGAGGCCAATGGCATGAGCTTTAATAAGGCCAAGTGCAGAGTCCTTCACTTGGGGTATAAAAACCCCAAGCATCGCTATAGGCTTGGGGAAGAGTGGCTGGAAAGCTGCCTGGCGGAGAAGGACCTGGGGGTGTTGGTTGACTACCGGCTTGATATGAGCCAGCAGTGTGCCCAGGTGGCCAAAAAGGCCAATGGGATACTGGCGTGTATCAAGAATAGTGTGACCAGCAGGAACAGGGAAGTGATCCTGCCCCTGTACTCGGCGCTGGTGAGGCCGCACCTGGAATATTGTGTCCAGTTTTGGGCCCCTCGCTTTAAGAGAGATATTGAGCTCCTGGAGCGAGTCCAAAGAAGGGCGACTAAACTGGTCAAGGGGCTGGAAAATAAAACTTATGAGGAGCGGCTGAGGGAGTTGGGGCTGTTTAGCCTGGAGAAGAGGAGGCTGAGGGGAGACCTGATTACGGCCTATAAATACTTGAGAAAAGATGGTGGGGAGGTGGGGGAAGGGCTCTTTACATTAGTGATGGGTGATAGAACAAAAGGAAATGGGCATAAGCTTAGTCAGGGGAGATTCAGGTTGGATGTTAGGAAGTATTTCTTCTCTGAAAGGGTTGTCAGCCACTGGAATAGGCTGCCCAGGGAGGTGGTTGAGTCCCCATCCCTGGATGTGTTTAAGAATAGGGTGGATGATCTACTTAGGGATATGGTTTAATGGGGATTAGGGACGGTTGGACTCAATGATCTCGAAGGTCTTTTCCAACCTAGAAATCTATGAAATCTATGAAATCTATGAAAAGAAATGTGGCCACCAGGTCGAGGGAGGTGATTTTTCCCCTCTACTCTGCTCTCATAAGGCTGCACCTGGTGTACTGCATCAAGCTCTGGAGTCCTCAGCAAGCACAGAAAAGACACGGACCTGTTGGAGCAGGTCCAGAGGATGGCCATGATGATGATCCAAGGGCTGGAGCACCTCTTCTATGAAGATAGGCTGAAAGGTTTGGGGTTGTTCAGCCTGGAGAAGAGAAGGCTCTAGGGGGACCTTCTAGCAGCCTTCCAGTACCTAAACGGGTCCTACAAGAAAGCTGGAGAGGGACTTTTCGCAACAGCATGTAGTGATACGACAAGGGGCAATGGATTTAAACTGAAAGAGGTGAGATTTAGATTAGATCTAAGGCAGAAATTTTTTACTCTGAGGGTGGTGAGGCACTGGAACAGGTTGCCCAGAGAAACTGTGGCTGCCCCATCCCACAAGTTCTTCAAGGCCCGGCTGGATGAGGCTTTGAGCAACGTGATCTAGTGGAAGGTGTCCCTGCCCATGGCACGGGGATTCAAAGTAGGTGTTCTTTAAAGTCCCTTCCAACTGAAACCATTCTATGATTCTATGATTCTGTGAGGGTTCTTGATAGGAGCTATTCACTCTGAGGGTGGTGAGGCACTGGAACAGGTTGCCCAGAGAAGCTGCGGATGCCCCATCCCTGGAAGCGTTCAAGGCCAGGTTGAATGAGGTGTTGAGTAACCTGGTGTAGTGGAGGGTGTCCCTGTCCATGACAGGGGTGTTGGAACTAGATGATCTTTGAAGTCCCTTCCAACCCTCATCATCCTATGATTCTATGCTTTACAAAGCACTATCTTCACTTAGAGAAGTATACACACAATCTGAGCTGTATTTCTGATTATAAACAATTGGGAAAGTTTGCGTAAACCCAGGTGCCTTGGCCATTCAAGGTTATATTTAGGCATGAAAAAGGGTGATCTGACTTTTAAAGCTGCTGAGCAGAGCACCTCCAACTGCAGTCAATTAGTGGCGTATATAATTTCAAAGTGCATCCTGACCACACACAAACATAAAAATGCAGTTGGCCAGATTGTGAACTAGCACATAAGCTTTGTACCAGTTGAGAGCCCATTCAGATATTTCAAGAGACTTCACAGTAATTATGTATGATTTCAGGTCGATCTCAAGCCCTGCTTCCTTTTTTACATGCCCTCTTCAAGCACGGAACAAGTCCGTCGTCCAGAGGAGCTGCTTGTCCATTTTTCAGACCTGGCTTAGATTTTTTGGCAGTATAAATGTTTCAGACCTTTAGTATCTCTGAGTATAAACTGGTAGTAGTGTTTTCATGCGTATAGTGTAAGCGTTATCATTCAGTGGGCTGAAAAAATTACTATTAACAAGAAAAAGCAAGGATCTTTGCTTGATATGAAAGCACCATGGCACTCACAGTACTTGCACTGGATATTCCAGAAACATGGGCAAACAGGACCCTTCACAGATCTCTGTGCTCTTTTATGGTTTTTCTGCAGAACAGAAACATGGATAAATTTCAGAGGTGTTATTTCAGTAGCTGTCTTTTGAAAACAGCTTTTAAAAATGAAATGAAACATACAGTTCTGAAAATATGTTCCAATATGGATAGTCAAAGTGGACAAATTCTACTTCTTTCTTTTTCCCAGAAGAAACTGCTGAGGAAAAAAACCTTGCTACCCAAATCAGATTTTGCAACTCATAGCTTCTCCAATGTTTCGAGTCCTTTTCAGCTAAATGAACAGACTATAAGAGAAAGGAACTATTTCACTTACACTGTTTCTGCATCCTCACGAAGGTATTCACCTGTACCACTTCAAGCAAAGAGGATGTAGAGAACGTCTCTCTACTCTGTAGAGTGTATTAGCTGAAAACTCTTAGTTGTTTTTCTCTTATAGCATTCTAAAAAAAAAAAAAAAAAATCAGAAGGGCACTATCTATCTCACAACACCATCTTTTCTTCAAATTCCAAACATAAACCACATGTGGCTTCTATTGCTTCCTTTTCCTTTGCATCCTTTACAGATGTTGCATCTCTAGAAATACCCCTCTCAAAATAGTCATTCTGTTTTGATTTTTTTTTTCAGAAATGTGTTTTTAATTTTTATCTCATTTTTCCTGGAGTTTAAAGGGAAGCATTAAAGATGACCTAACATAATGTCTGTGTGTTTTGTAAACATACACAGAGAGAGGAAGAAGTGTTGGCAAATAGCAATGCAGGCAGGAACACAAATAAAAGTAATTTTAAAATCCATATAAAAATGTAGTTACAGCTTCAAAGAAAAGCAATCAGGTTTAAAACTAAGTTCTGTTCAAACACTGTTAAAATTTTATTAGTTTTATTATAATACTATCTTCAGACTGACATGCTCCATACGCACAGGAGAAGTGTGTTTTCAAACATTTTCAGTCACGTTAAGCATTCTGACTCCAAAAACAAGGAGAAGGTTGAAGGAAATGGAAGAGATGTAGAAACTATCAGAATTTGGACTACAGTAAAAGACAGGAACTGTTTTAGGGAGAAGAGCTCCCACTACAGATTATCAAGACAGACTAAGTGGGAAAATCACCAAGTTTCAAAAGCTATTTTTTCTTAATTAGCACAAAAGTAAATCCTTTCAAAAGCTTTTGTGAAACACAATGGTAAAAAAAGCTGCAATTTCAGACAGAAAATGTCAAGTGCTTGTTTCAGGTCTTTCTGCCTCTTTTTCTCTCATCAGAAAGAACCAGTAAGACCAGCACCTCAAAACTCTTTCTGTTGAACGTTTGACAGTAAATGATGAGTGTAAATGTTTGTGCTTTAAAAAAAAATAGCTTTTCTGGAAAACAGTGATTCACTGTTGAGAATACAGTCTGCAACCCATTCACAGAGTGGAAGCGAGAAACAGAGAAGGCAAATGGCTGCTCAAGGTCACAGAGAAAGTCTTTTGAACCCAAATCTCCAAATACAGTGCTTCAATTACAAGAACAAACATTCTCCCACTGTCTCTAAAAGTGATGAAGGTGTTGGAAATCCACATCATTTTTCTCAAAAGCTGCCAACTCATATAAGAATTATCACTTGCTGTTAAAGTGTTTCAGATCTCTCTTTAGGAAGTGTATTATTTATGCTCCACGAGAGAATTTATTGCTAGCAAGAGGGTCAGCACCAAAACTGTACACCATCAAAATGTCTCTGTGAGTATGAGGAAAGATTTCACCATATGTATTTCTTGAGGTATGAGGGTATGAGGACATAAAGATAGAACTTGACCTCAGCAATGGTAATAGATGGGAGACTTGAAACATGAATGTTTCTCTACCAGGCTGTTTAATGACAGATACCTTGCTGAGACAGTATGCTGACTTCTTAGGATGAGAAGTACAAAGTGTCCCAGATACAGATATCTCCAACTCGTCATCTGCCCAGGTCTTCAGGAACAGTCTAGTAAGATTTTTCCTAAGAAGAATAAGAACGAACTTTTTCGGAAAGATAACCCAGTGTAATAAATGATTTTCTTCTGTTTCACATGAACATGATGGACTTCACCCAGTACAAGGGTTGGAGTGCGGAAGGCGAACCCTCAGTTAAGGGCTGCATCTCAGTCTTGTGTAGGACTGCACTACGATATCTCTGCCTGTTGACACCTGGGGGAGGGCAATGGGCTTGCGAAACAGCATCCCTTACAGTTGAGCCTGCAGTGTAAGAGGTGGAGAGGTGAAGCAGCCATCTGTGAGCAGAAAGACCTCGTCTCCACAGCAGGCAATTACTGTGGCAATTCTAGCACCCCAGATCATACTCACAGCACTGTACTGCCATTGTCAGCTTACGGAAAGGAGTCTGGCCCAGTGACTCACAGAAGCTCACGCTCATACTGAGGATTTGTTAATTGACAGAACTTTCCAAACTGCAACAGAGGTCCCAGTGCTAGTCCCACTATTGTCAGTGCTAGTCCCCTTCTCTCTGCTCCTTGTGCATGGTCACTCTCCCTTACCCATTTCAAGCCACGCGGGTCTAGCCACCACTGATTTTCGAGAGCAAAGGACAAACTGCTACTCGAGCTTCCTTCCTAGAAGTTTGTTTGCTAAGTGACAAAGCCTCCTTTCTTGTCTCTAAGAGACCACCTCTGTTTCAAAAGGCAAAAAAATTGATTCCTCACTTGTCCACAAGCGACATGTTAAATCCTGCCAGCACAGATTAGAGCCAATACTGTTGAAATATTGGCAGCACATCTGCCCCTGATACTACTGGAAGCTCTGTTTTCCATCTTAACCATGTATTTGGTCAACTTGTGAAGAGGTAAGTCTAATTTTGACAGTTTTAAGTTTACTATATTACACTAATTTTAATTGCCTACCAGATGTAAAATGTCTAACTATGTCTTCTCTTCTGTGTCTTGTAGTTTACCTGTATATGATTTTAGCCAGTGAGGGTTTGTGAAAAGACGTATAATTCACAGTAACAGTCCAATCCACTATGCTTTTCCTGGCCAGCCCACCATGACAGCAGTACACAACTATACTTCCTAACTTAATGAAAGTCTTCTTCCGCCCTAAATCTTGCAGTTCAGACTCAATCACATCTTCCAGTGAAATCGCGGTTGTTTTGACTGAACAAAGATTATGGAGTTTGGCCCAGGTTTACAAAATCATTAATTGTTTATATCTGAATTAATTAGAGGGAGGGAAGGGTGTTTGCCCCTTCTGTTGGCATCTCCCCTAAAATGCTTACCTGTTTAAAACACATATGGCTTTTATGTTTCTGTTTACTAAAGAATCTGTGCAGCAGCTGGGACTGCTGTCAATTTGTGAAATTGAGTTAATGCAGCCAGCTACAAAAAAAGATACTAAACTGGTTCATGGGAACTTATTTTAGATTAAAGGAAAACAAAGAAATAGCCTTTAAAAGACCATTCGGAGGGGAAAAATAGCAGAAGATTGCTTTCTGTATGCAGGAAAATCTGATGCTATTTTCTTTAATTTCCATGAACAACACATCGTTTAAGCTTTTTAATCTCCTGTCAGCTCTACAGAAGACCAGACCTATGAAAGAAATCCTGGCCAGCAGGCAGAACATCATTTTGATCTCACAAACCTGATTAAAAGCAGAAAAATTAAAATACTCTAAAAGCAGCAAGAACCGCAAAAAATCAAAGCAAAAGAGAAAAATCTTTTGCCAAGTCTTGTCGATTAATGAAGATGAGATTCTTAGTTCAGGATCAGCAGACAGTCAAGGTTTTAAAAGTGGGCAAACCAATAAAATTTGCCCTTCATTGGAGATGAGGACAAGACATACGGAAAGACAAGGAACAACAATTGAACAAGGCTGACTTGAGTTTCTCTCATGAGAAAGTGGCACAAAACAACAAAAGTGTCATGAAATCAGGTTAGATTTTGGGCTGAAATAACAGAACAACTGCTGGTCTTTGCTGGTCTTTACTGGTCTTTACCGATTTGGGAGTCTGAAAACCCAGGGGGACACCAAGCAAGCAGGGCTCAGACAGGGATATTGGAGTTGGGATTCCCTCAGTCTCAGCTCAAGGCTTCGCAGGCATCAGAGGCTCTGGTTACAAGACAGCAGCAGCCCTGGCAGATCAGGGGCAGTTGGAAATTTCATTTTTAAGCCTTACTTGTCTTCCCTAGCCCAGAGGCCCTTGCTGATTATCAGCAATTCACATGGGCTCATGTTTATGCTGGTTAAATAGTATATCACAAACTTTCCTAGATTAGAAGGAAACGTCTGAGTTGGAGCTGTAGAGAGGACAGCTGTAGGCCATCTTTCTGCGCTGATTTTCTCTCATGGCAATTCTAGATAGCCACTGTCAGCTCTCAAAGTGCTCTGCAAAATAGGTAGTCTACTCTCACTGCAGCAAAAGTCATGTTGCTAGTAGCATTATTGTTAATTTCAGCCATGAAGCACCAGTCACTGCAAGGCACAGATTCTTCCTCATCCCATTTGCAGCCAAGAACAACACAGAGCAAAAAGCAAAGCCAAATCTGCTGAAAGAATTCACTCATAACTGCAGAGCGATGTGAACTGTCCTCTGAAGTTCATGGTGGAAATCACTCTGACTTTACAAGCCATTTTGTCAAAATCGCAAAGGAATCACTGCAGTGGCAGTTGCCAGGGAAGGGCGGGATGTGTGTGTGTACCTGACACATATGCATATACACGTACAGTAGAAGATGCCTGGCTTGGTGCCACCATATACTGTTTGCCTTCACAGGGGCTCACACTAGATGATAGGCAGCAGAAGGGGAAACCATGACTTTCTAAGGAACTAAATGCGTTAGCGAAGATGGACAGACACACACAGCAGATTTCACTGATAATCAAGCTCATAACACTGAGTTATCAGCTGTGCTACAGAAGTTACTCTCCCTTGCCCTTTACCCAGGAGAAAAGATCAAATATTTCTTGACCCCCGCTCATTAAAACAATTGCTTCCAAGTTTAAGGAAGCTCGTGCAACTAAGCTGTTGTTGCAGAAGCACTGCCTTCAGCTAAGGTCCCCAGCGCTTATGACACTAAAATTATTCTAAACTTTTAAACACAGCAGATACTGACATCGTCGCAAGTCTGGAGCCTGTTGATTTGCTTCTGTGCAGTGACCAGCAGTACAGATGCAGACCACCAGTACTGCTGTCTGAAGACTCTGAGGTAAGGCAAGAGATGACCTAACAACTCTGACATGCATGCTTAGTGACAAATAATAGATTCAGCTTCTTCGATGTCAACCGAGGTTTGATAGAGCCCAACTTAGCTGGCCAAACAAATAGTCACCATAGAATCATAGTATCATAGAATGGTTAGAGATGGAAGGGACCTCAAAGATCATCTAGTTCCAACCCCCCTATCATGGGCAGAAAAACCCTCCACTACACCATGTGTATACAAGATTAAAATGTGCATTTGGCAGGGGGAGGGGATCTGCTTTCTTGTAAAATTCTGGGTAAGTTTTCCTGAGAAAGGAAATTTATGTTTTTCCCTCAAGTGAACATTACAGTTTGTCTGTGCTTTGTAATACAATATCAGTATTGCGTTATGCTATTCTGCATGTATCAGAGGAAATGAGTTCCGACATAGGGTTTTCTGCAGAGAAGTTCCATTTTTCGTAGATACTGAAATGCACTTTAAAAGTGTCTGACTTACACCCCCTGCCCAACCTTGCATTGTGCTTTTTTACAAGTAGTGAAGTGTTTTTTTTCCCCCTCAAATTGCATGTAATAAAAGAGAGGCAATTGCACTCTCAGAAGAAACTGTAAACAAACCGTTAATACAAGCACTTGCTCCTTTGAAATGCCTGCTTCTTGGTAGACAGACTCTGCTATTTTTGCAGTGTTATGTCAATACAGAGAATCTGAAGTATTTCTAAGAGGTGGTCTAGAAGAGGCACTAATGCACGGGAATGAGCACTAAGATATTTTCCCCACATATGACACAATCAAGAGAGCCCCAGTAACTCCAAACCTGTAGTGGGCAACATCTGACATACTGTGGCTGAGGAACCGGTTCCAGGTTTTGATGGTAATTGTATTTTCCTCAACATTACTTCTTCAGCCCTGTGGGTTTGTTTTTTAAGGTTGGAGGGGTCATTATTGCTTCCAGCATCAACCCATAACAGTCATATATATAGTGCAAAAACCACGAAACACAGGCAATACCCTGTACCAAGGTGCCCATCTCTAGAAGGAAACACAAGCCATCGGGCTTTCATGATGGCTAGGCAACCCTGTCTGATGCTGTTACAATTAAGCAAAGCACGGTTTGCCGTGGATGACTTGCAGTTAGCACGACATTTTGCTAATGTCACAACTGTTTTAAGGTTTGATGTTGCCAGTCTCTAGCACACAAAGTGACAAATGCTCATTCAACAAGCTGGAGTTAATAAAAAAATTATTATTGCTTGCCAATATGTGAAAAGGAGCTGACTGCACTAGTTGGGCAAAGGAAGCAACTGAGATGAGATTTTGTAAAAGTGATTTTTAGCTAGTTAAGTAATGTTTGTGAAATTTAATGACACTACTAAAATTGTGTGGACTCAAGGGTGCCATAAAGTATTCATATCACTTTTATCTTGGTTTTGTTTTGATACCCAGAAAATGGTGAAATGCAATCCAATTATATTTATAATTATGTCATGGTTTGATGTGGAGGGGGGGGTGGTTCTGGTGGCAGGAGAGGGATTTTGCTCCCTGCGACCTCCCCGGTTTTGGATCCGGGTTAGGCTTAGTTCTGGCCACCGGATCAGACTGCCATCCCCCTCGGGGTTGAGCCAATAGGGCGCCTCTGCGAATTGCCCTATTTAAGTCAGGACAAGGGAACCGGAAAAGGTGCTTCGCCCAGGATCGACCAGAGAAGGGAGGAGGGCACTGCCCCCGCTCCCTGGCTCCCGGCCGGGTGGCTGCCTGCGTCGGGCCGGCGCCGCCCACGGAGAATGGCGGTGGCGGAGCCAGCTGGGGAACTCGGGGGCACCCCACTCCCAGGGTGCCCACTGGGCTGAGTTCACCCAGAGAGGACTGAGATCTGAGAGAAACAGCCGCATCGACAGCAGGTCAGTGAGGATGGAGCGGGAGGAGGTGTGCCGGAGCCGAGTTTCCCCTGCGGCTGGTGGTGAGATGGCAGGCGGCCCCCCTGCAGCCAGCACGGCCTCGGTGGAGCAGAGACCCACTCGCAGCCCGTGGGGAGAAGATGCCTGAGCCCGAGGATGGTCGTGTTGGGGGCACGGCAAGGCAGAGAGGCATCTGGAGTCTTCGTGACGACCCACGCCGGAGCGAGTGGCTACAGCTCCCTAAGTACCCGAGACTGTGGTAAAGCCCACACCGGAGCAATCTGTGGGGAAGGATTGTTTCCAGTGGGCTGGACTCACGCTGGAGAAATTTGTGGATTTTTTCCTCGTGGGTAGGGGATCCATTGGAGCAGGGGAAAAGGGTGTAAGGACTCCTTCTCCTTTAAGAAAGAAGCAGCAGTAACAGCACGGAATGAACTGACCTGCACTTCCCCAGTCCCTGCCCCCTGTGCTGCTGGGGGGAGGAGGTAGAGCCGGGAGGAAAAGGATGGTGGGGGGGGGAAGGTGTCGGTTTTAAGATCTGGTTTTGTTTCTTTCTGTCCTCTCAAGTAATCGGTTTTTATTTCCCTTTGTCCTTCTAAGTAATCATTAATAAACTGTTTTGCTTTGAGAAAAGCGCTGCCTGTTTTGCCCAGGACCATGGTTGGTGGGTGCTCCCTCTGTTCTTGCCTCAACCCTCAGTCCTTTTGGTTTTTTTTTCTCTCCTCTCTACTTTATTGGAGAAGGAGAGACTGTGTGAGTTTTAGTTGCTGGATCAGCCTAAAACCACGACAAATTTTCATTTTATTTCAGACTTGATGTTATTTACATTTTGATACTGTGGCAGGTACATGCATAAGGTGCTGCTTGTACTGTTTCTTTTCAGTGAAATGACATCAAGAAAAGCTTGGGTTTTCTGCACCAAAACACACATCAAAATGATAACCAACTCTAAATTATTTTCATTAAGAATTACTTTCCATTTTACACCTGAACTGAAAGATTTGGCTGATAATATCAAATTGCATTTTTACACTAACGATTTGTTGGCAACTTCAGTTGAAAAGGTTTATTAAGTTGAAAGACTAACACACATTTTTCCCTTGTTTTTAAGGGATAAAGTTGTCCCAATTTCATTCAGTGGGTGAGAATAGACTTTAACTGATCTAGGCTAATGCCTAGGTCTGTCTTTACTTATCAAATGATTGGCCTTATTCAGGAAGGGCTAGTCATAATAGTATGGCTACCCTATCCTCATTATTATAGTCAGGACACTGATTTCATCTATTCATGCCACACCAGCAGAAACAGACCCAACGGTTTGGAATCGTTTTGTGTCCCACCAACCACATTTTTCACCCATTTGCGAGGAGCTTTTCAGGACAGCTACATGGCAGATTTCATTTTTTCAAGCTGTCCTTCTAATTAAATTTGGTCTTAATGGAGGAGAAAAAAGCAAAGAGAGAAAAATAATCTTTCTCAGTGTTTCTGCCTGCAAGGTACAACATGTTTTTAGAATTTAGGATAAGGAAAAGCATGCTGGATTGATTCCAGTTACTTGAGTTATAGAGGGAATATCCATCCCTAAAATAGCTTTCATGGTTGTTACTTGCCAATTGACACAAATTAAGAGCAGATTGTTTTTCATTTGATTTCTTCTTTTCTCAGGTCTCCAGTTTCATATCCCTGCTACAGCTTCCCCATCTTATTCCCCACCTCCCTCACAACCTTGCACAGAGCTATAAAAAGGAGCATTTTCTTCCATCTTCAGTGCTGAGAAGCTTGATTCAGAGCTTGAGTATGACTAATGGAAAATAATGTTTACAAATTCAATTGAGTGAAGAAAGATTTGGAAAGAATTTTTGGCATGCATACTTATGTATGTTCTGATGTGGCTTTGTGTGATTGTTAGGAAATATTTCGTTAATTCTATAGAAGAGAAACAATTTGGTTTTCTGTAGTTTTCTGTTTACTAAGCGGGAAAAAAAAAAGGGGGAGGGGGTTAATCTCATCAAAATATTCACCTTCCACAATTAACAAGTATGAAAAAGAAAAAGGAAAATACTTAATAGACTTTCAAAACCCAGGGTTTTCAAGACAGAGTTAGGTGATATTAACAGATCCCTGAGTAAGAGGATTTGTTTTTAAAATCAGACACAAGGTCTGGAAATAAAACTGATTTTGTTCCACCTTCCTTGCTGTATAAAGTTAATACAATTTCAACTCATCACTTTGATATCTACTTGATCTCACATGCCAGGAGACCCTCCTCTTCATCGCTCTTGTCCCAGCAATCAGAGAGATATGTGAGCTGTAAGAGGGCATAGATTTACAGAGGAAGGGACACATGATGCGAAGTTTAGGACTGTCGATGTGAGAGGATAAAGAGGCCATTGTAATCACTCACGTGTTACTTGATATTTTTTAACAGCAACTGCTCTATTCTGTTCTCGAGCACTTTTCATTGTAAGTTAACCAGGTTTTCAACATGGGGCTAGAACAAAGACCACAGATACTAGAACTTGCAGTACAGGATCTCTAAAAGCCTTGCATGCATTGCTGAACAGAAGCTTGTAAAGGAACAGCCCAACTCATTTTGTTTTCTATGACCTGACAGTTTAAAAAAACTCATACAAATAAGATTGTTAATATTTAGCGATAGTGACCAGCCCAAGCTTGTTTTAGGACAAAAGAACACTGCAGGCCTATTTCTATTGATGGGCAACTTACAAAGTAATTTTGAAATCAAATGTGCATAGTAGAATAAATACATCCAGGTAATGATCCATTATTTTCTAAAGTGTTATGAAAAGTACAGGATGAGAAGAGGAACTTTGTGGTCTTGGATTAAACAGCAGTGGAAAGAAATTCAAATTGTATTTCAGCAGATTTAGCAAACGATTGAGGAATGGCTGAGAATGGTTTAGGAATGGATACTACAGATCTTCACAGGCTATTAAATTAGCATAAGCCATAATGTCAAGAACCTGCTGTAAAGAAGTCTACAGCAGTTTCACAACCATGACCAGACATGGCTAGTATTTAACAGGCAATTAGTTACAGTTTAGTGTGACAAGTATACTTTTGTCTCTAGATCAAGCTGCCAACTTCTTTCATTTTATTTTCCTCACTACAACTGATGAAGAAATAAGAGAAGAATTAAAAAGCAAAGGGACAAGCTAAGTACAATTGCCATGTCTGCACCATGCTGGGTTGAAATCCCTCAGCGGACTGTCTTGCATCATATAAGGTATTTGCATGCCCCTGGAATGTCATTTATTCCTTATTCCTTTATGCAAATTAATGCAGTTGTTTGGTCTGTGAACAGCATGCTGTTGGCTTTTACAGTTGTTTGCAGGGTGAAAGAGTGTTATGTTTAGAAATATATTACTGCAACAGTATTCTCTGGGGCCATGTCCACAACCAAAATACTGTTCTGAGGAAGAAGGGGCCTGGAAAACTAGCCCTTTATGACAATGTGTAGAGCAGGGTCAATTTTGTTCCAGAAGAGACCCTAGTTGGGGCTCTTTTTATTAGCATTCAGCCTTTGTTGAACACCTTCCTCATAAAATTTGCCTGTCTTTGCATATTAATGAAGTATTTTGTTTCTCTGGACTCCTTGTTAAAAAGAAGCAACTGATCATGCCCAAGAGTTGTATTACTGCAGTTCAGCTCACACTTCTCCTAGTAAGTGTTCCCAGGCCACTAGGTCTGTGGTTAAGTAACATTAAAGTAAATATTCCAGGGGAAAGACTACAGCACAAACAGAGTCCTGGAGAGAAGGAAAAGTGCCCTAGCTAATGGCTAGGCTTACACACCATGTCCTGCAACTCCTTCCATACTTGGGGGACTTCACCAGCAGCTGAAAACCTGTCTGGACAAGGGATGGTCTTGGGGTCAGAGAGGAATCTGCAAAGCAAGCGTCATGACACCTTTTGACAGAGATTGTGCTGGGGGAAGAAGAGACAGTATAAGATTGATACAAATCAACAGATTTAAAAGTACTGAACAGCACTGGTGAAAAACCTTACAACTGTTTTCTAAGATATTTGTGCAACCTGCTGAGGAAACAGTGTGCTAAAAAGTCTCATGAAATGCAGGTTTAACAGCTCAGTCTATCTTCTCTGCCGCTGGTATGATAACCAGATTTTACTTCAGTGTGGCTCCTTTCTCAGACAAAAAATGACAAATTTTTACTTGTGCCTGTATCTGCCTTCAGCAATGACTTTCCATATTTTTTCCATTTTTTTTCTAGTTGTAGAAAGTATTTGGAAGGCAAACTATGAAAATCAAAGGGTGCATTTGTATTAAAAACCTAATTCAAAAGTTATAGCTATCCAGTCTACCAAGTAAAAGATAAAAATGTGCAATTAATGTGACCAATAAAAAATAAAGCCTTTCTCCTCCCCCTCATTCGAGGGCAATAATTCTTTGAATAGTTGAAAAAAATTTTGAGACTCAGAGGTGGGAGGGGAGGAGGGAACAAGGGAAATAGCAGTTATTTTCTTTCTCCAAACTCTTTGTCATACAAAGAATTGAGCTCCAAAATTCCCAGATGGGTTTCTCATGTGGTGGAGAGTTTGAACGTGTCCGATGGTCCTCCTGAGGCAGCTCTCCTGGTAAGCCAGTCCTCCTCACAGCAACACACAGGAGCAGGTGCTTCTGCTACAGAGGCAACTGGGGCAGGGAACGGGCTTGTGTAAAATTTATGTCACATTGAGGCTTTGCTCTGCTTCTTCTGGGTTGTCACTGCTCAGTTCCGTTGTTGGCCTTGGATTGACTGAAACAGGTGCTGCTGACACACAGCGAGCCCCCAAAGGACCTACGACTCAGGTAAATACAGACTGATGGACAGAGAGTAGTTATTGTTGTTTTATGAAGGGGAATGGGGAGGTGGAGGTCTGGGGCAGAGCTGGAAGGTGAAGGCAGACCTCCAGGCACTGAGCCCCCACCCCAGCCACCAGTTCTGCCTCCCCAGCACAACCATAGGACTCCAACTTAAACCAAAGCCGTGGGTATATTATGTGCTGCCAGCGTTTTGGAAGTCAAAGCATCTGACTGCTACCAACCCACAAACCACAAACCCCACCACCTTTTTTTTAGGTGTTCTGTGGCCTGTTCAAGTTAGCTATTTCCTCTCATGAGCATGAAAATACAGAAATGTAGTTTGAGAGCGTTCACTCCCTCTCCCTAATGCTAATGTTCAAGTGGGGGTGTTGAGACAGAAGGGAGAGAAACTGACTTCTTTGAAGAAGTGTGGGCTGGGAATGAAGCTGGCAACTCCAGACCAGTTAAGGTGTATGATGTTCGCAAACACTTCAGTGGTGAAGGCCAGACATGTGGCAGACAGCAGAACATACCAACAGTGGCGGGGGAAAAAAAGAACGTCAGGTTTAGATTTGTGGAGAGTCCTTGACTTTCTTGAGACAACATACAGCTTTGCAACTCAGCTATACTACCTGCAGAAACATCTCTCTTTGTATAGTGGTCTAAATATCACAAATAAAGCTTAAGACTCACTAAATTTCGAATTATCAGTGCATCAGACACACAGTTTTCTTGTATTCATAAGCGACAAAATAGCCTGCCAAGAGTAGAAAAACACGTAAGCTCACACGGTAATGTTCCTGACATGAACAGTAGAATGGAAGTAACTGAAAAGCTGCACGTATTAAACGCAGGCAAATTCTGTTTATCTGTGCTTGTCCTCCATCATACTAATGACCAGAAACCTATTATATTTAAAAAAATATTAAAAGAAAGAAAAAATATCAAAGCAACCAGACTGGATGAATGCCAGCACACAGGGTTATAGACATACAAAACCAGTTTATTCAGAATTTCTTTCCTTTCTACGTGGAGGCCCCATGACTCCGCTGGGAACTCTGTTGAGTAGCATACTTTGTACTTCACTGACTGATTTTCTGAGTTTATGTTATTAATGGTAAGTAGTTGGTAAATGTGTAAATCATTGCACATAGAGATAATACAGAACAGTACCCACTGTGGTATTATAAATCTCTAAAATTGATTCTTAAACTAGCTGAGATGTAGTCTAGGGTTGCTTGTTCAGGCTTAATTTGACTTATCAGCTATGATACCATCTGTATTTGAAGAGAAACAGCTGCATTTTCAGCTACTAAAGCTGACTTGAGCACTTTATAAAAGAGACCAGTTGAATCAACACAGATACAATCTCTTTCATATTCATTAACTGTCCCAGCTGAAAAATGTTCCAAAGCAAATAAGTGAAGCAAAACCAAGCAGTAGTACAAGTGTAGCATTTCAGTGAATGGAAAATTTTCTGTTTCTGAAACCAGCAAGACCCTTCCTCACCTCAGTGATAGAAAGCTTTTTATCCAGGATGCAAGGGACAAACGGGGTCCTAGAGGTCTTCTAAAGGAAAAAAGCCATTCCCTGTGTCTGTGCACTGCTCCCTGCTGCCCAGATCGCCTGGAGCACAGGCTGGGAGCCCACCAAAGCACACTGACTCCCTCTGCTTGGTCTCAGAGGAGGCTGGGACACGCAGAGGGCAGGCAGTGCTGGGCCATGCACCACTGTGCCCACTGGGGACCATCGTGCTGCTGGGGAGCCACCGCTTCCCACTTGGCTGTCCATCAGCGTGAGGTGCAGGGAGCACCCAGGTGCTTTGTCCTGCAACAGCCTTCCCACAGCAGGATCAGGATTCCCATTCCAGAGACTCAGCTCTCACCATTAGATTCTCTTGAATGCAGTAGCTTGGTTTATTTCAGACTGGGTTTTTGTAGGGAAAAGCTACTAGTTTGAGATTTCCAGAGAGAACTGCTCTTTCAGCCGGTTGCATGTGACCGAAAGTTATGTACCAGTACTCCTCAGAGAGGGCAATAAAAACCAGGCCCAGAAGAGGCAATTTTGCCCGCTGCTGTTTTGGTCTTTTGCCCACCGGAGACTGAGTCCCTGCGGAGGAGTCTCCTGCATGCCTGAGGCTAGCTCCGCTCTCCGGGGCTGTGCTGCGCATCTCAGGGGATGGCCTGCAGGATCTCATGCAGAACTGCAGCCGGAGGAGACAAGAAGGAACTGACCTTGCAGTCAAAACCTCTCTGATGTTCGGAAGGCTAGAAGTGTGACCACCCTGGGGACTCCAACATGCTTTTCTTCCAAACGAGATCTGTCACAAGCTTAATTTAAGAAATATGAAATCAATTAATTTTATTGTTGTCCCCAGTTGGGTGTACATTGGCCAAAACTAATCATGGCTTCAAAAAGAGAAGCAAGTTTAAAATTATGTCTGAACATAGGCTTGGAAATCACAGTCAGTCCCACATCGTTTTCTGCCAAGTGAAATGCAAGCACTTGGAAAGTGCTGAGGAAAAGAATCCTCTTTATTACTGTACTCCAGTTTCATTATTACTACTTTTGTCTGTGCTGAAAGGAGATGAGGGAGATGATTAACTCTCTCTGAACAGCTGAGATCCCTGGGCAAAGCCCTGCAGGTAGCTTTGCAAAGTGCTGACTTATAGCATAAGAGACCTGAATCCATCTTTCTGTGAAACATGCTGGAATAATGCAGACCCTCCGTGAGCTTTTTCCAAGCCTGGACAATGCTTCAGTACAGCCATCTGCTTCAGTCCACCTCACCACAGGACGGAGACCTGAGGAGATGAGGGGAGTTTTGTTTGTCTTCTAAAGACACCTTTCATCAAACGCTGAACACAACAGACAGGTTGCCAAATCTCCTTCCTCCAAACAGCTTCATAGAATGAACACATCCAGCTCCCCAGGGAATTAAAACTTTCAGTAATATTTTTACGTCTTACATCATGTGAAACAGAAATCCCAAATAACAAAGTGTCAAAACAACACAAATAAGGCAATCTGTCTGCTTGAGGGACAGGCAGAACAGAGCTTTCCGTGCCATGAATATCATGAAACTAAGTGTAACAGCACAGACCACAACCTTGTTCGTCTGCACATCTTTCTTCTTGCAGTGTTTATCTGGTCTACTAAAAACCTCTGCAAGTTTCAATTTTGATTTTTTTTGTTGTTGTTGTTTATTTTCCTTTTTAAATACAACAGGCTGAATTCTTCCTCCAAGGACAATACAGATAATAGAACAGGATGGCTCCACAAACGGTGGAGTGTGTTCGCAGGTTTGAGACCTTAGAGGGTATCCTTCCCACGTCCAGTCACAGGGCCTGTCAGGAATTATATGAAGCATACTAGCAAAGCCAGGTGATGTCTTTACTGTGCTTTTTAGTTCAGTATCCCCGTTTTAATGAGGCACTGGGGAGAACCCTTATTTTGCAAATCTGATGTATTGTTCAGCTTACAATATGAGATAAACACTCAGCCTTTAAACTCAGCCAAGCAGTAGAGACTGACTGGAGAATGGTGTGTAAATACTCTTCTCAGCGGGAAGTCTAGAATTTTTAATAAAGAAAAATAAATAGTGCTTCTGCATATATTGTATCTGTTTCATATAATACACAGCAGAGCATTATAAAGGAAATGAGAATAATCAATTGTAACTTTGCTTATATAAGCAACGTAAGACAGAAATCTACTTTCCATGCAGACACTCCAATTGGAGAGTTCAGTAGAAACAGATTTCTAGAAACATCTGTGACAGCTACCACATAGAAATTAAGAAGAGGTGCGTTTAACCACATAGGTAATTGAAAAATATACACATGGATATGAGAAAAGGATTTGAATTGAAACAGGATGCTTCTTGGCTTTTGACTAAAGTATTTTTGAATCTGTGTTATTACAGAGGAAGCATAATGAAGTCTGATGAAGTGAAATTGCAACAGCTCATTGCACAGCTACTTCTCTTTCCTGCTACCTTCTGGAAGAATAGAAGTGAGACCTCACTCCATTCCTAACAGACATGAGGTAGGACCAGTCACCATCTCAGCAGGGAACTCATCATGGGCATTTGAGAACTCCAGATACCTAGAAAGCCAATATCATAAGATGGTCCCTTAAGTGATGAGATGAACTACCATCTGCTCTGGGTAAAATGGTGTGGGACAGGAAGAAAATACGAGTGACTGTGAAGGACTGTAAGGAAATTATTTTGTGCATGTTGTAGCTGTGGCACATAGAGTCACCACACCGAGAAATGCATCCTCAGGTAAAATCCAATACTTGGACACTGACATCCCTGGCAAGAGCCAGTGCACCAGGCAGAACAACAATGATAACCAGTGTGTTGCTAAGGCGGAAGGGCATACAGGCAGAAGGTCAGCTGCCAGGCAAAGGATCTCCCTTCATCACTCCTTGATCATCTGTCAGGAAGTTACCATCAACGCACTCCAGAGACTCTCTGGGTTGCTTGTGCCCTGTTGGGTTCCCCCCCACACTCCGAAGTAACCAGGGTGGCTGAAGTCCTCTGTGAGGATTAGGACCTGTGAATGCCAGATAGATATCTGAGAAGCTTCCTGACCAGGCGATTTGCAGCAGGCACCTGCTACAGCACGATTCATGTGCTGGTGTGCTCACTAGTCCTGACACACAGGCTCTCAGCTGGCTCACTGCCCATCCCAAGGCAAAGCTCCATCCCTCCCCATCACTCTCCTGTCATGTGGACTGTTCCACCACATCTCCATGATCCCAGGGAGAGCATCAAACTGCAGATGCAGACGCAGATGGACCTCTAATTTCACCTGTGTGCCCCCAGGCTGTGGGCGTTCATGTAGCGGCACTTCTGGGAGGGGCCCAGTTGTGATGTTTTCCCAGGAAGGATATGGTAGCTTTCCTCAAGGTGTTGTGGTATTGAGACTGAAAGCCCTAACATGCAAAAGTTTTGCAGATACAGCACAGGCTGTAGAGAGTCATTTCAGATGAGACTGTTAACATTTTGCATTTAAGGAATGGAGTATTGCTATGGACCTCTCTCGCAAACACACGTGTATATGTAGACACCTACGAAAACAAGAAAATCACACGTTAGTCAGAAACACCAATGCATAATGATAACAAGCAGCAGCACACTAATTAAGAGCTGTTAGCTGCCTCTAGTAAGATTCAGTATGTCTGCCTGAACAATAAATTATTGTTGCTTTAGTGGGTGTTTATGAGAAACACAATGACATTTATTCCCCACATGTAATAGTTTTGGATATTTGTTACAGTTTCATGTTATGAGAATGGCTGCTCTGGAACACCCACCTGATGTATCTTACAAATCCCCAGTGAAACTAATGGTGCAAACGGGAAATAAATCTACTTTTGTGTTTGCACTAGGAATCATTTCAGTCGGTTTGTTGTTGTGTTTTTGCTTTCCTGGAGATGGCCCAACACCTGCCTGCCTATGCGAGGTAGTGAATGAATTCCTTATTTTGCTTTGCTTGCATATGCAGCTTTTGCTTTATCTATTAAACTGTCTTTAACTCAACCCATAAGTTTTCCCACTTTTACCCTTCTGATTCTCTCCTGCATCCTACTGAGGGGGAGTGAGTGAGTGGCTGTGTGGGGTTCAGCTCTCAGATGTGGTTAAATCACGACAGAACCATTCTCTGTAGTGGGTGTTCCCTCCCCTGACCCACCAAGGGGTGATATACCTGGTCACAGTTAAGGTAACATGGTGATTTAATTGTCTGACTCCACCTTCAAATCTGGTGCATAGGTATCTGGAACCTGGTAATGCAATCACACTGAACCTGTGTGTATTTTCTTTGGCAGCTTTCCAGCACATGCACAAAAAGATAATAATCCAGTTTATAAGATCTGTGTGTAAAAGAGACACAAAACAATTAGAGAAGGGTCACAGAAGACTATTTCTGTTGGGCATCCAGAACATGAAGAACAGACTTCTCATTAACCAGCCAACTACAGTTATGCTTAGGAAGAGTATTTATTAAAAAACTGGAACTCAACAGGTTTAAATGACAGTGAAATGACTGGCACAATTCAAATAATAAAATATATTCAGTTATTCAGAGCTCCTATGTGAGATATTTATGATAACAGTGTAACTAGTTTTTAGAAAACTGAC
>NC_141496.1:85447103-85602920 GCF_009769465.1 Tauraco erythrolophus | reverse complement strand
TAACAACAACCAGCTTAGGCTTTCTAGCCCTGTTGCACTTTGTCATGGTTTGATGGGGGGGGCGGTGGGGGTTCTGGTGGCAGGAGAAGGGCTTTGCTCCCTGTGACCTCCCTGGTTTTGGAACCAGGTTAGACTTGGTTCTGGCCACCAGATCAGACTGCCATCCCCCTCGGGATTGAGCCAATCGGTGCCTCTGCGAATTGCCCTATTTAAGTCAGGACAAAGGGACCGGAAAAGGTGCTTTGCCCAGGATCGAGCAGAGAAGGGAGGAGGGCACTGCCCCCGCTCCCTGGCTCCCAGCCGGGCAGCTGCCTGCGTCGGGCCAGCACCGCCCACGGAGGATGGCGGCAGCAGAGCCGGCTGGGGAACTCGAGAGCGCCCCACTCCCGGGGTGCCCACTGGGCTGAGTTCACCAAGAGAGGACTGAGATGTGAGAGAAACAGCCACATCGACAGCAGGTCAGTGAGGATGGAGCGGGAGGAGGTGTGCCAGAGCTGAGTTTCCCCTGCAGCTGCTGGTGAGATGGCAGGCGGCCCCCCCTGCAACCAGCACGGCCTCAGTGGAGCAGAGACCCACTCACAGCCTGTGGACAGGATATGCCTGAGCCTGAGGATGGTCGTGTTGGGACGCACGACAAGGCAGAGAGGCATCTGGAGTCTGCGTGACGACCCATGCCGGAGCGAGTGGCTACAACTCCCTAAGAATCCGAGACTGTGGTAAAGCCCACACTGGGGCAATCCATGGGGAAGGATTGTTTCCAGTGGGCTGGACTCACGCTGGAGAAGTTTGTGGATTTTTCCTCGTGGGTAGGGGATCCATTGGAGCAGGGGAAAAGGGTGTAAGGACTCCTCCTCCTTTAAGAAAGAAGCAGCAGTAACAGCACGGAATGAACTGACCTGCACTCCCCAGTCCCTGCCCCCTGTGCTGCTGGCGGGAGGAGGTAGAGCCGGGAGGAAAAGGAAAAGGTGTGGGGGGGTGGAAGTGTTGGTTTTAAGATCTGGCTTTGTTTCTTTTTATCCTCGCACGTAACCAGTTTTTTTCCCCTTTGTCCTTTTAAGTAACCGTTAATAAACTGTTTTGCTTTGAGAAAGCCCTGTCTGATTTTGCTCGGGACAACGGTTGGTGGGTGCTCCCTCTGTTCCTGTCTCAACCCTCAGTTTTCTCCTCTCCACTTTACTGGAGAAGGAGACACTGTGTGAGTTTTAGTTGCTGGATCAGCCTAAAACCACGACACACTTGCAGCTCATGTTAGCTTCACACAGAAACAAGAAGCAGAAATCATTTTTTTCCCTTGTAAGTTTCAACAGTGGCGCAGTATCAGACTAAACTCTGAGATGCAACATTCAAGTATTTAAAACTATTATTGACACTTTGATGGGCCCGCTTTTAAGATAAGCACATTAAATGATATCTCACCTGTGTAACATCCCGAGCATACACATCTGATGCTGAGGCGCGCAGCTGTTTCAGTTACTTTATTAAAGCTTCTAGTCAGTTATTTTGAAGAGAGGGCTTAGAACGTATTTTACACTTCAGTTTATTCTGATCATAGCAAAAATTTAGGCCAATAGGCACCTGCCTTTGTAAAAAAGTCTGCACAAATTTGTATGTGCTTCAGCACTAGTCCAGAGGACAGTACAAGCAAAAGTAGCTTACTATTTCATGAACAACATGAAGACCTAGGTTCTCAAGGCTGTCATAACCTTTTCTACCAAGTTTTACCAAGGCTTCTCCATAGATTAAGGAGACAGAACACAATATCGATGTCAAGACATCTCTCCCTGCACCAGGAAGCTGGGACTGCAAAAACACTGGCAACAAAGCAGAAGAAAATTCTTCAGCTAAATTAACAGATGTGATGTGTAAAATTCCTTACTAGAATCAGATTACATTGTGAAGATGAGCATGTTATCAGGGATCCCTTTTTCAAAAGCAGGACACTGCTGGTTAATGCTATCAAAATGTTTTGAGTTTAAAAAAGGAATCTGGGCATTCAACTGCCCCATCTGCGTAAATATTCTACCATGAGGGTGGCAGTTGTTTCAGATTTCCTACTTGCACCAAGTGGAATCGATGTCAGACAGCGGGTTTGCTTGTACAACTAAGAGGAGTTTACAGCCCTTCTCACTTGGATGGACCCAAAGAGCTGACTGACTCGCATGCTTCATCTGCTTGAAATGCAACCAGGAAACAGTGGAGAGAGGAAAGCTGTTGCCAAAGTCAGAAATGATTAGATTTTCTTCAGTTCATTTCAGTAAAGCAAGCAGTGTTCCCAAACTGTTTTCAGTGGACTGCTGTCAGCTCTTTAAAAACATTTACCCAGTTCATCATGCTTATTATGCAATAGGTCATGAGCGCTACTAAGTGTAATGCTGATAGCTGGGTACCTAAAATTAATGCAATGTCTTTTTGCAAATTGCTGAATTTTTGCATCTCCTGTTGTCACAGGCATTACCAGGAAGTATATTACAGAAAAATTATGCCATCTTTAATCATATTTTTCTTTTTAAGAAAGACTTGTATTATAGGAAAAAGCTCATCAAACAAAAACAGTCAGGACTTTCAGTATGAATCCTGAGGAGTGTGTCAGAGATCAATGAGGTTGAAATCTGACCTAAATTTTTACTCTTATTTTAAGAAGTAATAATGATAATAATAATGATCATCAGTTTTTCATAAGGTAACTGAAAAACAAAGACCATATTTTCTTTTTTTTTTAATAAGGATAATAATATACACAAACTATTGAGGCACAGTGCAATTGCTCACCACTCAATGACCAATGCCTGTCCTGGCTAGCGATCTCAAAACAGAGAAATCCCAAAAACACAATCCTGGAAGAGTGAGAGCCCCAAAGAGACATCCAAAGAGCAAGGGAGGGAGAAAGAGCTCCCCAGACTTCCTGGCCAAACTTCATCTATACACTGGGCATGACGTTGCTTGATATGGAATATTCCATTGGCCAATTTGACTTTCAATTCTAAATCTAAGCTCAAATCATAAGCTAGGATTTGTGGGTCCTCTGTTCCAGGCATGCACCCTCCCCACTTCTTGTGTACCTGCACATGGCAAAGCACAGGCAGCTGAAAAGTCCTTGGTTTCCTCAGCAACACCTAAAACCACCAGTATGCTATCAGTATTCTTCTCATACCAATTCCTGTACTAAATCCAAAACACATTGTTATTCTAGCTAGTAAGAAGAAAACTAACTCTATCCCAGCTGAAACCAGGAAACTGTGCTTATTTTTAAAACAGGCTGTATTTGTAGTAGGAAAGCATTCATAAGTTCTTATCATTTCACCACACCTTACCTGTCTTTTATAGAGCACATTGCATATTCTTGCTTTTCATTTTCACATTCTAAAACAGATCGACACAAATCAAGAAGGTGAAAGAGAGCTCTATGTTTTGCCAGCAGATGAAGTATTGTGTTCTCCATTAGATTCAGTTCAGGATCAACTGGATACAATTTTCATCCCTATTCACCAGGGGATCAGACTTGGTGAATTAATAACTCTTTCTGCTTCTACAAATGGACCGACAAGTCATTCAGCTAGCATCCAAGACTTCTACTGAGGAAAAGGCACTAACCGAAATACTGAGAGTCGTTTCTAGATACCACAAGGTTTTGTCATGTTGAAGAAATAAGAATCACTTTAAACCTGTGAAATGTGTCTATCTGTACTACAGCCACAAACAATCATTTGGAAAGTCATCTGTAAAGTAGCTTACTATATAGGGAACATACAAAAAACAGAAACTGGTAATAATGTCAAAAAGACTGTCCAAACACTTTTAATTAGTACCTACAGATAAAATAAAATTGTTACACAGGCCTGAGATGTTTTAAGGCCAGTGCATCATTACCATCTTTGCGTTGCAGATCAAAGACTGAAGCAGTGTGGCTTAAGATGTATTTTTTAAACCAGAGCTCATGGTACAATGTCTGCAATATACTTCAGATAAGAATACAGTAGAAACAACGTTCATTTCTATCTATTCCTTTTGAAAAGCAATCAAACTTTAAAGAATGAGTTTTATGACAATAAAAAAAAAGTTTGGAAGAATACTGTCTCTCACTTTCAAATTTTGATCTACGTTTTCATTACTGTTTGATTATGACACCCACTTGGCCTGCTGAATCCATACTTTACATTTACCACAAGGTAGTAGCTCAATGAATAACAACCCCAAAGACATCTGAAGTGACAAGGTAAACACTCTTTCAACACTATCTTTAAGCGTTTACAGAAGCAGGCTACTGTCTACTAACCTTGATTTATTACATTCTGTTTCTTAGTATGAAATTATACACCATTCAGATTGTTCCCACATTTCAATAAATATTTATGGGCTCCTTTATTTGCAAATAAAAATAGTCTATCAGGGAATAGATTTATCAGAAGCCCGTGAGTTCATGAGCCAAGTATTGAAAAAACTGCTTACAGCAGACACTCTTCACACTCCAATCTGGTGGAAATACTCCACAGGGAACAAGTCCCTGCTTTGCTCCTTGTTGTCACTGCTACCTGTCTACATGATCTTCAGTCTGCTGTTTTTACAGACACATTGGCTACGTGAAGCTCGATTTTCAGATATGCTGAAAATTTACTAGAGTAACCAAAGTCAAACATTCTCTAACTTCGTGAATAATATTTGGAGATCCATTTCTAACACAGCATTACACCTGACACAGTTGCTTGCACCTGTTTAAAACTGAAGTAATGAAGTCTATCCCTTGAGCTGAACAGTATGTTGTACTCTATCCAAAAGTGATGGAAAGCCATGAAAATGCCGTGATTAGTTTCACTGAGCTTATGACAAATTGCCTTGGGGCCAACAGTTATAGCAGAACCACCAAAACTATTCACAGGGGTTTTATTAATCATATAGTTCCATGCTTCTTTGGTGATCGTTTTCTGTGGTGTTTCTAGGTGGGTTTTTCACAGGCTTTTGAATTTTTGTTGTGGGCTGGGGGTGATGATTGCCAAGCAATTGTCTAACTGGATCCCATGCTCCTCAGTGCAAAATGATTTCACAAGGCATAATAGACTCTATGGTGGTCTCATGTAAATTTCATTATATGGTTATAAAATGGTTCCATGGATGAATTTGTTAGTCTTAGATGATCATAGAATCATAGAATCATTTAGGTTGGAAGTGATTTTGAAGATCATCAAGTCCAACCATACACCTAACACTGCCAAGTCTAACGCTAAACCATGTCCCTAAGCACCACATCTACATGTCTTTTAAATACATCCAGGACAGCCTGTTCCAATGTTTGACAACATCTTTGGTGAACAAAGTTTTCCTTATATCCAATCTAAACCTCTCCTGGTGCAACTTGAGGTCATTTCCGCTTGTCCCATCGCTTGCTTGGGAAAAGAGACTGACACCACCTCGCTACAACCTCCTTTCAGGTAGTTGTAGGGAGTGATAAGGTCTCCCTTCAGCCTCCTTTTCTCCATTTTAAACAATCCCAGTTCCCTCAGCTGCTCCTTATAAGACTTGTGCTCTAGACCCTTTACCAGCTTCATTGCTCTTCTTTGGACATGCTTCAGCACTTCAATGTCTTCTTTGTTGTGAGGGGCTCAAAACTGAACACAGTATTCAAGGCATGGCCTCCTCAGTGCTGAGCACAGAGAGACAATCATTGCCCTAGTCCTGCTGGCCACACTCTCTCTGATACAAGTCAGGAGGATGCTATTTGTTTTATATATATATATAAAATCTCAATGAAAAAAGACCCTCACCTAACGTGTTTAGCTGTTGTTTCTACATGCAATGCAGTCATGACATAATACAACAAACCATAGAAGTCACGTACCATTTAATCATCTTCCTCCTGGGTCTTTGCACTTTTGGTACAGGAAAGATGCATCACTTCCCTGTGGCCTTAATTGAGAATCCCAGCCTTTCTGGCAGTACAGGAACACAAAACATGCTGCACAACATGACAAACATAGCCTTCTGCTTATAGCAAAAATGTCATGAAGCAACATTTCTTTCTTTTTTTTGTGCTTCTTCCAGAATTCTTGGCGACACTATTAAAACTGTAAAAGTGTTGGTAAAATAAACTGCATAAATATTATTTTTTTAAAGCATTACGTAGAACTTGAGCAAGTTTCATCAGCATGTATGCAGAATATAAGTCAGTTGCCATGAAATGTATTATTTGATGAAACAGCAGTGTAAACTAGAGACTAGCTAAGAAATCTGTGCATTATAAGGGTCTGATGCAAGCCTACATTGTGCCTTTTTACCAGCTATAATGAGAAAGGTCTCAAATAATCATGCCATCTGTGTAAATACTCTGCCCCACCTCCTGCACAAGTAACATCTGAGACCTTGCTGGGGAAGGAGTAATCATCTGTGAAAAGGTGGCGTTTCTGGGACCCTGCTCAGGAAAGCAGAGAGCTGCTGAAGGATTACACTTGTGCCTGTGGCCATGGGGAGGCTGTGAGGGCTGGTTGAGTGTGGGGAACTCCCAAAGGAATGAAGGAAATGCCCTAGAAAGACTTTGACTGCAAGTCATAGCTTACATCAGACACAACGGAGGCTTTCTCATGCCCTGCAGCCTCCATATCATAGAATCATAGAATGGCATAGGCTGGAAGGGACCTTAGAGATCATCTAATCCAACCTCCCTGTCATGGGCAGGGACGCCTCTCAACTAGATCAGGCTACTCAAGGCTCCGTCCAACCTGGCCTTGAACACGTCCACGGAGGGGGCATCCACAACTTCTCTGGGCAATTTATTCCAAAGTCTTACCACCCTCGTACTGAAGAATTTCTTCCTAAGATCTAATCTAAATCTGTTCTCCTTCAACTTAAACCCGTTTCCCCTTGTCCTATCAATGGGCACTCTTGTAAAAAGTCCCTCCCCAGCCTTCCTGCAGGTTGCCTTCAGGTATTGGAAGGCAGCTATTAGGTCCCCCCAAAGTCTTCTCTTTTCAAGGCTGAACAATCCCAGCTCCTGCAACCTGTCCTTGTAGCAGAGGTGCTCCAGCCCCTGGATCATCTTTGTGGCCCTCCTCTGAACATGCTCCAACAAATCTATGTCTCTCTTATGGTGAGGACACCAGAATTAGACACAGTATTTGAGGTGGTAGCTAACTCGCGTGACTCCTAAGCCACCCATGAAGCACCACTTTAGACCTTAGCCACTAACACTAGAAATATCGCTTTTAACTCTGAAACAAGAACTGCCTTTGAATACACAGGATTTAAAATTCAAGACACACAATTCCTATGTCTTTGTGTCAACGGCTCCTTTTTAAAATGGACTGTTTTAAAAAACTCAAAATCCTTAGAAGTCAGACTTCAGTTAACATTTTATCTCCTTCCATTCTCCTGAAAAAGACATGTAAAATACTCATAAATCAAAGAAGGTGAACACACTGCTCAAGGAGTTTTACTAAAAAAAAAAAATAGAAGTTTTGAAAAGGCAAATGAATGCTACATTTCTTTGAGAAAAAAAACCTGTCCAGATGTCTGCGATCTTCTCCTCCATTTCCATTCAATATGAGGTAGCTGAGAATAAGTCAAGTGGGATTTAAAATCTGAGTAGTGTTATTCACTGTGCAGATGTCTATTTTATCCAATTATTTGCATTATGATCCATAGCAAAAGAGATTCCTTTGATTTAAAAACAGAAAAAAATAATACACATGAAGTTAAACACTGAACAGAACTAATAACCCATTGCAGGTGCATCTAATGGGGAACATTGCCAAGAATTTGAGAACTTTGACATTTGGTTTTACGGGAGTGAGGGCCTGACCCGTGCAAACTGATCAGCCAGTCCTTTGGCAGAGATAGGGGCCCACCGGCTCCTGGATACAAGAGAGGTCCATGACAGCCACTTTTCATTAGTGTGCTTTGTGCATTTCACTGCTTTTCACAGAGCTCTTGCAATATAGGAAAGCAGAAACCAAGTAGGTGGAAAGTTTTCCCTGTCCATTTTACTCGCTCCATCTTGTTCACTGACTACAACAGAAAAATAAAGACAGACTTACTTTTTTTTCTTCTAGTCTTATTCCCCACTGCCCAAGTTAGCCAAGAAGCCATTCCTGTGCATTGTTAACGGTTGAGACGGACAACCACCTTGGCTAGAGAGTAAAAAGAAAGACTACGTCCTGAAGTCTGGGGTTCATAAGTCAACAGACTTCCCATAAGAACTAGCTCATCCTTATTTGTCAGCTATGCAGTTTCCTTTACCTTCCTCTCAAGAACTGGCAGTGGCTCGTGTGAGAAACAAGGCATTGGACTACAAACACCTCAGCCTGACAGAGATTTCAACATCATAAGCAGTTAAAATGAGTAGTAGTGTAATAACTATATACTCCCCGTGGTCTCACACATTAAACCTTCTAGTGTCCTCTAAGCAAATGGGAGACTCTTTCACCTCACGTTATTTTGAAGAGGTTGTAGTGAACATTAGTGTGTAACCAAGCAAAATATAATGAACGTTTAGACGTGTATATATATATACACCCAAAAAAAGGTAGCACTATCTTCCTTTCAAGATTGCCATAGGGGCAGCAGCAACTGGCAACATTCAAGAGGTTGTTTCGCTTATTTTAGCATTTATACACCAGAGTCTCAGTGCAGGCCTGACTCTAATTAGCATAAATGCGGCTACGTGGAGATCAAAAACCACAAAGATGTTTCGAAGATTGCAAAGGCTGGAAGAAAAGATTTAATTGAACGTAACCACATTGTTCCATTAGTTTCAAGAGAAATATAAACAAACTGCAGGCTTCCAGGTATCTAATTCCATTTTAGGAAACCTAAGACCGTGAACTCTCACTTACTCTAAAGGGAATAACAGAGGAACATAACACACTTGCTGGCATAGAATTACTCACACTATTCAAACTGCCTATAAGTAGATTAATGTGTTTTGCGCCATTAACTTCAACCATCCTAATTCTCCGTATCTCACAGTGTTGATACAATATCCATAGCAAGATTGCCCCAGTAAAACAAAGCTGGAGGACAATAAAAAAAAATGTAATCAGCTGAGGTAACTTTCTTTTATGCCCTGCATATTTATGCATCGTTTGTTTTTAAAATCAAATTTCACTCAACCGACCACCCGCCTGGCTTCCTACCGCAATTATATTTTATTGCTCTTTGAAAGAGTGGGGTCATAATTATCAGCCACTAGTAAGTTCCTACATCCTTGCCAAAGTCAGTGGCAGCCCAGGACAGACCTTTCTTCCCCCACCAAACCACTGCATCTCATCTAATTTAAAACTTGGTGTCTCTATATTCTTTGGTTTTTTAACCCAGGCTTTAATTTTGGCCCAGTGTTGGATGTATGTAGCAGCATACAGAGGAAACACAGAGCCTGTGGTAGGTGTGGAGGGGAGGAGGGACAATGAGAGAGGCACGACAGCACTCCTTAAATTACAGATGGGGTTGTAAGGTCAGACAGGGCAAAGCAGGCTGACTGCTCTTTGGAGCTGCAGACTGAGGACAGCAGGGCACAGGTCTGGAAGGTGACACGACTTCTCCAAACACTTCTTTGGACACCTGCTGCCAGGGGACAGTCATGCATGGCTGGGGGTCCTCTGGAACAGCCGAAGCACTGCTACACAGAGAAGAGGGCAGGCTGGAGGCCACAGCTGTCCCAGGACAAAGACTTTTCAAAGCCTGAACAACCTTCAGATCTGCACTCAGGTACCATTAGCAATGAGAAGAGTGGGTGGTGGCATTTGTAGTCTATAAACTCAGTATCCAGGACGCTGGTACACAGTATTTTCAGTCTCCTGTAAGCAAGTACTTTCCTTAAACATCGATTTTTAAAAGCAGTAAGCTGAAAATAAATGTCTTACTGTTCATTTTATGTCCACAGCCCACTGCTGCTGAAAGAGTATTGCAAATGCCAAGCCGACCTAGAAAGTCACTCATCCTGTTCCACATCTCTATTACTCTGTTCCTTGACAGCTTCCATCCTGGTCTTTGAACCAGGAATAAGACGTAACAGTAAAGACAAGAATCAAAGGAAAAGGGAAGAGAAAGGAATCAAGACTGAAAAAAAGAGGACACTAGAAGAAAGAACTTTCTTAACTTTTTCAAAAGCCAGCACAACTACCGTTTCAAAGAAATTTTAATGAAAGACAAAAGTCTTGAAGCTACTTAATATTCCAAATCAGTAACAGACTCATGTTTGCAAATGCATCTGTATAAACGGTATACACATTTGCTCATGAGTGCTCACAAAGACATTTAAATATGATTTAATTGTTCTTTTTTTCTTTTTTTTTTTTAAAAAAAAAAAACCTACTGAAACCATCTCCTTTAATTGCTTGCCAAGGCTTGAGAGAGTTTAGTGGCACTTGAAAACATTGACCAAATAAGCTAACCAATTAGATTAATTGGCACCAGAGGTACTGTGTGCTTTTGGATAGTACACAGATGGAAAAACAACCCTCAACGTTTAGTAGTTTTAAGGCTGTGTTTGTAAAGCTTTGTTTTCTTTAATGATTGTGTCTATGTATCATGCTGCTATTGATTTTCACAGAAGAGGAATGGGTTGTATGCATCCTCTCACAATGTGCATCCACAAAATATCTTCCAGACCTAGAAATACAGGCTCTGAAAAATATTTATCACTTACCATTTTCAGTCACAAAACAACTCAGAAAACATACTGTGCATGCTTCTGGCGAAGAGAGGGTAGAGGAAAGGCACACAAACCAATCCTTCAAATAATTAGCAGATTATTTATATTCATATTTCAGCAGTGCCATAAGAAAATAAATGCTTAGGTTTGCACACAGTTTCCAGCTTCCAGTTTCTAAAAGTTCTCTACTTTTGCAATCTTCTTTTCTTTAGTCCTCACCTTGCAATACCCTAGGGAATTTCAGTAGGAGTTTTCTTTTGGGGCTGGCAACATATAATCTTTAAAGGTACTCAACATTTTACAGCACCACATGCCTTCTGGGTTCCTATGTTGCTAATCAGTAGTTCAGGCTATCTGCGTCTTATGAAACAGTGGCACCAGGCAGCTGCAAGAACTCAAAAGACTTCCCCAGTTGTGGTAAGTGGCTGGGCATGATGGGATGAAAACAGCTAGCCCAACAGCTATTGCAGAGTTGGTGGCGTATTTGAGAAGTTATGTAGCACTTTTGAGCACACCTAATACCTCTGAACTCATTCTATTTAACTGAGAAGCAATGACAGAAGGAATTGACTGGCTATAAATTAATCATAAAACCAGCTTCGGAGGTCCCCTGTGAGGTAAAGGAATATTCCCACTTTACCCTACTAAAACTAGTATTGAAAAAACAAGAGTCTGATGACAGCCAGAGAGAAGTCTTTTGTGGAAGCGGCGTTACATTCCAACAATCCATCCCACCCCGTTCTGCTCTGCATAAATTTGTGTCTCTTCACCAAACTTGCAGTGAGCTGGGAACATACTGTCAGCTCAGCAGGTGGCAAGCAGTTAGCAAGGATAGAGTAGTGGCAGTCCTAAGGTTTCGAAATCCTTAAAAAATTTTAACCTACATTGACTACTACATAAATGATTCATGACTTTGGGCCCATATGACACATAAGGGAAAGGGGGAAAAAAATCCCAAACCTTCCCACAATAGCTGTTTTTTTGCTATAGCACAGGTTTGTAGTGACTGGATGATGAGATCACTGATCATGGACTCTGTACACTTCAAAACCCAGGCAGATCTCCTGCTTTCATGATGCCTTGCTATGAGACATGAGAACAGGTTATGGCCCGTGTATAAAAGAAAGTGGATTATTTTGATTGCATGTGAGATAGTCCTTCCCAGATGGGTGACAAGAGGAGATGCCAGGAAAGACGAACTGAATTTCTTCATGATAAGACCACTAACTATCCTCAGCTTTCAATCTGAGACGTGAAAAAATTTACCTTGCAGACCTTTTCAATGGATGCACTTTCACATTCATGCTTCCAGGCCAAGGTCTGTGATGGTACGGTGCTGTCTGGAATTAGAGCTGGGCTGTCTAGCCTACAAACAATGAGCTAAGCAAGACTCATTGAAGGAGAACAGTATTTGATTCTGTTTCAATCATTTGATCTGTTTCCAAAAGCACAGTTCACAGATCGAATAGGTAAGGGTTGCTAATTTTTCCTGGTACAGTAGTGCTGTTGAAACTGGCTCGTTGCCTACAACAAATTTAATGCAATTGCTCCTAAGCTTCTCAATTGTTTTCTGTTTTTCACTAGCTGAATTGTACCTTATTTAGATGGTAAAATTCTCCATGATATTCAGACATCTGTGGAGTGCTGTGCCTACTCACAGTGCTGTTTAAGCAATACTTTGATCTCTAAAGTACTATAAAAGTGATTTACAGTGAGTGACAATAAGTGATTTAATAACTGTTTCAGTTAAGGCTGTAGAGTATATAGTAAACATCTTGCCCGCGAAACCTATTTCAGCTACTGTGGCTCTCTGCAGATCCATAAAAACTCATGTGTTTAGTTACTTATATTTAGAGACAAAAAATTCTCCTCAAAGTTTCTGATGCTGTAAAGAGACCACACTGTTAACCATCAATTTAACCATTAATAACCATTAAATTCTCACTAAAAGATTTATTTCTGTGTGATCAACTGTTAATGCTTTCAGCAATAGTAAGAAAATACAACCCCGAAACGTCAAAGTGTTCACTAACAAAGGGTAGTAGTTGGGCTTTGTGTGACAAGAAGATTTTTTAAAATGCCAAACACCCCAAGCCTTTAGGCAAAAGCAGCAAACAAAACACAAATATTTTCAGGTGCATTACGGTTTCAGATTAGTATTGCAAACCCAGTACGCAGGTTGTGCAGAAAGTGTAGCAAATTGAATGAGTTCTCTGTATATTCTCACTGTGATAAATAAAGCATAAACATTGCCATACTCTGACTTTTTTACTTTTCAGTTTCATGGTTTATCAAGCCTCTCTGGGGACTGTTGTGCAGATTATATGTCAAATGTAAGGTGACTTATGCTGTATTTTTATTGCTTGAAGTCAGAGCTCATGGTCCAATATTCTTCCTTACTCAGACAACTTACATTCATTAGGAGGCATGTGGGTATTATTCTATGCGCCCCATACCATGGTGCACGATTTGAGCAATACAGCAGGACACCCCCTACAATGACAAATACATAAAATACTTACGCATGTGAAGAACAAAACAGAGGACAAGCCCCAGTGACTGTGGGACCCTTTTGAAAAGTGATGTTAACGTGGCACGTATACTGTGGAAATTTTTACCGTGTTGCTTTAGCAAAACTCTTCAAATGGTTGTTATTCCTGTGCACTTCTGGAGATGGTAGAACAGTGAGGTGCTTTTCTTCCGTCGCAGAAAACAGTGTGCAAGCCCCGACTTTGCTGCTTTTAAAGCTAATATTCAATACAGAATATGTTAGACTGGTTAAAAAGAAATTACTTCTCTCTCACGTTCGGGGTTGAAATACAAGGCAGAGTGGTTCGAGTGCTATTTTTTTGTTTCTTGTTGTTATGATAAGGAAAACTTAAAAAAGAAAAAAAAAACACTACAGATAAACTGGAGGATTACCAATAGACATTAAGCAGGACACAATGAGTCAGTAGCTCTGCTGAGATTTTAACAAAGACATCATTGTTCTGCTACAGGGGTGAAAGGTTAATCAGAGGTAAGAGCACACTAAAATTTAGGGACAGGAAAAGATATTAAACCTTCTGAAATATATCAAAAGCTCACTTTTGAACTTTTTCACCCTGCTTCTTTGGCATCTTCACCTCCCCTGGAACAAATCAAGATATCCTGATCTCATTAAATGACTACTTAACTAGCTTTTCTTAGGAATGTATCCCACGCAGCCATCATTCACCAAGTGAAGAAATACTGTCAGTTTTCTATATTGACTCAATTTCTTAGGGTACAGGCCGCATCTGTGTTTCAGTATTTGGATGCCAGAAAAAAGTTGTGGTAGTTTCACATCTAAAGCTCCTATACCGAGATTTTTAAAGTGTTCACAAAACTATGCCTGATATTCAACTTAAAAATACTCTCTGAATATTAACCCTGCAAAGCCCCATTTTCTTAGTTCACATCTTCCTTTCTCTTTCCCACTAACAAACTAACATGCCTTTATCCACACCAGCCCTTTGACTTTTTTCTTCTAACAAAAGAAAATTCTAGCACTAATGTTAATGCCTCATCCTCCCTCGTACCAGTCACACATCTGTCATCATGGTGCATCCCTGCCTCTCCCTATAGCCCAGTCTCCACCCCTAATGATTTCTTCCGGTATTCCCCCTGAAAACGATTAGCAGCACCAAAGCTCATCCCCTCCTTCCTATTAGCAGACACCCAGTACCTCTCCTCTCAGCCCGTTTGCCTGCAGGCGGGACAGTTGGGAAGACAGTGTTCCCTGTCTTTGTCGCAGCTCCTCGGTGAGGGCACTCCATGTGCCCTCCTTGCCTCCAGGAGACAAGGCCAGTAACTTCAAGAGGGCATTATTAATCAGTTTTCCACTTCGGTGTTGGAAATGTTGACACCTTCAACTAAAGCATCTTCCCCTTCTTCTTAGTGTATGTACCTGTACCTTTCACACTGCACCAACTCTGCAAACGTGTGTCTGTCTTGTTTATTCCGCTCTCTCTGATCGGCCTCGTATTTGAACAGCATGTGTTAAGTGTTTCATGAATATTCTAATGGCCCCATTTCTATTGTCTTCTCCCAATCCAGAGGAAATTAGGCATTTATAACTCCTTAATTTAGAACATATTTCATTTGAGTTCTCAGTGCTCGAGGGCAAGACATTTTACGCTGGTCAGTTTTGAAAATGGTGACTACCAAGTGCCCTCTACATGATTTATATTTGTTCTGGCTTCCATTGAAGCGTAGAGGTCAAAGTTGGACACGTCTTTTCAGACCTTCTGAACCATTCTGGATCATGCTAATCTTCTCTCTCTGGTGATCAGCAACAGCACATGAGGAAGCGGAATGCAGTTGCATCAGGGGGAGTTCAGATTAGGCATTAGGAAATGGTTCTTCACTGAGAAGATGATCAGTCCCTGGAATTGGCTCCACTGTGAAGTGGTCATGGAACCAAGCCTATCAGAGTTCAAGCAGTGTCTGGACGATGCTCTTAGTCATATGATTTAGTGTTAGGTAGTCCTGCAACCAGCAGGGAGTTGGACTCGATGATCCTTATAGGTCCCTTCCAACTCAAAATATTCTGAGACTCCTGACAAACTACTTTGCTAAGATGAACAACTGTCACAGTAGAAAAAAGGAGGAGAGAGCATATCCATACTCTGGACTTTATGCATCTAGATTAAGCACAGAACAGTTAGAAACTTAAATTGCAGTTAATGGAAAAAGAAAACCATGCCCTGCAGGTAGTGAAGGATAAGTGGTGTCTGATTCAGAGGATGAAAGTTAGGTACAAAAGGAAATAAAAGTATATAGTTTAAATAAACATTTAAAATGAAGGGGAGGTTAATGATTCTAGGAACAGGGAACTAGGGACAATTTTCTCTCATGTAACATTCTCAGATTAAAACCAAACACCATTCAGACACGAGGCTGTAGTTCAGCTACACACAGTTGGGAACAACTGCAAGGAGAAATTCAGCATTATGTTATGGAGGTGGTCAAAGCAAATGATCCGTAATGACATGTTGGACACCAAAACTCATTCATCAGAACTCCTGGAGCCAAGTAGGTACTTCCCTTGGTGTTTAATTTTTCTACTTATCATATTGTCATCAGAGATTTCTTCAAGATGCTCTATAGCTTGATAGCAGCCATTACAGCAAAGATTCTCTCTGTTGAGAGAACTTCCTAGCATAAGAAAAATATTGCCCAGGAGTTTTCCTGTACCACCCCTCAACACCTCCTTGACCTTTCTGGGGATGTTCAAAGAAGACCACAGTTCTGTCTGACCCCTTATGTTACACAGCATTCATCGGCAAGCAAACTTAACATTTGATTCATTAGTTTGAGTTCATAATATCGTGTTCCTTGCTGTTGTTTCTGAAAATTAGAAAGGGTATGTGTGGCCCAGTTTTATGGCATCTGCCTTGAAAGAGAGTGTGGAGAAAAAAAAAAAACAAAAACACAACACAAAAACTCTACAAAGAATTTTTCTGTTTATTTATCTTCAGATAAGAGACGCATCCTCAGCTCTCTTGCAGATCCCTTATGCTACTCTGGAAGTAGGAAGAGCCAGAATATCCTTGTAACTGATTACCTGGCATCCCTATGCAAGAGAAGAAATCCCCCAGACTGGAAGACGGGTGCTTTTCCTACTCTCAACTGCACAGCAGCTCCAGTTCAGATGACATATGATCAAGATTTATAGTTTGATAATTGTTCCACTCTTAATTATCCAGATTCTATTTAGTGACCACAGATACATGCTCGGTGCCTTCTTCACCTTGACCTTCACTGAGATGGTCTCCCAGGCCTCTGTGCCTAGGGACACTGTTCAAGGAAGAAAGGAGGTGCAGGGAGTGAACAAGCATTGAGTCTAACATCTCTTGAGAAATCCTGACCCCTATGTGTCCAGAAGACCCGAAAAAATTCATCCAGAGATGCTGAGCAAGCTGGCTGACACCTTAGCACAGCTGGTCCCTAGCATCTTGGACAGGTTGTGCAGCTTGAGGGAGTACCTTCTAATGACTAGAGAAAGGCAAATGTGGTACTCATCCTTAAAAACAGCAAGAAAAATGATCTGTTGAACTAAAAGTCAGTTAGCATCTTTTCAGGCTCTGGGAAATTCATATAGTGAGTCCCCTTGGAGATCTCTTCTGGGCACATGAAAGTGCTGGTGGTGGCAAATAGCGAACAGCATGTATTTACCAAGAGTAAAAGGGAAAGCAGTGGATGTCATTTACCTCAACTTCAGCAAAGGTTCCAACATATTATCCCACAGTATTTTCATATTCAGGTTCAGACAACACGGTCTGGGTGGGGGGACAGCTACTTGAGTAAAAAACTAGTTGGGTGGTCAGGTTTAAAGGCTGGTGATTCAACAGTTTGTGCTCTACCTGGAAGCCAGTTACAGGTGGTACTCCTCAAAAGTCTCTGTTGGGATCTGCCCTGGTTTGCACCTTTATCAGTGACCTGAAGGATGAGATGGAGTGCACCTGCCTCAGCTTTGCCTACAACACCTGTAGTCGAATACTTGAGAGCAGGGCTGCACGACCTGGGCAGATGGAGGGAAGGGGATGACAGCGACCCTGCGAAATTTAACAGGGACGAATGCCAAGCTCTGCCCTGGGAAGGCAGAGCCCTGCAGCGATGCAGGCTGGATCAAGGGAGCAGCTCCAGGGGAACAGCGAGGCAGCAAGCTGAGCAGGTGCCAGCCACGTACCCAGGCAGCGACAAGGGCCAGCAGCATCCTGGGTGGCATAAGTAGTAGTATGTGGCCCTAAGAGCCAGTGGAGGGATCACCCTCTTTTCTCTGCTCTCAAATCACATAAGGATTATTGCCTCGAACGCAGGAAAAACATTGACAGACTGGCGGGAGTTGAGGGGACGCCACCGAGGTGGTGGGTCTGGAGCCATCAACCTGCAAGGAGAGCCTGCAGGACCAGGGCTGGTTCAGCTGAGAAGAGGGATGGCTTTGGAGGCACCCAAAAGCATCCCAGGCACTGACAGGAGGGGATGGAGGAGACACAGCCAGGTTCTTTGAAGCAGTGCAAGGGGGTGGGCAAGAGGCAGCAGCACAAGCTGAAACATGAGAGGACCTGGCTGGAGATAAGGAGAAACCTTCTTTCTGTGAGGACAGCCGAGCCAATGCCCAGGGAGGTTGGGTTGTCTCCATCCTTGCCGTTTTTCACACTCCAACCGGGTAAAGCCCTGAGCAGCCTGGTCTGGGATCCCCAGCTGAGCCTGCTCTGGGCAGGAGCTGGGACTGGAGACCTCCCGAGGCCCCTTCCTTTTTAAAAGTATTTCATTATTTTCATTTTTCTGCTAATCTACATGCTACTGTTTTTCTCCACTTAGATCGATTACAGTCTTAGATTAGAAAGAAATTAAAATCACCAGGCCTTGGTGAAACAAAAATCATTCAGGAGCGTTCCAGGAAAGTTAACAAGTCTTACAACACTACATCACCCCCATTAACTGAAATAGGCTCTTAAACTCTAGAAGGAGCAGTTGGTTCTTCTTATTTCCTAAATTTCCCTTTTAGAAATCACAGATTCATTCTTTACCCAAAGCTACCATAACAGAAAAGTCAAACCCATTACTTGCTCAAGCTTTCACAGTAATCATCATGGTAGGGGACAGTCAGGTTTTGTAATTGCTTCTTTAAGAAGTACTTGTTGGAAGTTTACAACGGTGTTGGACAGACTCACTGTCCAGTCAGGTATAGTGATTCAACAGCATTACAGGTTTTCACCTTAAGTTTCTCCTGTTCTACATACACGAAAAATTTGGTAGGAATCCTGAGAATTGACTCATAATTCATCATTAAGACCCTGATCCTGCAAACACTCCGTCCCACAACATCCAGGTAAGTCCCACAAAGCAGACTGCCAACACATACCTGTTTCTACATGCTTGGGAGACTACATAACATCATCAACTCTTTCAACAGACATTTTAAAATCAATCGCCATCAATAATGACAGAGACACATGAACTAAGTGAAGCATGCTCCTGAGCCAGGACTGTTCAGACTAAAGAAGAGAACACTCAAGGGTGATCTCATGTGAATAAATACCTGACGGGAGGATGTAAAAATGACAGTCAGGGTCATTCCAGGGGTGCCCAGTGAGAAGAGGCAGTGTACAGAAATGGAAGCACAGGAGGTTCCCTCTGAACATCACGAAACACTTTTTTCCTGTGAGGGTGACAGAGCACTGGCACAGGTTGCCCAGGGAGGTTGCAGAGTTTCCATCCCTGGAATTATTCAAAAGCTGTCTGGACTTGGTCCTGGGCTACTGGCTCTAGGTGTCTCTGAGCATGGGGGTTGGACCAGATGACTCCCACAGGTCCCTTCCAACCTCAACCATTCTCTGACTTTGTGACCTCCATTCTGCTAGATACTGTTGATCTATAAATTGGTATCTTACAGACATGCAAGCCTTCTCATCACTGGAAAAAGAGAGTAGAAGGTGAAAATTGTACTAGTCTCTTACTACAGCCAAAGAACTGAAGCAGCGAAGTGGTGTAACGCCTTGTGGAAGGTCACAGGATACACGTGGTGAAATTAATCAGTTGTTTGCTTCATAGTAATGAAGTTCCTTGAGATATGTGATCCATTCAGAGGGCACAGACACACATATGCATCAGAGCACATTACTCGTACATTACACATACAAACTCGCAAGTTTGCTTGCCTCTCAGCTCCTTTCTGACATTGAGTAGCATAGCAGTGAAAAGTGCAAGGCAGCCATCCTCTTTGCTAATAAAGTATTTTAAAATGCAAGTTTCTGAATAATAGCATAGGTAGATGGTTGGAGATAGGCGACTATACCATGACATGACTGTTAGGAGGGAAAAAGTAGCCAGTCTGAGATAACTTCTGGAGCAGTATGCTATTTCTGTCAAGAAACACAATAAGGAATGCAGGCATACACCTGAAAACGCTGGATCCTGTCCAAGCTGAAAGAGAAGGCAGCCAGCCAGTGGCACCCAACAGTTTCACTACATCTGCAGTAGAATGGAGTTCTGCAAAGAAAGTCACAAACACCACCAGTGTAAAAATGGGAGGCTCTCATGAGATATAAGTTTGGGTGAGATCTAAGGACAAATGATTCTCACAAAAAACCAAAAGTATTTCTAGAAAAGTATTTATAGGAGACTCCCTATAGATTGGTCTCTTCAGTCTTCTAGATGATGACTACCATGACAGCATCTTCCCCCAAATGAGAGCAAAAGCTACAATCTCTTAAGGCACATCACCAGTCTAGCCACTAATAATGTAAGACAGGCACTTGGTAGCTGGTAAGACACTTCAGTGAATTTCTGTTAGAAACTTTATGGCTAGTATGAGCAGATTATGTCAGCCATAAATTGATCAAATGCGCCATTTTTTTCCCCAAAGCACGACAATAAAACTGACCTACTATTCCACAGGCTGTAGGGTAACGTTTCCTAATGGAAACTGAAGCCAAGAAAGATGAAGAGGATTGCTGATCAACCACAGCAAAAGAAGCTCTTCCAAACTTCCCTGCAGGTTCATCGGAACTTCTGTCTCTGTTTTAGTGTGCTAGTCTTTTTTTTTTTTTTTTCATCCACCAGCAAATATGTCCCTTTCAAGGACATTTAGTCCAGGCAGAAGACACAAATATTATTCTGAGATACCAAAGTTCATCAAACTTATGTTCAAGGACCCAAATTAGAGTCATCTATCCCACGCTAAGGCGATATTATGTTGGCATACACAATGTCTTTTCCAAAGAAGAAACCAAAAGGAAACTAGGGCATGGAGTGAAGAAAATCTTCCAGAAGAAGCTTTTTTCTGCTGCTATAACATTGCAAAAGGACTGCCTGTAAGAAATCCTTACCAGAAAAATACTGTAGTTTAAGACCAGATAACTCTCTATGAAGCTGGTTGTCCAAGCAGAGTAGAATTCTGGCACACAGTGAAGGTGGTTGACAAAAGACTATGAGGAAGATTTTCACAAATTCCAAGGAGAGATCCAATGTTGAAATGGCACAAAGTACTTTATCGAATTTCATCAGTCAGAAGATGTTCTAATGGGGGAAGAGGCCGGAGTTTTGAGCAACAGAAGAGCCAGGGGCTACTGATGTATTAGGAACCAACAAGAAAACACCTGTGAAATGCCCCAAAGGAATTAGGGCGTGTTCCTCTAAAAAGGTGACATTGTCAGTTGCCCAACTGAAGTGCCTCTATACCAATGCACACAGTGTGGGTAACAAAGTGGAGCAGTTGGAAGCCACTGCACAGCTGAAAAGCTACCATCTAACTCATTATCGCTGAAACATGGTGGGACAAATCACACGATGAGTGCTGCAGTTGATGGCTATAAACTGTTGAGAAGGGACAAGGCAATAAAAGAGGGACAGGGGGGTTATTCTTTATGTAAAAAAAAAGAATCAACTGCAACAGCAAGGAACAGGTTGAAAGCTTATGGGTAAAATTTAGGGCCAAGCTAACAAAGGAAATCTCGTGGCTGATATTTACTACAGGCCTCCTACCAAGGGGAGCTTGCTGAAACAGCATTCTTCAGGAAGCATCATGCTTGCAGGATCTGATCCTGCTGAAGGACTTCAGTCACCCTGACATCTGCTGGAAAAGTAGCACAGCAAGCTGTAAGCAAGACAGGAGACTTCTGGAGTGCATTGAGGGTAATTTCTTATTCCAGGTGACAGACGACCCAACCAGAGAAGTGTTACTAGACCTATTGCTTAGCAACATGGATGAACTAATTAAAGATGTCAAGACCGGTGACAGCCCGGGCTCCAGTGATCATGCCCTGATAGAATTCACAATCTTGAGGTATAATGGGCCAGGTGAAGAGTAGATTTCAGGATTCTGAATTGTAAGAGGAAACTTTCAGCTGTTTAAGGAATCAGTGGATGGGATCTTCTGGGAAACTGCACTGAGGGACAAAAGAGCTGAACTGGCAACTCTTCACGGACATTCTTCTTAGCATACAAAAGCTCTCGATTCTCATGTGTAGGAAATCAGGAAAGAAAGGCAGGAGACCAGCATGTCTGAGTAAGGATCTCCTAGTCAAACTAAAGATGAGAAGAAAATACACATGCAGTGGAACCAGGGACATACATCCTGGGAAGAATACAGGGATGCTGCCTGGATGTGTAGAGACAAGATCAGGAAAGCTTAGGTACAGTTGGAGTTGAATTTGTCAAGGGATATAAAGAATAATAAGGGCTTGTAAAGGTATGTTGGCCAGAAAAGGAAGACAAAAAAAAAAAAAATGAACACACTCCCCCCCAGATAATACAGAACTAGTGACATCTGAGAAGGCTGAGGTATTCATTTTTTTCTGCTTCACTTTTCAATGATAATCTCTCTTCCCACTTCTCTGAAGCCTCTGAACCTCCAGGCAGGGACTGGGGGAATGAAGCTGTTCAAGATCAGCTGAGGAACCTGAACATACATATGTCCATGGGACCCAATGAGCTGTATGCCAGGTTCCTGAGGGAACTGATTGATATAGTTGCCAAGTCACAGCCATATTTGAAAGTCTTGGCAGTGAGGCAAAGCCCCTATGACTGGAAAAAAGGAAATATCACACCTATTTTTAAAAAAGGTGAAAAGGCATACCATGTGTTGCGGTTTAGCCAGCCAGCAACTTAACTCCACACAGCCACTCGCACATCCTCCCCACCCCAAGGGATGGGGAAGAGAATTAAAGGAGAAAAGGGAAGGAGACTCGTCAGTTAAGAACAATTTAATAATAATAATATAAAATTAATAATGCTAATATTTGAATTATGTATGTATAACAATAATGATTATATATAAGCAAGTGATGCACAGGGCAGCTGCTCACCGCGCAGTCACCAATGCCTGACCCATCCCGGTAAGCAACCCTGAAACAGGTAAGTCCTGACACTGCAATCCCAGAAGAGCGAGAGGCCCAAAAAGAGAGAGCACACTCCAAGAGACCGAGAGAGAGAGTCCTCCAAAGAGACTCTTGGAAGAGCAAAACCACTTTTTTCCGTCAGCCCTTCTCTACATACCGGGCATGACACTGCATGATATGGAATATTCCATCGGCCAGTTTGGCCTGCAATTCTAAGTTCAAATCCTAAGGGGAGTTGTGGACCCTCTGTCCTGGCCATGCTCCCCTCTATCCTGTTGTGTTCCTGCACACTGACAAGAACACGGGAAGTGAAAAGTCCATGAGTTCTCAGCACCAACTATAAACATCAGTGCACTATCAACATTCTTCTCATAACAGATTCCAGACTAAAACCAAAATGCAGAGCTCTTCTGGCTGCTAAAAAGGAAAACAACAACCCTGTCCGAATCAAAACCAGGACACCTTGGGAACCAGCGACCAATCAGCCTCACCTCTGTGTCAGGTAAGATCATGGAAGAGATCCTTCTAGAAGATATGTTAATGCATATGGAAGACTGGCAGGTGATCAGAGAGAGCCAACATGGCTTCACCAAGGGCAAATCACACCTGACTAAGCCAATAGCCTTCTACAGTAGAGTGACTGCATCTGTGGAGAAGGGAAGAGCTACAGATGTCATTTACCTAGACTTCTGTAAGGCCTTTGATACAGTCTCCCACAACATTCTTGCTGCTAAATTGGAAAGATAAGGGTTTAATGGATGGACTGTTAGATGAGTAAAGAATTGGCTGGAGGGCCAATTAGCGGAAACCAGTAACAAATGGTACAACTCAAGGGCCAGTACCAGGTACCATTTAATACCTACATCAGTGACATAGTGGGATTGAGTGCACCCTCAGCACATTTGCAGATGACACTAAACTGTGTGGTGCAGTAGATTCACTTGAGGAAAGGGATACAATCCAGGGGGCCCTTGACAGGCTTCAGCAGTGGGCCCATGTGAACTTCATGAGGTTCAACAGGCCAAATGTAAGGTCCTGCATCTGGGTCAGGGTAATCTCCAATATCAATACAGATTATAGAGTTAGTTGATTGAGAGGAGCCCTGTGGAGTAGGACTTGGGGCTACTGGTAGACAAAAAACTGGACATGAGCCAGCATTGTGCATTTGCAGCCCGAAAGGCAACTGTATCCCGTGCTACATAAAAAGCAGTATGGCCAGCAGATCGAGAGAGACGATTCTCCCTCTCTACTCTGCTCTTGTGAAAGCCCAGATGGAATACTGCGTCCAGCTCTAGCGTCCCCAGTACAACAAAGACATGGACCTGTCAGAACATGAAAATGGTCAGAGGGCTGGAATATCTCTCCTGTGAAGAAAGGCTGAGAGGCTTGGGGGTGTTTAACCTGGAGAAGACAAGGCTCCAATGGAGACCTTATTGTGGCCTTTCAGTAAATAAAAGGGGTTTATATAAAAGATGGAGAAAGACTTTTTACCAGGGTCTGTATGACAGGACACTGTGCAAAGGTTTTGAACAGTTTTCAAAGAGAGCAGATTTAGATTGGAGATAAGGAAGAAAGCTTTTTTTATGATGACAGTCGTAAGACACTGGAACTGGTTGCCCAGAGAAGTTGTGGATGCCCCATCATTGGAAGTATTCAAGGTCAGTCTGGATGGGGCTTTGAGCAACCTGATCTAGTGAAAGATGTCTCTGCTCATGGCATGGGGTTTGGACTAGGAAATCTTTAGAGGTCCCTTCAAAACTAAACCAATCTATGATTCTATGGTATAGTATATGCATTAATAATTATATAAGAAACATTATCATTAGTATAAAATCCACAGCCTACCAACTGCATTTAGACTGTAAGGCAGCACATCTAAATTGTTGAAAGGCTCCTTTAAAATTATTTCTGTTGACTGTTAATAGAGGTAGATCTGTACCAGCTTTGGTTCTTGAAGAAAAATTCCTTATCCAGGAAGAAAAAAAGCCTGTACTTAAACAGTGCCATAAGGTTTATACGAGTGTGCCTGCATGCTCAAAGCAACATTTTGTTTACCTGGACACTCAGTGCATGAGAAACACCCAACACCACAAGCTTCCCAAAGAGTCTGGCAAAAGCCCAATGGGACTTGCATGGAGAAACAATGGGGCTGGACCAGATGACTTCTCGAGGTCCTTTCCAAACTCAACAATTTTGTGAAACAGAATCAGTCTTGCTTTCCGCACTTCAACTCCTTTTGAATAAGAAACTGTAGATCCAGTGTTGATTTAGGCAATCAAAGGTTCAGCAGATGTCTAACGCATCCCATTGTCAAGGGAAGAGCTTGAGTTTTATTGTTAACTATTTTAAGAACATGAACCAGGAAGGAAGACATTGCATAGATGGAAAGAAAACAACTCTCTCTCCAAGAAAAAAAAAAAAAATCTGTAACTGCAAAAGAGTAAAGGATAAAGAAAATTTACCTATGCAATCAACATCGTGGATAATCCTCAACATAATTCAACTTTAAGCAAGGCACTGCAGAATTGTGTTCCATAGTTGCAAGACACTGTCAAGTGCCTATTCTAGCCACCCACTTCTGATATCTGTGATAATGCAAAGCGAAAAGCGCTGCTCAGAGCAGAAAAACCCCAGCAGACACTCATAAAAAGTAGTTTTTTACATAGGGGGTGTGCAGATGTCCAAGGGAGCTTAGACAAGAAACAGTCAAACAACACCTGAGTACCTTAGGCAGTTACTTCACCTGCTACACAGGCTGAAATAGCCTTATTCGTACATTTCTGTAATAACAACATTGCTAGGCCACCTTGCTTGCAGTGGTCCAACAGAACATCCAGTGCTCCATCAAGCTACATATTACACTTTCACAGAAGCTTCGTCTTAATTCATCCTCTTATTATATACAGTGCTAACAAAAAGTGACACTAATGACAGCAGTATTAACTTTTTCTCACATGTAAGACAATTTTTGAGGGAAAATATTTCAGAGGCTTATATTTGTTGGACAGAATAGAAAATAATAAAAAAGTCACCACAACGTTTCACTCCTATCTTCTCATGCCCTGCCCAAAGAAAGTAACACCACATCAATATAACTTCACCCCAAACATAACCACGTCCCTAGCAAGCATGAAACTTCTGAGTGGGGACTAATACAGTTGCAAAAGAGAATTCAAACATTTAGATGAACAGGCAAAGTGAAAACTTAGCTCCAGGGCCATGGTCAATGGGTGATCCCTCCCTGTTCTTATCTCAACCCTAAAGCCTTTCATTTCATTTTTCTCCTCTCCACCCCACTGGGGTGTGGGGTAGGGGGAGGAGGGTAGTTTAGCTGCCAGCTGGGCTAAACCACAACAGCCCATCCTTAAAGTCTCCTCCACACTGCTCAAAAACTAAGCCCTCCTGCGGCACTTTGCGCTGTTTTCTAGACCACCCACTCAGACGTGGATACACGAACCACATGTGCTAGGAATGCCTGCCCTGAGCTGAAAGCAGAATCAGCATTATGACATTATTACTTGTGCAACCAGGCTTTTAATACAACTTGTTTTGTCTTTTCAATACCTTCGATTCCTTAATGGTTTGTATATAGTCTCTCTACCGGCCATTAGATGCTTAAGGATTTGAAAGGGGAATACAACTGTTGGAAGAAAACACCATTATCAGAGTAAAAATAATTTTAGCATACTTTTCCTCCCCTAAAGAGATAGGCTTAATTTCTAGGTCTTACTAAAAAGATGTAACTGACGGCTTCACAAACCTACTATTTCCTGAACAGGACTCAGACCACGAATTCTGTCTCCCTGTGAGCGATGATAAAAGGTAATAATTTATTCCTCAGTGTGATGAGAAGGGTAAAGTTTACTAATGGAAATTCCACTTTTATAGCATTGGTTCTCCAAAGAAACATAGGAAAACATGTGACCCATTCGACTTAAAATTCAGGAAAGAATTATTTCGAGTCAGAATTATACTGAATGATGATGGAAATGCATCTTCTGCTGTATTCACAGATCTACATTTGACTTTGCTTGACTTTACTGACGGGAAAAATTAAAAGTAAATGAAGAATTGAAAAATGCAAGATTATCACTTTGCAGTAGAATTAGTCTGGCTGAGATACAACATAGAGTATAAATAAGATGCAATCTTCAGACAGATGTTAAACAGACATTAGCATCTCAAATGATAAAAACAGCTTAGATTTTTGTATGCTGCTGCAATACATCTCTCTCTCATCAAGTCAGCAACAACACAGTTATTACAGCGGTGAACTAAAGCAGCTGCCACTCTGCAAGCTGTCACCGTATCTTGCAGCAGACAGAACTGCTGACCAGTAAACTCTACTATGCTAACATAAGGAACCATATCCAGCTACTAAGGGATCTCTTCTTTACTGTTTGGTGGTTTGGTTTTTTTTCCCCTCCAGTCCCCCCCGCCCAGGGCATTGTTCTCACTGTGGTAATACTTCTCTTTCCTGCTAGTCACAGTGGCATTTCTTGCTGCTCAAGTAAATGCAAGGTTCTGATGTGATTGTGCTTAGAAGTTAATTTATCTGCTCAGAGACGGAGACAGCTTTGTAAACGCCACTGGTTTAGCTGTGTTAACGCACTGATTAACTCCCAAGCACCCACGAAAGCACTGCAGATACAGAAGTTTTAGTCCCATCACCTGTTCGTAAGCCTTTTACGCCCAACAGTAAAGCTTCTTGGTACAGTATGCAGAATAGCTTCCTGGTGTACAGTATGTTCAATTGTATACTGCTTCACAATTTAGAAAACTATTGAGGCTCATAAAAACACATGCCTTGCACTTATTAAACTCTGGAACATGTTTTGCACTGCTTATTTTTGCAGTTCCTGCTAGCTCCTGCTATGGCTGGAAGTCTGATAAAATTTTCACCATAAGTCTCAATTTCAGTGCACTGCACTATAGCAAACGGTGCAAATCAATGGACCAATGCACAAGCACAAAAATACCAAGTCCCTCTATAGACTTGAAACAAGAGTTTGCTAAAAGATATACCGTTTGCCATTGACTGCAAGTGGAAAAGATGGGATGTGATGTGTACACACCAAAGATGGTATGAAGCAAATTAAACATCCTATCATCAGAGCAGAGTCTAGAGTAAGATAATGCATGCGACAACCAAACAGGGCAGCTTTCCTATTAATTTTGCAAACTAAGTTATCAGTCTTGAAATTGACCGGTCATTCCAAGAGACCCAAAACTACTAGTGTAAATTCTAAGAAAACAAGATGATACTTACCAAGTAAGGACCAAGGACCCAAACCAGATTGTGAACATACTTTATTTCATTGTGAGAATGGGAAAGAAGGACAATGGGTCAGGCAAAACCCAAAAACTTGTAATTTCCTTCCCCCAGACAAAAAAAGAAGAAACTTTAGCAGAAACATACTGGGCTCTCCAAATGCACTGTACTATGCATACTCTGCTTTGAAATTGAAAGCATAGACCTAACCTAAAAATACCCAACCAATGAAAAGAAGAGAGAAAGAAACGATCAACCATTTCCTATGATATAAAGACTGAAGATTGAGCATGGGTTTTGTTTTATCTTGGAAGACTCTCCTCACTTTCATGTATGCCTCTTCCTCCTTTCTTGCCCTTTCTCTTTGGCATGGCCTAAAATGGCCTTCAAATCTAAATGATAATGAAATTTTTGTAAAGCCTCTCAGTGTCTTCAAACTTCTAAAAGGATATTAAAATTTGTCTACCCAATTGGACATCCATTTCCTGAGGTGAAAAGCTAGTGGTGAGATGAAAACTGCCCTTACTATTGGACACAACTACTGTTCTAGTAACAGTGACTCACTTATGCTGAAAAAGCTTTTTTTTAGATATTGCAACTTATTGCTAACCTCCGTCTAGTCACCTCAATGAATTAATCCAAATTTTCACAGTATAACTTTGTTCTAAACAGGCTGATGTTAACTAAAACTCCAAAACATTTATTGCCAAAACACTTTAACCCATCTCAAAGATCAGTGCTCATATAGGTTAAAGACTTGGAGGGTATCTTATTATTTTTTCTTTTACAGAAATATGAGTGTCTGAAATTAAGCGAACAAGGATTTTTTTGTTGTTTCTGCGTACAACATTAGAAGAAAATAGCTATTTTTTTTAATTTACATCAATACTTAGTAACTCTTATTCTATCAGAATTTTGTGAAAAAGTCAACACACACACACACAACTACAGTCTATTTTCTTCCCTCTCCCATGGAACTAGAAAATTCAAGAGTTTAAGGATGATCCCCAATTTGCATGAAATTCAGCACTAACTTGATACTGTAATTGTTGCCATCTCCCTTTTATGTCTATTCTATTTGCTGTTTTCTTCTGTTTTCAGTGTATAATAAAGCTTATCTAGTATTCTAAGGGTAAAATGATTCATTTCACCACTTCTAACAAAACAGTGCAATAGTCATACTAGAAGTATCATGGGATTTTTCCCCTCCTGCAACTCAATGAGCTTTTACCACAAAACTTAGTTAGAAAAGTCAAAAAGGACAAAATTCCATATGCATCTGGTGTAACTAAAAGGAAGTTGAACACACAATAGTAGACTAAACATATTTAAGGTTGCTTTTAGATTTCTAAACATTTTCATACAAAATAATCAATAAAAATCGAAGTTATCCCCTTCACATGCACTCCTTCCCTCACCTGCCTTATGTCAAAAGTAACTTTAATATTACGCTCCCGCTCCTCCCCTCTTCTCCCCAATTGCACATTAAGACATGGACTTAAAACAACAACATAATGCTTCAAGTATGCTTCATGCCAATCGTCAATAAGAGTCATAACATTACTGAAAAAGTACACTTATTCTTGGGAAGCCTGAGAAGGACTTCCTACAGAGTGTGGTCAAACAACACTTTAAATAAGAAAAAAAGCCCCCCCAATCCAATCCCTATCCCGTCCTCTCAAAAAGAGTAAAGTGTAAAATTTTCTTTGGACTTAAAGAAACAGTATCAAGATTTACCATCTGAATACGAAATAACCCCAACAGGAATTTAGCTTTGCAGTGCTGCACAAACTGTGCGCAAGAAACAGTGAGTCATACAGTTATTACTGTTCAGCTCTACACATACAGACAACATGTGGTATATAAGCATACACATGACATACTGGCCTGTCCAGAAACAAGATACAATTTTTAAGGCTGGTAAACCTGAATAAGCCTTTGCATCCAGAAGTATTTTTTAAATTCTTTTCTCTTTTCACTGAGGAATTTGAACTTCTAATAGAATGGTGATGATGCTGTCAAGACATCATCAGCAATATGACGGCACGGAGCTTTGATGTGAAACTGAGTACACATCCTCTCATTTGATCAAGGATCCTCCTTTTAAGGAATAATGGATGGTATGAAAGAATACTCATTTTTAGAGACAAGAAATGCTTCTGGAAACACAAGCAGGTTATTGAAAAGATACCAAAATCTGGAAAGTGTAAAAAGCATGTATACATGTGTGTGTATATATACACACACACAGGTGCATGTATATGTGTATACACACATGTATACAATATATCATATATGTATTTATTCCAACATGTAACTGTATAACAACTTATTTTTTTCCTTTTCAAATAAAGGGTTTTAATTTAGCAGTTGTAAAAAAAAAAAAACAAAACCCCAAAACAAACTAAGCAGACCATATACTATATGAATAAACAAAAATGTTATGCAAATAGTTTTATGGTGAAACTGAGTCACACACTGGCAGCAGAGGAGTGTTGTAACTCACAGTAATAAATAGATCCAAATCAAGAATTTTCTACAATATTTTCTTAGAAGACAGGACCAGTATTTCTTCTTTTCTGATGATCCTGCAGAACACCCTCACTCTTATAGATATGTAATTTTATAACATTAAACCAAAACCAAGAATGTAGACTGCAAAAGATGCTGGATTCAGGATAGTATACATGACCTGTTCTGTCACAAGTCCTACTGGTTTATTCACTAAGGCTAGACAGCAAGTCATATGATTCTATCTTGTGCATTTTCTACCATGGTCAAGATTAATAAATGGATAGAGTCAAGGACCTGTGGTCCAACCTGCTTTGGTCCAACCCACTGTTGCAGAAACAAAATATAGGACCACTCCTTGGTCCCCAACTTTGTATCTTGTTTCCTGGAACTGCAGAAGTGGAAACAAGACTGTAATGTTTTAAGTGACTAGAGAAAGAGAGCAAGAAGTGGTATTTTGTCATGAATGAGGTTGCTAGGCTTGTGATAGTACTGTATCAAAAGAGCACACATGGGACTCCACTACTTGCAACATCTGGTAGTGTCACTCAATGACTCATTGACTTCAGAATACATGTATGCAGTAATAAATAGATCAGTTACGTAATAAGGCAGTGTGTTGAACATGCATTCATCTTGTGGACTGGAACACCACAGAGAGAGATACATGATACCATACACATTCATTAAGACCAAGTATTGTTGTTTGTTTTTGTGTGTCTGTTTTTCAAGGCTATCCAGGCAAACTCTTCCAGAGGATTTTCTTCTTCAGAAGAGCGGTCCTCTGAGTCTCATGACTTTTCCTCTCCCTTATCAAGAGATGATGACTGGCTTTAAGGAAAAATAAAGCTGAAGAGGGTTGTTTTGGTTTTTCCTTCCATTTTGATTGCATGATTCTGACTGTTTCATTTAAAGAATAGTTTTTTTTTATGCAGCCAGATGCTGAATCCTCAGGAGGTTCCAGATGTTTCCAGGTAACTCTGTAGCTTACGAACTGTGGTTTTGTCCAGTGAGCAAAGATCAAAGTCAAAGGTTGTATTTGTGATATGAAAGTGTCCAGTTTCTTCTATAAGATTTACTATCTGAAAGGAAAGAAAAGTTGCAGTTGAAAATTTCAGCAGTTTTCCATGTCCACTGAACGCATTAACACGCCACTAAGCATCATATGAAAGGCACAAAACAAGCCCAGTTGTCCCAATACTCGCAGGTTAAACCATTATCCTTATCACACGCTTCCCTTCTGACACAAACTATAATTCAGACTACAGTATCTCAGGGTTTTTTTTAGATCATCATCAACCATAATGCCAGCCTACCTATCTGCTGTTCTAACAAACATTACCATGGAAAAAGATATTTTTCAAATACTAAAACAAAGTCTGCATATTTTCTAAGTCAGTTTTCTTTTTTTAAAAAACAAAAAGAAGAAAAGAAAAGAGCAACACCTCCCTCCGGCCAAGTCCAAAGAACTAAAAAAGTCCCAGATAGAACTCTGTCTGGAATATTTACTGTGTGCACAGCTGCTAAGCATGTTACTTTAGCAAATAATTGGCATGTCTGTCTGCAAGTAAGGGTAAGAAATAAATCCTTATAGAATCCAGTCCATATCAAACAAAAAACGTACTCAAGAGCTCTCATATTAACTGTTAGTTCACATACTAGCAGTTATTTCTTGAGTAAAGGGCTTAAATCAATTTTTTTAAACCACATCAACCATGAAAGGCTCCTACCAATGGCATAAGATCGCTTCTTCGGTAACTTTAATCTATAATCACAGCTTTCATTCAAACAGGAATCAGAAGAGCTGTTAGAAGTTCTTGAGAAGAATGGCAAACAAAACATCTCTCCTACGGTGAAAGGCTGAGAGCTCTCTTCAGCCGGCAGAAGAGAAAGCTCAGTGTGGATCTTGTCAATGCGTACAAATACCTGAAGGGAGCATGGAAAGAAGGTGTAGCCAGGCTGTTTTCAGAGATGCCCTGCGACAGAACCAGAGGCAATGGGCACCAACTGAAACACAGAAGGTTCTCTCTGAACATCAGGAAATACTTTTTCCCTGTGAAGGTGACCAAGCACCAGCACAGGTTACCCAGGGAGGTTGTGGAGGTCTCCATTTTTAGAGATATTCAAAAGCTGTCTGACATGGTCTTGGACAACTGGCTCTACATGTCCCTCTTTGAGCAGCTGGGGGTCGGAGCAGATGACCTCCAGAGGTCCCTTCCAACCTCAATGATTCTACGATTCTGTGAAATCAACAGTACATATCTAACATGGGCCCTTCCGCAGTTTTGACATTTTTAGTCACTGAATTGTAGTCTACATTTTTAAAGAGTGGTCATACTCGACATTGAATTACTGTAACAAGTAACTCCAGTTATGTTAAGTTCTAGGATGTGCACCTACCTAAAAAAAACAGTCAGCACCTTGGAAAGCCAAAGCATTGGTTGTCAGATAGGGCTAACACAGTGCCAACACACTTGGCTATTAATCTCTTATCTGCCATTTCACTCCAAGAGACAGACGCCCCAAGTCACCACACAAAAAGGTACCCCGTCCTGAAGTGGCTCTCTGGGTAGTCTCATGGACTGAGAGAGCATTGCTTTTCTGCTCAGTCTTTACAACCACCCCTCCTGTGTCACTCAGGCTAGGCTCAACATCCTGTTTGCACCCTTCAATCTGAAACCCACTTAGTTCTAGAGCTTCCACATATACCTCCACTGAATTGCTGCTGCTAGATATTCCTTGCTTATTTGAGCTTTATTAATCTGCCCGTAATTCCTTTTCTACAGCTGGAGGAGACACAGATGTATGCACACAAAACTTACAGAGCATACCTTAAAATGACAAATCTGGTAGGAATACACCAACTTGAAAAAGAACAATGAATTTAAAATAAATAATCTGTAATTTTCCACTCCCCACTTCATTATGTAAACAGATGTTTTTCTCCTCAGACCACAGAAGAAAAGACAATGTTGATAATAAAGGAAATAACTTCATGTGTGTTGTCAGGCATGGAATGACACAGCCCAGGGTGGATTAAACAGAATGGAAACAAGATAAAATAAGAGGGAAATGCCTGTTACTCCTTCCAATCACCTCCCATTTTCCAAGCTGGAAAAAAAAAGTCAAATCTGCTTAATTTGGTTTGCAGCTGTCCAAAATTTTGAAAGTACTTAGGAACAATCCTGCACTTATTAACACTTCATTTCAGTCTGTGTCTCTTGGCTTTAATTCTTTTTCCATATGGGAATTTCTAATCTAAAATTGCCAACTTCGTTTGTCCACTTGTTGATTCACAGATTCTTGTAACACTTTTCCATCTCCTGCTGTTCTGCAATTAATATGAGGGAAAAACGTTGAACGGGATAAAACTGATTGTTACCAGAAGGAAACTTTGATACATGTTATTTGTCATTCTCATTTTTGGCACTCTCTTGAGCCTCATCTGAGAGAAGCTAAGGAGTCAATCCAGGCTCCTTTTGTAAAGTTACGAATCTAATCTCAGGCTTGGTCTCCAAATATGCACTGTGGGAAAAATAAATGGCTGCACAAGTAGTTTACAGAAGCCAAGGCCAAGAAGGTGTAGCCACATGGAACAATTATGTCTAACGCTTCCTTGCATTACGGTGGAAGAACGCCACCCCTCATAACCTTCACAACAATATACATGGGTTTAGAAACAAAGATTACATGAAAGTGTTAACACCTGTATTTTTAAACAGCACTGTATATTTTAAAAAATTGATAAGCACTTTTATTGATCAGGTTCTGCTTTGGGCTTTTAAGCTCTAGGACAAGGGAAATATAAACATTTTCAACATATCCATCATCCACTCCTCAAGAAATACAGCCATTATGTCAGGGCACCTGGTAAATCAGACTGAAATGAACCCCAAAAGTTTTAATGGATGTACAAAAATGCATCAAGATAAACCCAGACAACTCAATGAAAAACACCTGCCTGTGTGCCAGTCAATGAGAAATTCATGACTTGCAGTATTAGCATACGCATCCTTATGCTTTTCAGAAATACTTGAAAAAGAATAAAAGGTTGAGATTAGTTGCCAGGAAGCCTGACAGTTATAATATTAAAAACACAGCATTAAAACATTTCATTCTGAGAGCTCAGGCTGCAAAGAACAAAAATATCTCATTTGTTCCTTCCATAGTAAGCTTTGCTTTTCTGCTGTAACGTACATCTGTGTTTACACAGTGTCTCTCCAGCTCAGTTTCATCATTATCCATCATAGTACAACTATTTATCTGCCTTTAAACAAGCAAACGAGCATGTGTGTTTAAGAAGCCAAAGTGCAACTAACAACACAGTCATTTTTCAATTTATGGAGGGTTTTAGGCCATTTGATAGTTTCCAGACCTGCAAGTTGCCCCTTGCGGGAAATTCTCAGAAGACAGTTGCCATCTGAAGTTAAGCACCTTGTGGACATAAGCAATGTAATTTTCAGCAGTGCTACATGCTCTCAATTTCTTCCTTCTGCCTATGCTGTCTAGTGCACTGGCTTTAAGGAGATTTTTCACCAGCTGAAGACATGAATTCTGATGCCTCAAAGTAAGAGGCAAAGTCTTACCAGAAATCTTGTTGCATTTCATGGGGTCATGCTAACATCACCTGCACTGAAAGTGCAGAGTTAGGAACCCAGTTTTAGCCAGCTAAATTTGAATATATGGGACATGCAGCATTAACATTTAATTGCAGGCTCAGTCATCCCTACTATTTCACTAGAAATCACAGAGTTAAAAAAAAAAAAACAAAAAAACCAAAAAAACCCACACACAATCAAAAAAAACCCCGAAAAAGCCTCAAAGAGAAATGCCGCTCTTGGGAAGGTCACATTCTCAAGCAGATACATTTTTCTCCTCATTTCCAACTCGGCTGCATTCCTATTTGCTTTCATGCCTATGGACTTGGTGACAACTGAGATTGCAAAAACCTGTCCTCTCCTTTTCACATCCCTTAGCGTAAGTTTCAAAAGCCAGCACTTTCGAGTGATCAATGCTGTCGTTTTTCTCTTGCAAGTCCCTTCTCTAAAAATTTCCTAGAAGTCTGTAAGTAGTGAACTTTGACATGTGAAAGAGATGATTACCTGCCCTGACATCTAATAATAACAATCACCACTCAGGAACACACAACTCCAATATCACTACACCACTACCACTGCCTTTAAAACTCTTGCAGCTATCTATAGTTTTCTGTTGCATATTTTTGGACTCAATTCCTCTTCTTATGTAGTCCTTCCTTTCTGCAGTTTTATCCCTTGCTCTCCTAACCTTTGTACTCCCTATAGTCCCAATATACTTGTATTTCTTGGTCTAGAAGTTTCATATTCATTCCTAAACATTTTCTCAGCTCTGTACTCTTCTTATTTCTGCACTCACTAGAAGTATTTTACATTAATTACATAGCTGCAAAGCAGTAAGGACATTTAAAACGGGATTACAGTTTATTTGTAAAGCAGAGAAGCAAGTTATCAATTCAATATTGTGAACATATTTCTGTAAACTGATAAAATCATATGACCTAATGAACTGCAGAATATTAAAGGATTTGAAGGCTTCAAAACTCAAATGCATTATTTGTTTTATAACAGCACAGACCATTTGCTAGTGCAGACCAGCTAACAGGCAATTGATAAGTAACTTGGCTCTTCCATTGAATTCTGGTAGGCGTCTGTAGCAGTATTATGCAGTCACCAGCTATCAGTACAGAACTGAGCCCCTGTCCTAGCCTGCACAGTCCGGACATAAATCCAGCTTTCACTGGGGCCGTATTGACTGCCTGCACACACTCCAAACAAAGGGACACAATCTGCAAGAACAGTCCTTCAGGAAACAAGGCAACACCAATTTCTGCATCAACCTAACTTTTATAATGTAACTAATTAAATACTATGCTATGAGAAGTCATGGATTACAGTATTAAAATTATGCTCTTCATGTGAGTTGTGAGGTGAAAGTCAATGAATGTTTTCTCTTGTCTGATAAATACCCTCAGAAGAAAAGACAAAGTTCATCTTTAGTTTAAAATGCACAATAATATACTGCTTGTTTTTTCATTTATTCAGAATAAGATAGTCTAAATTTCCAGCTCAGTTATGTCTCTTTTCACACAGTTTTTCCTTGTATTAGTGACTTGCCATGAAGCAGACTGTAACATCAGACTGAAGAAGCTTTAGCAGACGAACTATCATTTTTATAACAAAGCCAAATATTTCTTCCCCACCAAATACACTTAAATGCTACTAGACCAGAAAGAGGATTATGGATCCAACTTGAACCATCTTATTTGCTCAGAAAATATTTCTTAGGATGATAGGAGAATTGCAACTGGAAGGGATTTTGCTAGTCCCAGCCCCTGCCCAGAGCGGACTCAGCCATAAGGTCAGATCAGGCAGCTCCGAGCTTATCCAGTCAGGATTTTAAAAGCTCCAAGGATGGAGACAGCACAATCTTTCCAGGACTCTGTTCCACTGCTAGACCACCATCACAGGGGAAAAAAAGTTTGTTGCTCGTTTTTAATCTTTGCTTTGGAGAAAAGGTTTTGAAGATGTTTTTCTTTTTGAAAATTTCACAAGAAGCCACCTAAGCCTGGTGCTCTGCAGGCAGCCCATACAGCCCCCATGAAAGCTGGATATGGCCAGACTGTGCAGGCTACAACAGTGGTGCACTTCTGTACTGGGAGCTGGTAACTGTAATACTGGCTACAGAGGTCTACCAGAAGTGAAACCATTCAAAAGCTATGCCTTGGATAACTAAGAAAGTGATCGCTCAGGAAGCAAAGGTAGGACGTGAATTTACAATACAGTGGCTTTTTCAGATTCTCTTTTTATGTGAACTCTCCAAGAATTAATTAGTAATGTGAAGTGGAGAGGGTGTTGCAATTCCTGCCTTTTAGTCTTCTACACAGTAATTTCACAATGTAGATAAAAATTTGCATTTGTCACCATTATGAAAGTATGTTTTGGTTCCCTTTGTAGACAAAAAGAGAACTTCGGAAACAACAGTACGTTAAATATGAAGGGTGCATCACTGTTTATCATAACTTACAAAATCTTACAGAGCTATCAGAATTCCTCTTTAAATAAGAATATCCTTAACCAAAGTCTTCCTTTTTGTTGACCTCGGAATTGCTTTCTCATCTTTACTCACAACACTGAGCCTGAAGGCCAGGTTGGAGGAGGCTTTGGGCAACCTGGTGTAGTGGAGGGTTTCCCTGCCCATGGCAGGAGGGGTGGAACTAGATGATCTTTGAGGTCCCTTCCAACCCAAACCATTCCATGATTCTATGAACTAATAAACAGGTTAAAGCTGGAGCTCACAAAATATTTTTAGCACGCTCATCCAAGTGTTGAGGAATTTGACAAGTGATTGCAGTCATTTAGAAGTGGTAAAAATTTCCCTCTTTACAACATGTCCACAACCGGCACATAATGATGCTAAACAAAATAAAACCATCTGTGCTACAATTAATCTGCTTTGTTAACAGAACCTATTGTTTAATCTTCACGATTTGTAATCGAATAGTACCTGACAATGCTGCCCAAAACAAAGAATACTATTATTTGCTCCTACTATTGCATAACTTTTCAATAATTTTAGAGCCTTCTTGGTTTGCACGTTTTTGTATTTCACTCCTTCCATGACTTCAGAAGACTCAATGAATATATTGTGGTTTTGCTTAAAGTGAGTTGTGCTTTGAATTCCATGTTTTCTGTTTGCCATAGATGATTTTTTCTGAGAAAATGCTGGCCATTTTCATCAAAAAGCAACAAGATTTATATTAAGTCACAGTGCACAGCTGTATTCATTCACAATTATTGATACAGTACATTGAGGAACATAAGGAATTGGTCAAAAGTTTAGCTCAGATAGGCTTTTTTTTTTAATTTGTCACTTAGTGTGACAACACAATTTAAAGTATGTAAAAAATCCCTAATCTGCATTGAAAGTGATAATGGGCTGTATATGGATTATACAGGTTTGAAAGGCTATTATACCTGATTACAAAGTTTTAGATGAAGGGAAAAAAAATATATGACTTCTCAATTTCAATGAGCACACTGTGATATCGCATGAGCGCTCCTCACCTGCTGCAGTACATGTCTCTCTCTCAATGTCATTAATCTTCTGTGCAGCTCTACTAGTTCATCGAGATAGGCCTAGGAACAAATCCCCCCCCCCATAAACAACTTGTTAATTAAGTCATAGCTATGTATTTCAAAAACTTTAGATGTCTTTAAAACAATACAAATTTAAATTTTATTTTAAATCTTCTTTGAGCTAAATTTTCTTATTTAGTAGGGGTTTTTTTTAGATACTTCGTGCTGATGAATATCTTATAAGGTGGTCTTTTGCTGTAAAAGATAATCTCTGTATCTCAACTGTGGCAAAAAGCGTAAAACAGACTGGGGATGTCAAAACAGCATCTTTTAAAAAAAACATCTCCCACCTTTCCTAAGACCTAAACCCAAAGATTTACAATCAAATCCCTCTTTTTCTCTAAAGCTACCGAATTAATTTTCTATGTCAACAGACATATAAGGAAAGAAAGCTCAAGCAAGATTAATCCAATGGCAAATTCGACTGTCTTCCTTCCTCAGATGTCAAACATGTCCCACCTCTCCACCCAATTATCAACTTTCTCCTTCAGCCTGAGCCATCCTAAACCTTTTATTCTTTTAGGCAGCAAGAAATAACAGCACCCAGCTTTAAGAAAGCAAAAAGCATATGGATCAGACCACCGAAAATCTAGCAATATATAATGAAACTTTGGTCTCCTGCCTCACATTATCACAAAGTTAACACTAACACCTTTAAAATATGAATCTTCAGAGGAACTTCTCCACACTGGGAAATTGTGCTATATACACTTTCTCAGTGTTAAATGCTAAATGTTGCGTCATATAATTAACATGTTAACTCACACTGTCACTTCCAAATGCACAGCACTCAGAAAGGATTCTGGAAAAAACAACCCAAACTAATGGTGGAGACTAGATAAAGTACATAATAGATGGCAGAGTCCCAACTGGTAACATTTGCCAAATCACTACACGGACTGAAAAGAAAGAAACCACTTTCAAAATACGCCAGAAGAAGGAAGAATTAAAAAAAAAAAAATTAAAAAAAGAGAGAGACCTGCATCTAAAGGAACTCAAAGCAAAAATGGCTCCGTGGCTGGTGTCACCACAACAGTTCTGGTTTTTTTTTTCGATAATGGGACAGCCAACATGGCACCAGGCTTGCCGGCACAAGATGGGATTCAGCATTCCCAAAGGGGGATGAGGGTCTTTGCAAATGATCTAGTGGGGCTCATTGACAGGGGTTTAAACTAGACTTGAAGGGGGACGGGGATAACATCAGGCTTGCCTGTGACAAGCTGAGAGCACCTGAAGAGCAGCAGAAAGGAATTCCAGGCACTCCAGCCAGTATTAGTCAAATTCATTGGAGGCCCAACTTAAATGCCTCTATGCAAACGCACACAGCCTGGGGAATAAACAAGAGGAGTTAGAGGTGTGTGCGCACCTGCAGGGTTATGATCTTACTGGCATCATGGAGATGTGATGGGATGAATTCTGTGACTGGAGCAATGGAATAGAAGGATACAGGGAAGATGAAGAGAAGGTGTCACCCTCTGTGTCACAGACCAGCTGCAGTGCATGGAGCTACGCCTGGGGATGGATGAAGAGCTGACTGAGACCTTACGGGTGAGGATTAAAGGGAGGGCAGGGACAGGTGACATTATAGTGGGGGGTCTGCTACAGGCCACCTGACCAGGAAGACCCAGCAGATGAGGTCCTCTACAGACAGATAGGAGCAGCCTCACCTTCACGAGCCCTGGTCTTCATGGAGGACTTCTACCACCCCAATATCTGTTGGAGGGACAACCCAGCAAGGCATAAACAATCCAAGAGGTTCCTGGAATGCCTTGATGATAACTTCCTTTTCCAAGTGACAGAGCAACCAAAGAGGAAAGATGCTATACTGGACCTCGTTCTCACCAACAAGGAGGGGCTGGTGAGCTCAAGGGCAGCCCTGGCTGCAGTGACCATGAAATGGTGGAGTTCAAGATCCAGAGGGTGGTGAGACGAGTGCACAGCAAGCTCACTACCCTGGTCTTCAGAAGAGCAGACTTCGGCCTCTTCAGGGATCTGCTTGGTAGAGTACCATGGGATAAAGCCTTGGAGGGAAGAGGGGCCCAAGAAAGATGGTTAACATTCAAGGATCTCTTCCTCCAAGCTCAGGAGCGGTGCATCCCAACAAAGAGGAAGTTGGGCAGAAATGCCATCAGGCCTGCATGGATGAACAAGGAGCTCCTGGACCAACTCAAGCACAAAAAGGAAGCCTAAAGAGAGTGGAAGCAAGGACAGGTAGCCTGGGAGGAATACAGAGAAATTGTCCAAGTAGCCAGGGATCAGGTTAGGAAAGCTAAACCCCTGATGGAGTTAAATCTGGCCTGGGACATCAAGGGCAACAAGAAAAATTTCTATAGGTATGTTGGTGATAAAAAGAGGACAAGGGAAAATGCAGGCCCTCTCTGGAAGGAAATGGCAGATCTGGCTACCCAGCATAGAGAGAAGGCTGAGGTGCTCAATGACTTTCTTTTGCCTCAGTCATCACTGGCAAGAGCTCCAGCTGCACCACTCCAGTTGCAGAAGGCAAAGGCAGAGACTGGGAGAATGAAGAACTGCCCACTGTAGGAGAAGATCAGGTTCAAGACCATCTAAAGAACCTGAAGGTGGACAAGTCCATGGGACCTGATGAGGTGCATCCGCGGGTCATGAGGGAACTGGCAGGTGAAGTTGCTAAGCCACTATCCATCATATTTGAGAAGTCATGAAGTCTGGTGAAGTTCCCACTGACTGAAAAAGGGGAAACATAGCCCCCATCTTTAAAAAGGGAAAAAGGAAGTCTCAGGGAACTACAGGCTAGCCAGTCTCACCTCTGTGCCCGATAAAGTCATAGAGCAGATCCTCCTGGAATCTAAGCTAAGGTGCATGGAAAAAAAGGAGGTGATTGGTGACAGCCAACATGGCTTTATTAAAGGTAAATCATGCCTGACAAATCTGGTGGCCTTCTACGATGGGGTTACAGCATTGGTGAGTAAGAGCAGAGTAACTAACATCATCCACCTGGACTTCTTCAAAGTATTTGATGCTGTCCTGCATGACATGCTTGTCTCTAAACCGGAGAGATGTGGATTTGATGGATAGACCACTTGATGGATAAGGAATTGGCTGAATGGTCACATTCCGAGAGTCACAGTCAACAACTTGATGACCAAGTAGAGACCAGTGACAAGCGGTGTTCATCAGAGGTCGGTATTGGGAACGGTGCTGTTTAACATCTTAGTTGCCAACATTGTCAGTGGGACTGAGTGCATCCTCAGCAGCTTTGGGTGCTGTGGTTGATATGTGGGAACGAAGGGATGCCATCCAGTGAGACCTTCACAGGCTTTAGAGGTGGGTCCATGCAAACCTCATGAAGTTCAACAAGGCCAAGTAAAAGGTCCTGCACATGGGTTGGGCATTTCCAAGCACAAGTACAGGCTGGGAGAAGAATGGATCAAGAGCAGCCCTGAGGAGGAGGACTTGGCAGAGTTGATTGATAGGAAGCTCAACATGAGCCAGCAACCGTGTCCTGGGCAGCATCCAATAAAACGTGTCCAGCAGGTGGAGGGAGGTGATTTTGTCCCTCTACTCTGTTCTCGTGAGGTCCCACCTGGAATACTGTGTTCAGCTCTAGGGCCTCCAACAGAAGAAGGATATGGACCTGCTGGAGCAAGTCCAGAGGAGGGCAACGAAGATGATCCAGGGGCTGGAGCACCTCTCCTATGAAGACAGGTGGAGAGAGTTGGGGTTGTTAAACCTGGAGAAGAGAAGGCTCTGGGAAGACATTCTAGCAGCCTTCCAGTACCTGAAGGGGTCCTACAGGAAAGCCGAAGAGGGACTTTTTACACGGGCATGTAGTGATAGGACAAGGGGCAATGGATTTAAACTGAAAGAGGGTAGGTTTTGATTATATGTAAGGAAGAAATTCTTCACTCCGAGGGTGATGAAACATTGGAACATGTTGCCCAAAGAAGTCGCGGATGCCTCATACCTTGAACTGTTCAAGGCCAGGTTGGATGGGGCTTTGAGCAACTTGATCTAGTGGAAGGTGTCCCTGCACATGGCAGGGGGGTTGGAACTAGGTGATCTTTGAGGTCCCTTCCAACATAAACCATTCTATGATTCTATGTACAAATTACTAAGATTTTCATTCTGCAACAATGGCTGGTGTTTAGTAAATACATCATTATCACATTGTGGACTAGTTTACTGTTACCCCATTCTCATTTACCTTATCACAATCCCCATTCTTTATTTGTTTATCAGATTTGTTTTGCTTTATTGGACTTTTCACTTCTAAAATCTGGAAAAGAAAGAAAATCCTGTAAAAAAATGCATCATTGAATACAATTACATATGAAAAATTCTGCTATCAGTTAGTAACACAGAGAATATAACATCTGGAGAAAACATAATCAAAACTCAAAACTAAGCTTTTCATTCTTTAATCCATACAACTTACTCATATTTTTTTTTTAAAAGAAAGCAGCTTACAGCAGAAAATGCTGAGTTGCTGGAATGAGGTGATATTGATATTATTAATTCTTAAAAGAATTAATTTCATGTCATTTAAAGCCTCCTCAAGGCTTTTTTTGTATCTTTTGCATGCTGGTAGGATAAGAAGACTGATTTTGCAGATACAAAACGATGCTGAGGTACTCTCTCCAGTGCCTTTGAAATGTCGACATGATTGGTACATTTTTCCTGTGTTTTTTTTTTTTCCCAGTGCTGTCTTTTCTCCTACAATAGAGATTTCAGTGTTTAGAAACATAGCCTTTGAAATGACCACGAGTTGTAACTGAAAAAAAAAAAAGCATTTGACAGTAATATCTCTTGCATTTAAATGGTACTCTTTCCTCAACGCCATACAAAGCCACTTACTACCACATATATAAACCAAGAATGCTTCAACCAGTCCTAAACCACAGTCAAGAGAGCATGTCAACAAGCAGCAGAACACCATGCTTATTACGAAAATTTTAGGATTAAAGTAAATAAGATTTTTGGGAAACAGAACTGTTGATTGTTCTTCCAATTTTTTCCACACACAACACACATATTTTGAAGCCAAAAGTAGTGTTCAAAAACCAAAATAAAAATCACCATGTTATTCCTAACCTGGAATATGATCAGTTCTTCTGAAAAACATGAAAGGAAAATAAATGATCACAGATGATGGGAGATTTTGATTTGCATTTCATTGTAAGTAAGGCTCACATCACTAACATGATCATCTCCAAAACCACAACGGGTAGTCACAACACAGAACAAAACTCAGCAAATAAAACAAGGAAATAAGGTCTGTAAAAGCAAGTCTTCTAGACTAGCAAGAAGCCTCACTGACAGCTTTTTGTAAGTTCCCTCTGATTTCTACTTTGCTTGGCATAAGTGACTAAAATTGCATATATGCTCCCCAGGGTGACCAGTACCATAGGAATACAGTAGGAAGGCAGCTATTTGCCTACATATGAAAGCGACTACAGACCCAAGTTAACTTTACCTGAGGATTTACTTGGCCAAGAGTGAAGCATGGCCAGAAAGCAAAACATACTTCTCCAAAGAAAAATCCTAGTTCTTTGATTCAGCACCCCTTGGCTGTATAGGCCAGTGGAAGAGCAAGTCTTGTTTTGAAAAAAAAAAAACCAACACAGACCTCTAGGCATGGATCCAGTACTTTTTATATGCTTTTCTTGTTTTTAAGGAAGAAAATTGTTGGTTTCAAACAGAACCTTCGGAAGGACACAGTATATTTGAAAAAGTGGCTTCCTTACAGTGCTCTTGATGTGTAGTGAAATCTAACACCTTAAGCACTCTTGTTTGGATGAGACAGCACCAATCACATCTGAGGAAGCTTATATTAAATCTGTCTTAGCTCTTTAGTTCTATGGATGGTGTTAGTCAACACAAGCCTAATTTCATCAGTCAAAAGCATCACTCTGGCAAGTAGCAATACTCTACACCAAGTAAGTATTTCAAACATGTCTACGATTCATACAATTTGAATTCTCATAATGCTTCTCTAAATTTCTGATTTTCAGCTAGATTATAAAATCCAGCTCCATTATAAGAATGGAAGAAGGCATGTGACATTCAATTTTAGCTGGCACACTGCTATTGTTTGGAGCGTTTATATACTCAGGTAGATTTGTTAGATCACTGAAGGGGAAAGGAACATGAAAGACATGACTGAGTGAGCTGCTGATACTGAGACTTAAAATTACTTAACGATTACGTTGCCCCTGTAGAAGTCAGTCTTGATTAAACAACAAGCCATAGGTAGGTGTTTTATTTTTCTTGTGCTTATGTCTCCTGTAAATGCAATATTCTTCATCTTTATAGTTTGCTTTCTCTCCGTAAGACTCTCTTAAAAACTTGTAACTTTTGCACAGATCAAGTTAGAAAAGTCTACAGGGTTTCTGGCGGAAATGAGAATGCTTTCTGGACAGGCAAACTCCTTCGTCTCTGTGCACAAACTACTCCCTAGTTTTATTTTCCCCACAGCATATTTTAACTTAAATGACATGAATAATAATGTTTTGGGTTTGCATGATAAATAACCTTGTACTGGAAACCTTATTAGAAAAACAATGACAAGTAAATAATTTCTGCCAGACAACTGAAGCAGTTCACCTAAGAGATATAGGAAAGACTCATCCATAAAACTCACCATCTAAACCACAAACTTTTATTAATACATGTAGACACTACTCTAACTATATCAATACTGTAAGCAGCCATTTATTGCCAGTCAGTAAACTATTTCATGACTGCTTTGTGTCTGATCCAGCTGACACTGGGAATTAATTATAGGTCCCTAAAATGAGTGATTAGTGATGTATTTTATAAATTACAACCTTTTTTTTAAAGAATATCAGCTTTTATGTTTAATTTTTTTATTTGGAGAGGCTTACTTTATTGGTGACTAGAGGTGAGTTAACTCCGAAACTTCAATTCTCCAGTTGCCCCTGACGTATTTTGTAGCTCTAAGTTATTTATTTTTTTTTTAAAAAACAGAACTACCCTAACTTTTCTACCTCAAAAAAAGTAAAAACATTAGCTCTTACAGATGAAGAACAAGTACTCTGACAGTAAAGTAAAAAGTATTGTGTCTTCTAGAGAAGTAAAAAATATTGTGTCTTCTAGATTAACACTGGTGGGGGGAGAGGGGAAGAGATGAATGAATAAACTCCCAAGAATGAGTCTCTGGATATGAACTGTATCTACTGCTAAATACAAACCCAAACCTGCATCAATTGTTCAACTGAGACTATAAAGTCAGTTTGCATTGTTTACCTTACAAAGCTAATACATACAGAAAGGACACACTTCTTCAAATACTGATGAAAATATTACTTTGGTCTACAGTATTTGCTAAATCAAATACCTCTCCTTCTCCTGAAAAAAAAGCTCTTTATGTCAGTGTACAGACTAAGTAACTGCACTGAAGTAAGCAGTAAGTCCCATCAGCTCCCCAGGACCGCATTTATGATCCTGATGTTACCTGGTTGTTGCTGGTTTTCAGTAAAGGTAGTGCTGGTTCATGACGTAGTGGTGAGGAAGCTGAACTGCTGTCACTGTCACTTCCATCACTCAGACTAACCCTATGGAAAAACAGAGCCAAGAGATTATACCTCCAGACAAAAGGCTGTTTAAGAGGAGTGAGCCAAGCTTGCACCTTGAGGAAGGACACTAAGGACGACCCCTTGCTAAGCAAGCCATCATTAGTCAAGGTCACATGGAAGAGAGGCATCTGAGCAGGGTCGCACTATGGAAAAAGCTCTGTGTAGCATGGAGAACGAGGCTGTCTGCCTGCACTTGGCTGAGATGACGTGTCCAGTTAACAGCAGCTAACGTTACAGAAATGGTTAAATAGAACATTAAATTGCTGTTCCCAGCTCCTGAAGTGAGTCTGTATCTCATTTCATAGCCACGGGGAAGCAGGAACATGTTTTGTAGAGATACTTTTCTGCTCTTCTAAAAGCTTTCTAAACAGCAGTACTTGCAACTCGGACAACTGCTTCACTGAGAAGTTTCTTGTTTGTCATCATAAATAAGACTCTCTTTCTTGGCTAAAATTTAAAAACTTAGCATCTCAGGAGAGGGAATACGAAAAAGCTCAGCTCCTAGTCAGTCTCACCCTTCATTTACTTATGAACAACAGGGAATATGTACTTGTTGGAAGGGAAAAAAGTTATCTAGGATTAAAAGAAGGTAGAGAAACATTAGCCTTAAGGTTTTGTTAAAAAACTGAAAGAAAATCTCTACACTTTGAGACAAGTTGAGCTTGAGATAATCCTTTATACAACCACTGACACGAACAAATTCTCCAACAGCTAGTCATCTCGGTCTTTTTCTCCTTGATTCCAGCAATCAAGGAGTTGAAAGTGCACAAGGGAAGCAGCTGACAGTCAATAATGTTTTCCTATTATCTTCCCATTTAAGCACTAGTTGACACTGTCACTCATGCTGTGCACTTGCAGCAAAACCCTGTGGATTAGACAAAGAACTCACTATGAAAAAGTTTGAGAGAGACTGTTTCAGGTTTTCTATAACCTTCAACAACTTTCAGATGCAGCTTCAAGCTGCCCTAAGAACAGATGACTTTTGGAACATGCTCTCAAGTTAGGATGCAGAAGCATTTTTTTAAAAAGCAATTTCTGTGACAGATGCTTGCTTTACCTCTGTCTGCACTTTCACACATTACCTACTGCATGAAGCGCAGAAATTACTTGGAATTCAAATTTCATTGATTCTGATCCAATTTAACAACCTAATCAAACTAGTAAGCAGAGAGATCTTGAAAATGAGACACTATGTACAGAATAGCTCATGTGGCAATTGAAGGACTTAATTTTATCTCAGTTATGCCAGAGAGTAATTATGACTACTCCCCTGAAGTCACAATGGCATGAAATCAAGGAGAGTCAAATGAACAGGAAACATCCTAACTATATGGATTAGTACAGAAATAGTTCGTATTGGGAATGGCTAATTATGTTAGTTTTCAGAAGAGGCACTTTTACATGCAAATGCTTTAAACAGAGTCTGAATTCTCAGCCCATTTGCTACTCAGCATTCTCTGACAACATCAGACCTCACCCCATTACTAACAAACACAATGTCTTGGCCACCAGGCTACTTGCAATCACAAGACACTCACCTGCGACTCCTGCTTCCTCCTCCAGTATTCACAGGTCTTTCCATCTCAGAATCATTGTCATTTTCATCTGCTTCATCTGAATCATCTTCATTATCATCTGAATGAAGATCTTTCATTATAGACCTCAATGGACCTGAAACAACAGAGGCAATAAAATACACAAACGAAGTTCACTTTGCAGTGTTCCAGGCAACACATTCAGCTTTAGGTGATAGAAAACTACCCTCCCCACACAGCCTTGGGAAGGGAGAGTCTGAAACACTAAATAAATGAAGCAATGGACTGGTGGTTTATGCTACAGGGACTTATTCATGAATCATTTACTCACACGAGCAACTCAGTCAGCTTCAACAGACTTACTCATGGCAGCAAAGTGACTCATATGCTCAAGTGTTTGCATGATTGGCCCCCCAAACCACAGCTGAAGTAAGTAAAATACTGTCATGCTAGGAGAAATAGACTATTACTGTATTATTATTATTATTAGAAGCAAGATTCTTTTGCACTGCTGGGTTTTAGCATTTTTTGTGTTCTCAAATGGTATTATATGCAAGCGAAGACCTACTGAGACATACTGATCAGTAACAGTACATTTCTCAGGTTAATCTATGCCTTGACAAGCAGAGTCTAACAAATGTTTCTGACTAACTTGGACCAGCCAAGGCAGTCTTTGTCTTCCTGTTTTTTATATATTTAGCTTTAGCTGTTCCCTTTATTTCAGGGTCAACTTCAGGTCAAGTAAGCACTTTGCCAATGTTCATATGTAAAAAGTGCACCAATCCCACACAACACCACGCTATCTCTTTTCCTGAATTAACAAAAGGTACAAAGCTTGCTCAGAAAACTGCATTAAATTCAATTGGGGATTTTGGTTTTATTTTATTCAATTTATTTTGCTGTAAAAGACAGTTACAGAAAGAGGAATACGTTTAACGTATCTGGGAAATGTAAAACTACAGCTGCTTGAAGTAAGAATGGGCAAAAGTAGCTTAGGACAAGGAATGAAGCAGGATTGGTGCCACAGGACATTTAACTGGGAAGTGCAGCCCATCTGAGACACGAAGCAGCAAGTAAAAGCAGCGGGGATGGCTGCAGGAAGAGTGATTACTATTAGGGTTCTGTAATTCCTTCAGCCCTGGAAACATTAAGCACTAACATGAACAAAGTGAGTTTCAGAATGTTCTTCAAAGGGAGATGAAGCTTGCAACTCTCTATTTGCTAATGGAGAAGCAGAGTCAAGGAGGGTCATCCCTGGTCACTGCCAGAAGAGAAGATAGACCACTGTCTGTCAGGGTCGTACTCCTACCAGAGAGCGCGTGCCCTTCATGGAAGGGATGGCTTTATGGATTATTCCAGACCTAGCAAGGCTCAGGTCACAGGCATCGTAACTAGTTTTGTGAAAGTGACTTCAAAGCCCATGTTGAGAATGATTTACCACTAAGGTTGCACTAGAGCTTTCATAAATTGGTGCAGTTTGGGAAGGTTCAGATCAATGGTTTCTCTTTTCTGTTTTCACACCTTAAGGCTGGCTGGGAAGAAGCCCTGACAGTGCTGATGGGCAAATTCCTGGTGGACCAGACACTTGTACAGGTGACAAGGAAAGGGGAGCTATACTGAAGTGCTTCTTGTCCACGAAACCATCACTGATCTGCATGAGCAGCTGACCTGTGCTCCATTTTCTGTTCCTGTTTTGTCGGGCAGACAACGCTTAGCTGTTCACAAATGGTAACTTGTAGGCTGAATGAAATATCTAATCATCTGACCATTGAAGGAGGGAAAGGACTCCTTTGGCTTTTAATAGAAGTCATAATGTACATATTTCCTTTAAAAGGGAGGAGAGACGGCACTCTCAGCAGCATTAGCACAGGGATGAAGGAAGAATTGGCCCATTTTGATCTTTCGGAAAACGTTCTTATTGGCCCTTGACTGTTGAGGTGGGTGAATGAGAGACATAGTGTAGGGAAGCTAAATGAATTGACGTAAAGGGTTAAAAGAGGATTAAATTATAAATACACAAAGTAGAATTCAAGAGAGTTAAAAGGGTAGAACATAAGGGTATTTCCACAGCCTAGACTTAGCCTAGAAAGATGTCCTGGTCTCATCCCTTTGACATACAAATACATGGCTTGGGCACTGAACACGTTCAGTTAACTGAAACTCCCAGAAAGCAGCAATAATCACTATTTACTGTGGCAAGAAAGAGGAGACTTATGTACCACTTGCACTTCAGAGTTGTTCACATCAGCATGTACTTGAGAAGTACATGAAGTTCAAAAATATGAAAGACAGTCTGTGATAGTCTTAAATATGACCCAGAAGAGATGGATGGATCCAGTCTGCTCAGAAGAAAACCTGAGGTCAACAGTTTTTTGCCCAGCATAAGATAACAGATAAAGGAATGGGTATCCAGATCTTTCGGCTTGTAATGAACAGTTCACACCACTAATGATGTTTTCATAAGAGCAAATATGGGGTTTCAGCAAGAAGGGGTTCTGTTTAGCCTTAGGTAAAAACTAAATGCCTGAAGCCAGTCATCAACTACAGTTCACTTTAGCTCTTGCCTTCTTCCATCTGTGAGCTGCCAGAAGACATTAGAAAATCAGTACCAGTCACCTAGAGAAAGGTAGTAGGACAGATATGCATCATGTGTAGATCTATTTAAAAACAAACTGCCTGCCTGCGGCGCTAATGTATTTTCATAACCTTAAATCAAGTCTACCATTGAGGAATATAAATGGATAAAACAAATGCAATTTTAATTAGTCAAAAGCTGCTTTTTTAATGCTCCTGATCCAAAGAACAAAACAAAAGCTGATTAAGAATCTATCAGTTGTACAATCTTATAAACCCAGGGAAAAAGGCCAAGCAGGAACTAAGCAGTTTAATAGATCATGTAGAATGAATCTCAACTTATTTACAGAAAACCTGTCTTGGCAAGCTCTCTGGGAAGAAAAAATGCATTTCTTTACTAAGTTCCAAGTAAACCATAATTATTAGCCAGAAAACCAAAATGCAAACTTAAAGTCATCTTAAAGTCTAGCTATCATCTTCCCCTGACATGCAGCTAAAGTAAATACTGTATGCTCATAAAACTTCCCAATAGTATGGGAAGATCACAGGCCTTCGAAAGGGTCCATATACACATATCCTTGGGCTTCCCATGGGAAGCCACAGCTTCCTGAGCCGGGCTTCAGATGGAGCCAGGTGCCATGTCACCTAACCCTGCAAAAGGACAACATCAGAAACAGAAGCTCTTCTGATTTTAGCATCCGTTAAGTGACTGGCATATATTTAGTGCTTCAAAACAAACACCCTTCACATCCTTTTCCCAGATACAGATTTTCTCCCCTTTTATTTTGCCCTTACAGCCACATCCGAAAACAACCTGAGGAAAAGTCTCTGAAGCAAAACTGTGGCCAGTTCAGGCTGCGAAAGGCAGGAGAAAAGTGGTAATGAGACGCCACCAATTTTGGTTTTATTGGCCCCCTCATTTCACACATTCCTTTCAGTTTCTTTTCCTTTGTTGATACCTTGTTGTCTGCTGTTCTGAGATGGTGCAAAACTGGAACTGGAGCTGGAGCTGGAACTGGCAGGACTGGGCTGCTGAGACTTAAAAGATAAAAAAAAAGAACATAAGTAACATTGGAAGAAACATTTTTGCCTGAAGTGCTTACTGTTAGCTACTGCCCAAGGCATGCTGTCAAGAAAAAAGAACTATGGAACAGAGTAACACTCAAAGACCTTTATTTCAGGTGTCAGTGAGGCAAACACTGTGGAAATTGCTATGCACTCAACACACTTGCTACACTACTCCATCATATCTAGTTCCTTACTAAAGCCAATATCCTAACAAGAAGTTCCCAATGCCTCACTCGAAAGGCTACATAACATGAGAGCCTAAATGAGTTTATGATAGACTTAAGGCTCCCGTGTACTTATAATGCTGTAGCTGCAACATCTTCCAAATTAGTAATGAGTAGAATAGAAGAACAGAGGAAGACCTGAGCAGACCACACTAAATACCAGAAAACCTCAGACAGTTTTCTTTTTTCTTGCTTAGAAAATAAGTCTTACGAGGAGGATTCAAAACAAACTTTCATGCTGTTATTGGATTTCTCCTTATCCCAACACTTTCCAGATGAATTAAGATCGTACAGAAACAGTGATTGAACCGGAAGACTGCCTTGTTACACAGGGAAATTATCTGGAACCCACAGATTACAAAAGAGAACTAGAACTTTAAAAAATAGTTGTTAAGATCAGTTTACATTATTTAAGAAACAGTTCTAGACACTGTTTTTCCACTATTGCTTAAAATGTATAAATTTCTCTCTAAAAGTCTACAAAATTACTGAAAAAGGCCTATTACTTCATCTAAAAATTCCAAATGACTTTTCTCATAATGGTTATGGCTTATGATGGTTGTACTGAGAAGTCTTGCTTCCTGCTGCCACGTTGCATCTCTCCATATACTTTTTTGCTGTTTCATAGGCTGAATGGCTTGAAGGGCGAGGGTGTTGGTAGGTACTTGGACACTCATCTGTGTACATGAGACAAAGAACAAATCTGGTATGTGGCCACAGGGGATGATAACAGAGAACAGAAGGAATGGCGAAAAGCAGGTTCAGAAGAAATGATCGAAAAATCTACTGCTGAAAAGAAAACCTGCTTACACTTCAAATTTTATAAAACTGCGTTGCCATGATGTGTTATCCAGGCTAACAGAAGTTTCCTGACTCTCCTTGCCCGTATAATATCCCTCCTGATTAAGTTAGAACTAAATTGTTCTCAAAAATAACAGCTGTAATACCTAGCCACTGTAAAACTCCGTTTCCACGCACACAAGCTACCTAAGCCTAACAGTTGCTTTTTCTCCATAAATCAATCTATTGTTGCCTTCCATAATGAGCAGGCAGATTTACAGCCTTTTACTGCCTTTTCTCACAATGAGAAATGCCTATTTGGGCAGCACAATGCTTGAGAAACACACCATTAACATCTGCTCTCCTCAAATCAACATCAGCTCTGGTTCTCACAGACACACAGTCAAAATACAAACCCTTGATCTGACTAGACGGGTATATACAGCTTGTATGCAGGTGAATCCACCCTGTGCAATAACACTCAACCCAAACAACAACACAACCCACTTCTGAGTACCAAGAGAGATTCTTACATGGCCCTTAACATCACACCTCTTTGGAAGACACTGCAGCATCACTTGACGCTGCTCCAAAAATCAAGTAATCTGGAAAAAAAAAAAAAACCAACTTTTTTTTTACTGCCTGAACTTCTGCAAAACCCTACAAGATTTTTAGCTGTAAAATAACATAAAACAGACTGCACTTATGAAGAAAAAGAGTCAATGCAAACTTTAAAGACATCATCATTCTGGAAACTGTTTTCAGTCTTCCAGCTTCAGGTTACTCTTAAACATCTGGTTTATCTGTCGCTTTTTGCAGCAAAATTACTATCTGACCAACTGGTTTCTGCAGATTTCCATTAACTGTATATTTCCTTTATTAATTTCAACATGAACTTTAACTTACATAAAATCCATTCCATTAAAAAATAGTAACATATTTAGTAACAAATACTAAAGAACTATCATATTTAGTTTTAAATACTTGAAGTGCCAAAACTGTAGGAAAAAAAAAAATCACACAGGTGCAGAGATATTTGTCACTATTAAAGCTTCACTCCTTTCTGAACCAGTTTACTGGAAATGAAAAAAACAGAAAAGGCCTGATGCCACTCACATTATAAGGAATGCAAAAGCAGTCAAATTCCTCCGTGTCGAAATTTTCTCCTAGCATTAACTAACTGAGACAGGATCACAAGAAGGAATGGATATGAATACACATAAAGTGGTTACAATACTTTCCCACTAAAAATTTTGCTCTGCTTTAACAAGATCACTTTGAGAAGCTAAAACCATAAAAAGTCCCAATGAAACATAAATTGTCATCCCCGCTCTTTTTAAAAGGGTTCTTAATGCCTTTTGAAACAATTTACATTATTTTCTTAAACGGATCTGTCTGAAAATTTATTCCAAGGAATACAGATTAGCATAAATGTTAAAATTATTAAGTATCAGAAATCAGACCTCGCTTTTTTGACTTAGAAAAATCTGGAGTGAAACAGCTGCTTTTAACATAAGAATGAATGTTATTAACAGAAAAGACTTGCCTTTTTAGAAGGAACTAAAAATATGCCTTCCATACCTGAATACAGATTAGTGCCAACAGCACTGATACTTTTAGTTACCAGAGGCTATCTTTTGTCACTTAAGCAATGCTTTTTGACAGTTTTACAGGCTGTTATCCCAAGGACTTAGGTATTTATGGCTTTATTCACTTGGGTTTTCTGCTCTTATCCATTGGTTACTAATCACCAAACAGTTTTGTTTTGTTTTTTAAAATGCGTCTGAAATTAGCTAAAGGGTGTCCTTCAACAATAAAAGCTTAAGACAGTACCAGCAAAGACCTTTTCTCATATGTCCTCTTCCTGTTTTACTAGTTTTCCTGCAGACAAGCTAATGAGAGTTTGGGCCCGAACTGTTCATTAGTGCAATGACCCGATATGATTTATTGTATTCTTAGACAGTCTACTTCACTTTAGTGCTCTCACACCGATGCACAGGAGACACTAGCTTCTTTATTAGAACTGGTTGAGAGATTCAGTGCTTTGAAATTGTCTGGCAAGAAAAAGAAGTTTTCTTTGGGTCAAGTTTTCCCTGAAAGGTACCTTTTTCATCAGCTCTAAATCACTTGGCTTCTGTCATTTCCAAACTCGTCTGTTTTTACAAGTAGAACAGCAACTTACTCTTGAGCTGCAAACAATTTTCATGCAAACCCACCTGTTTATGACACAGGATATAACAGAGCTGTTTCTGTAATATTTCATTATTGCCTGGATTCATACAACAACTTCTAAAAATAAACCCCATCATTTCAAGTTCCTTGTTTACATTAAAAACTAGAAAACATCTGCATGTGGGTGACAATGGCTTTTCTTGCCTTCCCCTGGACCATTTTTAAAGGAAGCTTACATATTGTTTCCTGAAATAAAATTTAAGTGGTGTAGTAATATCCCATTTCATATCAGCCGGTCTACATATTTCCTATTTTTATGGACAATAGTCTAAAGATTTATGTTTCCCAGTGTGATACATGCTGAAAAGTCTATCCACTTAAAACTGCTTATAGCTGAGTATTACTTCCACTTCCACATTCTAGGAAGTTAGCTTCTCAGGGAGGAGGAACATGCTCTGCCAGAACAAGCCTTCTTCACTAACAGGACCCTTGTACTTGAAATTTCTACTGCCTCTTAAGCGTCCTGTCACTGACCACCACCTCAGCTTTTAGTGCAGTAATCCAACCCATCTTAGCTCAAAGGACAGAACAACCCCAGCTCATCCACCACATGTCCACATCCGCCACTGCCAAGGGGAGGCACCGTCCGGGTGTTCATGATAAGCCCGAACTGAGCTGTTTGCCCTTTGCCTAAATTCTGTATCACCACATCTCCTGTCAAGCTGCTACAATAGCAACTGACCTCCAAAGCAAGATAAAACTGTCCCTTTTTAACCATTCACAAAAGCTAGCTTGCAAATTGCAAGCTCACAGAGAAAATGGAAGAACAAGGGTATGCAGTGGGAAGTGGAATTTATTATTTTCTTCTAGAAATGGAAATACTTATTAGTAACTGACATTTAAGGAACCAAAAAATTATTTATAAAAGTAATTTAAGATTTAGCAGTTGTAAAATATAAACAGGAAATGCCTGAACATTGATCTTTGAGAGGAGATTCATAGATTCATAGATTTCTAGGTTGGAAAAGACCTTAGAGATCATCCAGTCCAACCGTCCCTAATCCCCATTAAACCATATCCTCAAGTAGATCATCCACCCTATTCTTAAACACATCCAGGGATGGGGACTCAACCACCTCCCTGGTCAGCCTATTCCAGTGGCTGACAACCCTTTCAGAGAAGAAATACTTCCTAACATCCAACCTGAATCTCCCCTGACTAAGCTTATACCCATTTCCTCTTGTTCTGTCACCCATCACTAATGTAAAGAGCCCTTCCCCCACCTCCCCACCATCTTTTCTCAAGTATTTGTAGGCTGTAATCAGGTCTCCCCTCAGCCTCCTCTTCTCCAGGCTAAACAGCCCCAACTCCCTCAGCCGCTCCTCATAAGTTTTATTTTCCAACCCCTTGACCAGTTTAGTCGCCCTTCTCTGGACTCGCTCCAGGAGCTCAATATCTCTCTTAAAGCGAGGGGCCCAAAACTGGACACAATATTCCAGGTGCGGCCTCACCAGTGCCGAGTACAGGGGCAGGATCACTTCCCTGTTCCTGCTGGTTACACTATTCTTGATACACGCCAGTATCCCATTGGCCTTTTTGGCCACCTGGGCACACTGCTGGCTCATATCAAGCCGGTAGTCAACCAACACCCCCAGGTCCTTCTCCACCAGGCAGCTCTCCAGCCACTCTTCCCCGAGCCTGTAGCGATGCTTGGGGTTTTTATACCCCAAGTGAAGGACTCTGCACTTGGCCTTATTAAAGCTCATGCCATTGGCCTCAGCCCAACGATCCAGTCTGTTCAAATCCCTCTGAAGGGCCTCCCTACCCTCGAGCAGATCGACACAGCCTCCCAGCTTGGTGTCGTCCGCAAATTTACTGAGGGTACATTCAATCCCCTCATCCAGGTCATTGATAAAGATGTTAAACAGAACTGGACCCAGCACTGAGCCCTGGGGAACCCCACTGGTGACCGGCCTCCAGCCGGATTTAGCCCCATTTACCACCACTCTTTGGGCCCGGCCATCCAGCCAGTTTTTAACCCAAAGGAGGGTGTGCCTATCCAGGCCAGCGGTTATCAGTTTCTCAACCAGAACACTATGAGAAACTGTATCAAAGGCTTTACTGAGGTCAAGGAAAACTACATCCACAGCCCTTCCCTCATCAACCAGGTGGGTCACCCTGTCATAGAAGGTGATCAGGTTTGATTGGCAAGACCTGCCTTTCATAAACCCATGTTGACTGGGCCTGATCACCCAGTTAACCTGTATGTGCTCATTAATAGCACTCAAGATAACCTGTTCCATGACTTTGCCCGTCACCGAGGTCAGACTGACAGGCCTGTAGTTCCCCGGATCCTCCTTCCGCCCTTTGTTGTAAATGGGGGTAACATCCGCCAGCCTCCAGTCAGTGGAACTTCCCCAGTGAGCCAAGACTGCCCAAAGATAATGGACAGGGGTTTGGCAATGACATCCGCCAGCTCTCTCAGGACTCTCGGGTGGATACCATCAGGCCCCATAGACTTGTGGGCATCCAGCCGAAGGAGCAGATCCTTGACCCGTTCCTCTTGGATCACAGGAGCTTCGATTTGCTCTCCCTCTCTGCACTCAGACACCGAAGGCCAGCTCACCTGGGAACTACTGACCTTATTATTAAAGACTGAGGCAAAGAAGGCATTAAGGACCTCAGCCTTGTCCTCATCCCTAGTGACTAACGTACCCCCTGAGGCCAGTAGGGGCTGGAGGTGATCTTTAGCCCTCCTGTTGTTATTAATATATTTATAGAAAGACTTTTTGTTGTCCCTTACAGAGCTGGCTAGTCTAAGTTCCAGTTGGGCTTTTGCCCCCCTGATTATCTCCCTACATGCCCTAACTTCCTCCCTGTATTGATTCCTGGATGCCTGCCCATTCTTCCAAGACTTATAGACATCCCTTTTTCTTTTGAGATGTTCCCAAATCTCCTTTGTCATCCAAGCTGGTTTTCTACCCTGGCGGCTCGACTTCCGGCACACAGGGACAGCTTGCTCCTGTGCTTCCAGAATTTCCTTTTTGAATAGTAACCATCCCTCCTGCGCCCCCTTACCCTTGAGAGCTGTCTCCCATTGGACTTTGTTAACCAGACTTCTAAACAGTCCAAAGTCAGCTCTCCCAAAGTCCAGCTTGGCCGTTTTAGTGTTCCCCCTCCTAACTTCCCCTAGAATTGAGAATTCTATTATCTCGTGGTCACTATGCCCTAGGCGTCCTCCAACCTTCACATCTCCCACAAGACCTTCTCTGTTCACAAACAGCAGGTCTAGGGGAGCACTTTCTCTAGTCGGTTCACTGACCAGTTGTGATAGGAAGTTGTCCTCCACACTCTGCAGGAACCGCCTAGACTGTTTCCTGACTGCCATGTTATACTTCCAACAGACATCAGGTAGGTTAAAGTCACCCATAAGGACAAGGGCTAGTGAGCGCGAGACTTCCCCCAGTTGTTTAAAGAATAGCTCATCAGTCCCACTGTCCTGATAGGGTGGCCTGTAGCAGATTCCCACTACAATATCCACCTTCATAGTCCCCCCTTTGATTTTCACCCACAGACATTCTACCAAGTCATCCCCAACATTTAACTCTAAACAGTTTAGAGATGGAGATAGTAATTTGGCAGAGAATGTGACTTATGGTATTGATACAATTAGCCACCTTAATTATTTATAGTAATTTCAAACAAAAATTCCAGACAAGGTTATTTGTTAATTAAGTTGAATCTGTATCTGCTACCTGAGCAAGTCCATGGGCCCTGATGGAATGCACTCATGAGTGCTGAGGGAGCTGGCAGTCATCATTGCAAGGCCACTTTTAATATCTTTGATTGATCACGGTGACTGTGAGAAGTGCCCAAACATTGGAGAAAAGTAAATGTCACTTCTGTCTTAAAGAAGGGCAAGAAGAAAGACCCAGAGTACTACAGGCCAATCAGCCCCACCTCAATCTCTGGGAAGGTGATGGAGCAGCTAACCCTGGAAACCATTTGCAGGCACTTAGGACATGAAAATCATCAGGAGTAATTACGCATGGCTTCACCAAGAGGAAGTAGTGATTGACCAACTTGATAACTGCTGTGATGAAATGATGGGCCTGGTAGATGAGGGGACAGCAGTGGGTATCATCTACCTGGACTTCAGTAAGGTCTCTGACACTGTCACTCCTAAGATCCCTGTAGACAAGTTGTTGATGTATGGGCTGGATGAGTAGACAGTGACGTGGACTGAAAACTGGATAAATGGCTGGGCCCAGAGAGTGGTTATTAGTGGTGCAATGTCTAGTTGGAGGCCGGTAGCTAGCAGTGTACCGCAGGGGTCAATACTGGGTCCAGTCCTGTTTAACATCTTCATTAACGATACAGATGATGGGACAGAGTATGTCCTCAGCAAGTTTACTGTTTACACAAAACCGAAGGAATGGCTGATATGCCAGAGGGTCATTCTGCCACCCAGAGAGACCGTGACAGGCTGGCAAACTGGACTGACGGAAACCTCAAGAAGTTCAACAAGAGAAGCGTGAAGTCCTGCAACTGGGGAAGAACAGCCCCATGCACCAACAAATTCTGGGGGCCACATGGCTGGAGAGCAGCTTGGCAGAAAAGGACCTGGGGATCCTCATGGATCTTATTAATGTATATAAATACCTAAAGAGAGGGTGGAAAGAGGACAGAGCCAGGCTCTTTTCAGTGGTGCCCAGCAACAGGACAAGAGGTAATGGGCACAAACAGAAACATGGGAGGTTCCCTCTGAACATCAGGAGACACTTTTGTCTTGCAAGGGTGATCAAGCATGGGCACAGGTTGCCCTGGGAGGTTGTGGAGTCTCCCTCCTTAGAGATACTAAAAAAACCCTCTAGACGTAGTCCTAGGCAATGAGCTCTAACTGGTCCTGGTTGAGCAGTGGAGTTGGACCAGATGACCATCAGAGGTCTCTTCTAACCTCAACCAGTCTGTGACTCTGTGCATCTGAAACACAGTCTTCATTTAACAATTAGTATCCAGAAAAGACCTCAAGCCAAACATAGATGTTACATCTGAACAGTTCCACTGGATGAAGCAGAATGTGCATTTCTTTAGAGACTCTCCTACTGGAAAACATATCCACTTTTCAAATAAAATCCTTCTCCTTCTACGTATTTATGTAGATATTTTGCCTTAGCTTTATAAATAAAAAATAAATTCGAGACACTGCTAACATAAAAACTCAAGAACTCAAGCTAACTACCACTGAACTAACACATGTGGATAAAAAAATTCTTTTGCATTATACTGCAAAGTACAGTTGAAACATGAAGCACTAGTGAAGGCCGTTGCCTGTAGGAATATTTTTGCAGAAGAAATCTCACTGGTAAGAGCAGAAAACACACAGTAAAGCAGACAAAGAAGTGCAGGAGAGAAGACTATGGTTTCTCACATAGAGCACCTGAATACTACAGTTTCCATGGATTTCATGCATACAAGACAACGAGTAAACTAAAGGTAAAATAAAGTAAAAAGGTGTACGATCATGTGAGTACAAATATGGTCCTTAAATTGAAAGAGCCAGAGTGCAAACTGATGGTAATTCTTGTCAGATAATCCCAACAAGGAAGGATGAAAACTCTGTTCTGAATATAGTAAGTCATGCTGGCAAAGACAGGATTATATAAAGTGTTAGGCTTTTCAAAATTAGCACAAAAATCTGTATCATCTGAACCACATTTCCCCAGAAATGTGTGAAAAGACATCAATATTTGAGAAGAATTCATAGTATGAGCAGCACAAGGTGGGGAAGTTAACAGTTCTATATTCTATTCAAAGTCTGAATTACGTGAAAAAAGATACACAAAAATGGGTCCCATGGATGGAAGATGAAGACATAAATTAATCACTTGTTTGAAGGATATTGCTTATCTTGTAAGCTCAGCGGCATGAAAGTCTTGTGACGAGAGAATTACAACTGTACACTGCTAAGTGTGGAAAGGACAAATTAAGCTGACAAGCAAAACTCAGATATTGATTTTCTGGGAGTTTGACTTTACAGTTTTGGAATTTTCCCTTTGAGAACCTTCACACATTCTATACACAAAGCTCTCATAAGCCAACAAAGGAGAGAAATGTGTTTTAGAAGGAAAGTCCAACCCTCAGTTTCACTACTAGATACAATGAGAAAATTCAGCCTAGATATTAAAGTCAATGTGAGAGTTTCATTCAAATAATCTACATTTTCTGCTCTAGTGGGAATAACAGCAACAGTACAAGATAGGTGGTAGCTGTTCTGGCCATTCCTGACAGCTGCTGTATCAGAAGCCAACACTTCTCAATCCTCTTCTGTTGCCCTATTTTCTTTCCTGTGCCCTGTTTTACGTATCAGCACTGAGAAGGGCAGATGTTGATGCAGTTCCACTTCCTTGTTTGGGAAATTGAACAGTTTGCTGCCACTTTTGGCACCGTAAAAAGGTTGTTCACCTAAATTCTCCTAGATCTGAGGTCCTGATGTTAGAAACTCATGTACTCGCATTAAAAAAGAAGCAGCTAGAGAATGATCTCACTACATGTAAAACTTCTTTTATGGATGTTATTCTGCACTACAGTACATTTCCACACCATTAGAGAACTGGTCTTCTCAGCAGGCACTCGCAGAGTCTGCAAATTTACCATAGTTCCTCTCTCTTCTTATGCAGCTCAAACTCTGTAAGAGTGCTCCTAGCATGACCTTATACTAAACCTTTACTATGCAGAAATCTTGTCAAGGTCATACACACCAAGTAAATACAGACCTAAATATATGAAAAATGACAGCTTTTCTTCTTAGAGTGTTGCCACAGAGTCCCTATGCACTATCTTTGCTATTGCAGACCACTGGCTACTGAACCCATGTCCCAGAAAATAAAAAAAATTATCCAAAATTTTAACACAGAAAGATCTAGCACAGCTCTTCCATGTCATCTTTGTGGGCCTTGACAGTTTTACAGCAAGCCTCATTGCATTTACTTTTTTCTCAGACTTAACTCCTGGGATTTACACGATTATGTGAAAATCTTGGCTTTCATTTCCGTAGATTCCAGTTTCAGTAAAAAGCTGTAGAGAGAAAAATACAAACAGCTATGTTGTACCCTAAAAAATTCTCAAGTCCCTTAACCAAAACAAAGTCTCTCAAACTACTTTTCAAAGTTTCATAGTTTTTAGCCAATCTTGTGATACTGAACAATGATTTTTACATGTTATGCTCTACATACATTTTTCTCTATACATATTTCTGAGGCATCTGTCAGTATGGTTCCTAAGCACTTGCTCTATGCTAACTTAAATTATAATGTATTTGTCTAATAGTTTTCACAAAAGATCATGCATATCACACAGAGAACTGTACAATGCTGATTCTCTGAGAAAAAGACACAGAACAGATTGCTGTCGTCTTACTGCTATTTTACCATTTATGACTGACACATCTGTGTGCTGTAACTTTGCCTACAAATGTACTTCTACTGATTACTACCAAAAATAATACTTATTTAAAGCTCCTTGTCCCTGCTTTGGAGACTTAAAATAGATTTTTTGATAGTGTGATCTCAGCTTCACATTAGCAGAAAGAGTTTTGCAACTGTTTCATAAGGTGTAGTAAGTTACTAACACAAGATAAAGAAAATAAGTTTAAAAAATAAGAATATCTAATACTTGTTTGTATTTAAACTAGATTTCAGTCAAATCATAATGTAGTGTAATATATTTGTAACATAATTGATAAAGCTAACTGAAGTTATTAAAAATATTGGCTATTATTATTATTACTATTGTTTAAAATACTAGCTAAATTAAGATCCCATGTACCACAAACCTGATCAAGACTGAGCTTTACAGTGTTCAAAGGATCAAAAAGGCTGCATTATGGCACAAATAAATCAAGTTGAACCACCACATCTACACACTGTGTTCTTTGGTTAAAATTGTAACATTTAACTCACAAAGTTTTACCTGCTCCTAAAAGTCCTCTGCCAAAGCAAATTAGGTCACCAAGAACACTGAGAGTGGCTTTCTCCTTTTGCCTTGAACCTGAGAAGCTGCAGCTGAACTGCTGTTGTCCAGAATATTCCGACCATGGCTCTTTACTTGATATTCCTGCCTACTCATGATATTTCACTCTCTGTGTGGAAGATGAAGTGTTTCACTGTGTTGAAACCACGTCCTTTTCATCCATAGAATAAAGAAAGGTTACTTGACTGACTTCTGTCCTAATCACAACTCACCAAGCATGACATTAAAGGACAAACTTTGCAATCATTTTCTGGTTGCGTTAATCGACGTTGAGGCCACTGATCCAGTTACTGCAGCCGCTGGTACCCATTATCCCCAGATACGTGAGTAATCTTCCCTTGGGGCACTCGGGCACCAGTAGAGCTGCCTGTTAACCTCAGCTAAAAAACACAGCTCTCCTGGTGATAAGGTGTATGTTATCAGTCACCTTTAAACATTCTCCTCTTGTGTCGCTCTGAGGTGATGACACAAGTTTTGTGCATATTTAAACAGACAAGAGCAAATAGCTCCATTTATCCTCATCTGCTAACTCTGCTGTCTGAAACGTTAATTCCTACAACACAGAACATCACTTCCTTCACTTTTGCCAGGTGGCTTGCAGCACAGCCAGCACACAATAAGCAATTCCTTCAAGGAGATTCAGACATCCACAACAACAACAGTTAACGCCTCTCAAGATAATCTGAAAAACCCTGCTACATACTTCTCCTAGAATCAGGCAGCCCTGTCTTGCTACACGTGTAAGCAAGGACTATTGTTATCAGTGGGACAAAGTCAGCATGAATTAGCAAATGTCGTGGTACCTTCACAGCCACACAGTCTCATGACAGAGTTCTGATTCCCAAAGCTACATGTACCTACTTGTTTTCAGCCTCAAATGAGAATGAACGGTGTGAGATATTGCTGCTCAGAGAGGAGCATTAGAAACCCCACTAACATACTCAAGGCCAGACGAAGTACAAACTACACGTTCTAGTTGGGCAGATAATGATTTTGATTTTCAACAGAAGATGCAAGCCTGCTTAGAAATTTTTAATACAAAATGTTAGCTTTTATAGGTATTACCACCAACTCAGCTAAATGTTTTACTCAAAGCTTTTTGTTTGTTTGTGTGTAGGAAAAAGTGTAAAGAAAATTCATTTTGCAACATCTTTTTCTAACAAATACATCAGCTGTACTAAAGTATTGACCAAGCCAAGTAAGACAGCACTACTGAATGATGACTCAGTGAGTTGAACCAAATTCACACCAACACTTCTTAAAGTTCAAGTGAACGACAGTTTTTCTATTGCTGGTGTGGTGGTGTAGGGCCACCTCCAGCAAACACTTAAATTATTGTTAGAATTAGGTGCCGGCATGAGGCTTTCCCTAAACAGTAACTGCTGCCTGGCGTGCCTTGATTTTGCAGTGAAGGAGTGGATGCTGTTTTTGCAATGGAACAGGCAACCACACAGAAGGCAAGGAAGAGCACGGCTGGATTACATCTGCTTTCACTTGCTCCCTGTAGCAGGGTTACATGCATGTGTCAACACTGGAAGAACAGTGACACACAGGCACTGTCACCCTCTAGCTTGGGGCAGGCCCATGATGTTCATCAGGAGCATCTCCCGCACATTCTGAAACGTTCCCTCAGCATTCCCCAGCGGTGCAGCATCGAGTACCAACAACCAGCACAACTTCAGGGCTCCACAGCATGGAGAGCCGAACGGCAGTCCCTCATCAGCAGGCTGTGAACCGTCATTAATTCTACAGACATTACACACGATATACTCACAGCAGCAGTGAGTTTGGGCAGCCTTTATCCTGCCTTGACAAAATTTTAACTTCAGGCGATTATGCAGTCTTTACATATGAAAATTAAACTGTGCATTTACAGCGTGTCCTGGAAAATTTACATCAGTCATCACTAGACTACAAGCTTCTGAATGGGAAGTGTTATGAAAATTATCTAATGAAATTCACAGGGAGTTTGGCAGCAAACTTTCAAAAACACAGGAGTTAAACGTGCCATTTTTGCCAAAGAAAACAACTGTGAACTTGATGGTTTCACATAAAAACCGAAAGGGCATAAAAGCCTTGGATAGATGTAACTATTGCAGACACAGTTAAACAATTTCAGTTGATAACTAACAGGTGATGGATTTTATTTTTATTATATGGAGCCATTTCTCTGGATCACAACACAATGTGCATAGGTATATAAAGCAACTTCATAGTAATGAAATCTGTAACAAGAAGTCTCACTCGACCATGATTAAAATAAAATACTCTATCTTTAGCATTTTGACCACAATCAGCCTCACGAAACTGTCACGACTTTACTGACTGGGCACAAAGTCTTTTTTTGCCACGAAACAAAGAATATAATGAAAATATTGTCACTGCACATACCCAGTTAAAATCCTTACTTTTTGCAGGCTAGCAGGTGCATAGAATTTTCCAGGGCTGAAATATAGAGAACAAGGCCCCTAGAGAAAAATGCACCTATGCAAACAATTTGCGTTCATCCACATGAGTAGTCTGAACTGACTGAAATGGGTGTAGCCAACACTTGTGAATAAAGTAAAATACTGAAGTATGAACTAGTAGCCTAAGAACACACAATATTATTCCTGTGGTCAACACACGACATTGCCTAAAATTGAAAAACAACTCCATATCCATGTCTTTGCCTCAAGAATGCAAAACTTCCTGACTCTCACAAGCTTACATTTTGAACCTGGACATTTAACCATATCCACATAGTTTCTCTCCACTGTTTTATTCTAAATCCTTAATATTTTTGTAAGCACACTGTGGTAACAAAAATATCTCAGTTGAACATCCGAGCTTGCTGCCACAGAGGAATCACTTACCTGTCCATCTTGCTGCTTCCTCATCCAGCAGTGGTTCATCTCACCACATACAGTGGAGATTAATATGCACCTGTGCTCTCGTGAGCAAAGCCAAAGCATCCTTCCCTTCATAGCATCAGCTAATAAATATAGGCTTAGCATAGCAGTCGAATGGTGCCACATTACAGTACTACTGATGGCCACAGAGCATACTCATGCCTGCTACCATTCCTCTAGGGAGGTCTGATGATCTTAGGCCACTGTTTCTCTCTGAGCACATATTCTGGAAGGAAACACCTTGGATTGTACAGTATTTACCTGACCTGCTGACACCCACCTGTTTGTGACTATTGAATTACTTCCTCGACACAGGAGTACTATGGGCAAACGTTCCCACAAGAGAGGCTGGCAGGGTTTTAAGAGCAACATTCACACCCGGACTAAGAGTAGTCAAACGCAGAAACAATGCATTAAAATATCAAGCAAAAAGGAAAGATTCTAAGAATACGGCAGGTTGCAAACCCACAGTGCCCAGCCTGCAATGAAGGACATCAGTATCAGTCCTCTTCTGCATCATTAAAGATCTCAAGAGTCACAATTTCACAAAAAACCCTAATGCCTAGCTTCCTTTTTTTTCCCCCCTGGGCATCTACATGAAAATTCCACATGGAGGTCTATTTCACTACTCTTATTTCTAACTTTAAATATTATCTGAAAGAGATCTTACTTAGGCTCCCAGCCCTGGCAGAAAGCAGGATTTTTCAGCTAACAAGGGTCTAGAGGTTTTACAAGACGATGGGGGTTTTCAAAATATTCTTCCACTTCTGTAATAGCTGAATTAATAGATTATGTGCCAGATCCAAAGTGGCATTTTACAAATTACTTCAAAAAGGTACCACGTTCTAAATTTAAGACTGCTTTAAGATATGCAAGCAGTTAATTAAGTACAATCCCATAGTCTATGTGGTCACTACTAGATTTTCATTGCTCTGTAACTGACTTCCTAAAGAGGAGTCCGTATTTTCTTTCAAAGGCTAATGACCCACTTTTAATAGTACTTTAAAGTATGCTGCTTTTAAACTCAAAAATCTTCACCCCTGAGCTGTCACAATTTGCTAGCCTGCATTTCTGCTCAGTTTGTATTTCCGTAGGCTTCAACATGCCAAAGGCTGCTACTGCTACTAATGGCAATGCTGCAACTGCAGGGACATACACAGGCAAGACAGGGAAAAAACAATACACATCACCTGCAAAATAATTGCACCAGGAGCAGAAATCCATCCAACAGAGCCACATGCATTCTCTAAAAACCCGACAAACCAACCACTTTCATGCATGGCAGAGTTTAAGAGTTTTGATTCAGATCACTGCAACTAGAGCCATACTGAGAACACTTGTTAACACCTAAACATGTATGTGTGATCTGCCTGATCTCCTTCGTGTCTTTCTGCTGCAGCAGCTTCACTTAGAGCTATGCACCAAGCTTTTTCTTCCCTACCCAGGCCAGCAAAACCAGTAATAATCAAACAAGAAGTATCAGAGCATCCCTTCTGCAACAGCTCTACAGCTCAGAAGGGGAAGCTCCAGCCATGGAAAACACCTCACTCAGATCTGAAACTGTATTTCTCCATCTCACACCCATGTTACAAGAACATCATGATATTTCATGATCAGACAGGCAGTAAAATCAAGACAGCTCAGTCCTTTTTCATCATGTTGCTGCACTGTCCCACATAGGAAACAAAAAGATGGAGTTTCCTTTAACTAGAACATCCTGCCATTTAATTTAAAAGCAAAATATTTTGAGTTTTCAAGTGGACTCTGCTAATATTTCTATGCTCAATAAAACTATAAATCTGACACGCTTCCGCTCCATACACTACTTTACATGCTTCATGTCAAAGCCAGGAAAATAATTCCTCAGCCTTTACATGTAATTAAGTGAATATACAACACATCGCTCCTGAATAGCTTTGCTAGGGCATAGGAATCTGAGAAGACCCACACTGTTTCAAAGAGCAAGTCTATCACTAAGGCTGACGTCCAACACACTTTAAATCATGGACGTATTTGAAAAGCGATACTCAACAGAGCAGCATGAAGAGAAACAGAGACACACATTTCACTTGCCAACAGCTCAAAGACAACAGAAAAACAAAGCTAAAATAAACACAGCAGCACACCACACTACAGCATATGCCAGATAAACCACAGAGAAATGACCACATCTGGTCTTAATTCTTTAAGTGATGCACAGAAAAGCTATTAAACAAGCGTAGAAAGTTTATCACTAAGAAAGGATGCAATTTGCTATATTTCCTGCTGTAATTTTATAAAGGTATTTGGAGCTTGAAACAAGGATTGACTACAGGGCATCAGAGAACGGTGCCAGGCTTTCTAAAACACCCCCAAGAAAACAGCATGCTAACCTGACTGCGTTCTTAAACCTGAACATTAAGGGCCAGTTCCAAGGGCGGATTATCTGTTGGCAGACATGGTCTAGCACATGAAAAAGGAACCATGTCTCTCAAAGGGTGCTAAACCTCTACGTCCTCCACTTCCTGAAGGCAATGGCCAGTGTTTCAAGACTAAACGCCCAGAACTAACTAGAGCACGATGCCAATGTTGAGAAGGGTTAAGCATGCCCTGCTTTTCTATCTGAAACTAAAGCTCATTAATTGAAAGGATACAACCCAACTTGGTTCACTGAACAGGGGCTGCATCTGAAAAATTCAGGGGAGCAGCAGCGTTGCCTTCCTGTAGCACCTAGCCAGCGAAACAGCACCTCTGTTTAATGATGCTTGCCAGCATCCTTGACCATGAGGACTTCTCAGAATGATATCCTTAATTTAAAAACCCAAACCCAGCCCTCACAATTGAGAGCTCACCGTGGGCTACCCCTAGCTCTAAAAACAGTTTTTGGTGTGACCAGCAACAGGAAGACACTTACTTTTACAGGAAGTTCTAGCTTCTGGTGAATACATTTGATAAAAGCAGTACAAGTTCATCTGAACTTCTGCTATGTGGCTTGTTGGACAAGCTTCCAGAGATAAAGCCAGCGCTGTTTGCTTATGTCCCACTTCTTAACTTACTTCTCACACATAATAAAAAAAATGAGTTAATGGGCAAAATTCAGAAGCAATGAAAGTTTGCCAAGGGAAGATTCCTCCAAAATCTCTGAAATAAAGATCTCTACCTCTCCCTCAACTTTTTTTTGTTGAAGAAAGGTACTCAAAACATACTTTTTTTTGTGCACCTACTGACCAACTGAACTCAGTGTAAAACATAAAAGCACAAATAAAATAATTCTAGGTGAAGTAATACAACCTTTGCTACAAAGCAGTTACAGCTTTGTTACATTACACATTTTATTACGAATTTATCGTGTGTGATATGCATAGTTATGCATGTGAGCTAAAACCAAGAAAGCGAACAGTCACCATTTCAGGACATGTGTGTTTGAGAATGAGAACATCTCTTACTCCATGGAGTAAACCAAATATTGCCCTCAAAATTATTCGCAAAATCATTAATAATTTTATTACTACAATTCATACAGTATTAGGTTTGCACTATGTCATATATGTAACTTAAACTCGAAAAAATGCACTTGACTCCCAAGCTAGTATTTTTGTGGTAGCCTAACAATTTTCTTTTACGTATTGATTTGTAATCTGATTTGTTATATTTAACCCAAATTTGCTGAGCTGGGTTTTGTGGTTAGAAATAAATCCTGGATACTTTACTACCAAATATACTCCTAAATAAACACACATTCTTTGTTCATCAATGCTGCAATGCTCACCACTGTAACTGTACCAGAGTAAGAAAAAACATTTGACTGAATTTTATAGCATATTATCACGCCAGAACATGCCACTGAAGATGTGTTTTCCCAGCTTCAGGCCACTATGTTGGTTAGTATTATGAAGCATTAACAGACCTGAAATAACTGGTCCTGTGTAGCAAAACCATTATTGTATTTTCACTTCTATTACTCTCTAGGTAACATTGCAAATTTTCAATTTTTTTTTCTTCATATGACTACATTTATAGACTATACCTTGTATGGATCTAGCTGTAAAATCTACTCCTTTTCCCGAAATGCTTAGAAACTGACTAACACATACAAGAAGTTCAGACTATGTTTCCAGCATACAGAATTACCACTATTACACTGCTCAGTCACCTTTCATTAGGCTCCCTGTTTAAAACTAATGAAGTGTAGAACGAACGACTCTTGTGAAATTCTGTAGACACTCATTAACCAGCCTGCCCAAGTCTTTCGCCCACAGCACTAACACTGGTGTGAATCCGCAGGCACACTGGGGAATTATTCCAGGTCTTCCAGATACCTTTCCTAAAAATCAGTATCTTACTGACTTTCCAAATAGTATCCAGTCACTGACTGGAGCCATACTCAGTCTGATTTATTAACAAGCGCAGTCCCAAAGTGGTAGACATCCTTTTCACCCATACAGATGTGGACCACACAGGCCATCCCACTGAAGATATATCTGTTACATGATCCAGGACATGGCTGTTAAAATGCACCAGAGCCCAACCAGCAGGATCTGCTTCTCTGAGTGGACTCCAGTAGTTTATCCTCCCAGTAACAGTGGCTCACAGAAATAGGAAACCCTGAATCTGCTTTTTTGCATTAGGACAGAATTAAGGAACTCCTTAGGTCCTGCAGGTGAACTGCAGATGGACAATGAACTGCAGTGCAAGTACATTTGTGTCATCCTATGAAAAACACAAGGGTGTACCCATTATACCATTGGTAAGGGGCAAGAGGCTGCAATATCACAAAGAGTGAAATACACGTTAGCAACTAAAAAGGATTGGTTTTAAGCACCATCCATATCCTTCACATGTCAGTTATCTGCAAGTTGCTACACAGCACACACCTCTGTAGTGCCTGCATTTGTAAAATTCCAGTCACATTGCTGTTGTTCCTCTCAATTCTTCTATCTTTGAACAAAAATGGATAACTTGCTGTTGCCAGTAAAAGTGTATGTGCTGCTACATGGCACCTATTAGAACAAATAGGAAATCTGAAAGCAAAATCTATGCTAATTAGCTGCCTATACTGAAGTCGGTAGTGAGTCTTAAGGGCACTGACATAAATTAAAATAGAAGATTCAGCTTCTTTTGAAGACATTAAAAATTAGTTCACACAAGGCCGACAAGAGAGAACATTTTCAGGTTTAAAGACAAATACGTAAGTTAAGTCAGAACTAGAATCCACCCCAACCACAGTATCACCAGTGCCACACTGTGAAGCGGAGACTGTCCTGTTCCGCAGCTTCTAAATTTTACAATCTTTGCATGCCCTAAGCAGCCAGTCATTAAAAGGTGACTTCAGAAATAAATTACTTTCTCCCTCGTGGCAAGTTTCAATGAAGTAAAAACCTAATGTTGACACGTCCCCATAGCAGGGTATTTGTTGTCCGTTCCAGAGAGGGCAACCAGGGCTATCAATCTGATGGCGGCAACAGAGGCACGCAACAGAGAACAGAAAAATTAGAGAACTGAACAGGCATGGCTGGGAAGACCTCCTCTCTACCGTGCACACCACCTCTAGCCATAAACACAAATAAGGGCAGCAAATAAGCCTTATTTTCCCACTCCTTTCCCTCTCTACTCATGTCTCTCTAAAAGACGTTTCTGAAAACCAAAGTTTGCTAGGAGAATGATTAAAATTCTAATCATCGAGAGCAAATGATGCTTGAAACAGATGAGCAGGCATAGTAGGAAAATACTTTCAGGAAAGCATAAAAACAGTCTTTATTCTTGGGTAAGCCTGATTATCTTCTTCAAAGCAAGCATTCTAGGAACAACTCCTCCTTCACAAAATTCATCATTCACAGAACTGCCCTTTTCAGCAGAAAAATAACAAATAACACTCTAATTTACGGAACTCTTTCCTGAATCTACTGAATTCTGTAACACCTAAACACAAAGGCTTAGGGTATGAAATACAAGCATTTAAATCCATTTCCTCTTCTCTCACAAGCATGAAATTCAAAAGAACAAGATCAAAAGAGCAATATTACTTATAGCTATCTCCCATATGCTCATTTGTCATAATGTTGACAGATTTATAAATGGAGTAGACTTGACTAGGCAATACAATTCAACTAGAACATGCATAAGTTTGAACAGCTGGCAGTCAACACCCTTCAGTTTGAACAATCTGCCGTAGACAAGAGGAAGGAAGGGGAAAATACAAATACTTTTTGTATTCCCACAGACTGGGAATACTCAAAACATATGAAGCAAAACCAAACACCACTTACTTCAGATTTGGAGGACATATTTTCCTCTGGGACAGAATCACTGGGATCTACAATATCATCAAAAGGTGGCAGAGTAGGCATCTTCTTTTCCAGTGCATCATTTTCAATTTTGACTCTCCCCACCTTGAGTTGAGATCTGTCCTTTCTTTGTTTTTTGCCAGCTGAACAAGTAAGAATCAGTGGTGGGGCACTAGAAAAACTTTTATATAACGAATTCGAGCTACTTTTTTTTCTTTTTTTTGCAGAAGGTTCATCAGAGTCCAGAACAGAGGGCCTTTTTGTGGGGGTCTTCTTTTCTTGCTGCAGCCCAGCTGTTATGGTAAGGATGGGGGTGTTTTCAGATTTTGGCTCCTTGGACATGGGCTTGGGTTCCTTGAAGGCCATCTTAGGAACTATTTTTTCATCTTTTAGTGGTTTATTTTCTTTGGGTTTCTTAAAGGATTCTTTGGAAGATTTGTTGTGTTCCCTGGAAGGTTCTTTGAAGGCACTTTTATGTTCTTTTGAGTCTTTAGAAGTTTTTTCCTTGTGCTCCTTTGTTAACTTTTGGGTCTTTGAAAAACTGTTACTACTGCTGCTGCTGCTATTTGTCTTCAGAATCCTAGTTGGGTCCTGTAAAAAGGAGACACAAAGTTTTACCTACAAATGAAAAAGAAAAAGAAAAAAGGGAAAGGGAAAGAAACAGGAAGAGAAAAGGAAAGAGAAGAAGAGCCCTTAAAGCCCCAAAAGACAGACACAATACGGACACAGGATTCATATTAGAAATTTGGAAATGCAGGCTGAAAATCAGAAACTGCAAAGACCTATATAAGAACAGATACAAATGCCATCATTTGTTATCACTAATTGTCAATATCTGCGAGACAAGTTAGTTTCGATCTTAAGAATTAGTTACATTTAAGAAACACAGTAGAAGGAAAATAAAGACAGTTTAGAAAATGTTAATCATGACCACTGGCTATCAGAAAAAAAAAAACAAACAACAAACCATAAGGAAAGATCAAGATATGAACCATATACTGTCAACAGAATTACTATAGCATCAGAGTAAAACACGTGCTCCTGATGACATTTCAGGCAAAGCTTAACTTCTCTACTGGGATCCTTTCTCCAGTTTTCGCCAGATCCTTTTCCTCATACACAATAACAAAGCTGAGTCCAGCCTAGCTATGGAAGACTTGATTTGACACGCAATACCTCAGAAGTCAACGCCTTTTTATGCAAAACCTGCTTTACTAAAAAAGCTTTCCTCTTTGCATTTATTGCTGCTGTCTCTGCTGAGTATTTAATTTTTCAAAATTCAACTGTTACAAAGTGAGAAGGATTTCTGAGAGGGTGATGACTCAGCAGTCCTATAAGATAGGTAAAAGCAGAAAGAGCAGAGCAGTACCATTCCTCATTCATATATACTTACTTAGAGGTGTCCCAATACACAATTCTAGAATGACAGTTTTAATTGAATTCTTAGCTTGAAAGAGAGGATCATGAACAATATTTACAATAAAGTGTTCTTCCAATATTCAGTCTGGAGAAGAGAAGGCTCCAGGGTGATCTTATAGCAGCTTTCCAGTACCTAAAGGGGGCCTACAGGAAAGCTGGAGAGGGACTTTTTCCAAGGGCATGTAGTGATAGGACAAGGGGCAACGGCTTTAAACCGAAAGAGGGCAGATTTAGGTTAGATCTAAGGAAGAAATTTTTTACATTGAGGGTGGTGAAGCACTGGAACAGGTTGCCCAGAGAAGTTTTAGATGTCCCATTCCTTGAAGTGTTCAAGGCCAGGTTGGATGAGGCTTTGGGCAACCTGGTGTAGTGGAGGGTTTCCCTGCCCATGGCAGGGGGGTTGGAACTAGATGATCTTTAACGTCCCTTCCAACCCGAACCATTCTATGATTCTATGATGTAATTTTTATGCAAAGAAAGCATTCTTGGAAATGGGGAACACTGAAAAGAGTGCTAGTCAGAATAAATATCACAAATACACTTCTGGGTTTGACTTTAAATCATTTTGTTGGTTATTCATCTAAGTACTTTGCAAGAGCCCTGAGGAGAAGGACTTGGGAGTACTGGTGGACGAGAAGCTCAATATGAGCCGGCAATGTGCTCTTGCGGCCCAGAAGGCCAACCGCGTCCTGGGCTGCATCAAGAGGAGCGTGGCCAGCAGGTCGAGGGAGGTGATTCTCCCCCTCTACTCTGCCCTCGTGAGACCTCACCTGGAGTACTGCGTCCAGTTCTGGAGTCCCCAACATAAGAAGGACATGGACCAGTTGGAGAGGGTCCAGAGGAGGGCCACGAAGATGATAAGAGGGCTGGAGCACCTTTCCTATGAGGACAGGCTGAAAGAGTTGGGGCTGTTCAGCCTGGAGAAGAGGAGGCTCCGGGGTGACCTTATAGCGGTCTTCCAGTACCTCAAGGGGGCCTACAGGAAAGATGGGGAGAGGCTGTTCAGGAGGGCCAGTTATGATAGGACAAGGGGTAATGGTTTTAAAATAGAGGGAGGTAGGTTCAGGTTGGATATTAGGAAAAAATTTTTTACTATGAGAGTGGTAGAACACTGGAACAGGTTGCCCAGAGAGGTGGTGGATGCTCCATCCCTGGAGACGTTCAAGGCCAGGTTGGACAAGGCCCTGAGCAACCTGATCTAGTTGGAGATATCCCTGTTCCTTGCAGGGGGGTTGGACTAGATGACCTTTGAAGGTCCCTTCCAGCCCTAACCATTCTATGATTCTATGATTCTATGCAGACCACAGCGGTGCCCAAAACTCTCATCTGTGTAAAACTGTACATGCTTTCATTCATACAAAGTTCACGTACAAATCTATAGCTCTATTTTATTTTCCAGCAACTGACATTTACCCTTCTACAGTGCTAAGAATCTACTTTTCTTTTTTGACCCTTGTATTAGTTTTGGCTGGGACAGAGTTAACTTTCTTCATAGTAGCTTTCATGGGGCTGTGTATTGGCTGTGCGACAAACAGCGTTGATAGCACGCTGATGCTTTAGGTACTGCGAGCAGCATTCACCGAGCACACGACCATCTCTGTTCCTCAGGCTGCCCCGCCAGCAAGTCGGCTGGGGCTACACAGAAAGGTCAGCTGTCCCTAACTGACCAAGGGGATGTTCCACACCATTTGACATCATGGCTCAGCAATGAAAGCTGGGGGAAGAAGGAGAGGACATTTTGACTTAGGGCGTCTGTCTTCCCAAGTAACTGTTACGCGTGATGGAGCCCTGCTTTTCCAGGGACGGCTGAACACCTGCCTGCTGACGAGAAGTAATGAATTAATTCCTTGGTTTGCTTTGCTTGCATGCATGGGTTTTGATTTACCTATTAAACTGTCTTTACCTCAACCCACGAGTTTTCTCACTTTTACCCTTCTGATTCTCTCCCCCATCCCAGTGGGGGAGTGAGCGGCTGCATGGAGCTCAGCTGCCCTCCAGAGTTAAAGCACAACCACCCTCTAGTATATATGTCAATGTGGCATGTCTGGCTGTCTAACACTGCCACAGATTTACAGAACTGCACAGGGGAAGACATATTTAGCTTTTCTTCCTCCTTACTTAACCACTGTTTCACCTAAAACGTAGATGGATAGCAGCAGTGTGCTGGAAACTGAAGGACCAAGTCAGGACACAGCCAGTCTCAGCCTCCACGAGGGCTGACTAATTTTAAAAATACAGTCAGTAGAACTGCTCTGAAAAAACTGCACCCAATAAGACAAAGCTGAATTAGCCTGTTTAATGAAAGCTGTGCCAACAAGAGGAGAAATTAAGACTGACAATACATCCACCTGTGTGCTCCCTGTTGGCAAACAACTTCTTATGACTTGTCCAGTTGGGATGAGTTAAGCCAGTGTTTGATGCTGTAGGACCTGAACGGTTTACACATAACGTGCAAAAAAGTGGTATCTCCCTTCTCCTCTGTAGTAATAGGTGGAAACAAATAAAAATAATTACTTCAAACTGGTTTTCCCTTCTTGTTATCTTAACTAACTAGTGAAACACTGGATTTTCACACAGTGCTACACAACTTACTCAACTGTACTTTTTGTTCAGATGTTTCTTGCATCAGTACTGCAAATGTATTTTTGAGTCAAATTTGGAAATCTAACTATATATCTATACAGTGTATATGCATCAACATTAACAATGGGCAGAAGCATCAACAATGAACAATATTATGATGACATTTGATGTCTGAACATAAGGCACCTTCCTCATTTCCCAGGCCAGTAATCAAAAAAGAAAAATAAAAAAGCTCTAATCATTCCTTTAGATGTTTTACTTTAGTCAAAACTCCTTTCCTGGTGTTGTTGTTTTTTTTTAATTTAAAAAAAAATTAAAGAAAAAAAAGAAAAGGCTCCATATTTTGTTTGATGCAAGACCAGTCCCAAGGGTTGACATATGAAGTATCATTAATGCTTTTCTCTTCACATCTTGTTCTGTCACACCAGAGTTCTAAGTGTTGCTCTGCAGAGGAATAAAATACGTGCCATTAATAAACTAGATGGAGTCCTTATTAATAAACTAGATAGAGGAACTTGAGACCTTTCATTTTTTCAATTTTAAAACCAGACTTCTTTCCTCCTTCTACAACATGGAAGCTGATGTTTTCATAGAAATCATACTATATGACATACTTATGACACAGACATATATATATATACACATCCCACCATGCTCTCTGAGAGCTTCTCTTTAAGGCAATCAACCCATTACTTTTATATCTGTATTCATTCTCTAAGTAAAAAAAAAAAGTGTATTTTCTTATTTCCTAAGTTTCTCCAATAACTCTAAAAGAAGAGGACAGAAAAAAACCAAATATATTAACTGGTAAAATTATATCAAACCTAACAATGCATGTGGAAGGCTAGAGGGGACAAAATGTGGCTAAATATTCACATCATATACATCTCACTAAAAATCAGAATGTATTTTCAACCCATATTCTTATTTATCAAAACCTAACAGTGTGTTTCAATGTTTCTTTTCCTTCCTAACCTAAGAAGAATTGCAAGGAATAAGAGCGAATGATGTATTTCTGCTAAGAAGGACAAACAAAACAGCCTTTTCTCAAGTTCATATGTAAAATGGAAATTGTGGTATTTTAACTGGTAAGATTTTTACACACCACAGTTTACATATAAACATTTGTATATTCATCAAATATTGAAGCAATCCAAGTGAACGTTACACTTCAATACATTGCATAACAAATATCAAAAGAATAACACAGAGGATTATTCCCATGTTAAAATACCTGCACGTTTTCTTTTCTTAAGCCAAGTAACACCATGTACATATAGTACTTCAAGATACGTAACTTCTTTCATAGTCTTTACTATGAAAGTAAGCAGATCTTTAAAAATAATTATTTTACAAAGCATGATAAAAATCTCACTTTTTACCAACAGAGAAAAACTGTGCTACTGCGACTGTTGCACTCAACCACTGCTCAGATTTTGGCTAACACAGCTCGTGCTAAGGTCTGATGTACACTGGGAGCAGTAAGAGAGCATCAAGCAGGCAGGACAGGTGGCCAGAAAGGGCTGAAGGGCCATTGTGCAGCCATCATCATCTGCAAATTGCTGTCTCCTGCAGCCATAATCTTTGGCAGTTTTGTTAGAATCTGCTAGCTTATGCAAATGGTATAAACCAAACCTCCAAGCTAGAAGGTGTAAAACATTAGCTTATGAAAAAAAGAAGACTTTTGAAACGGATCCATCAGCAGCTGGACTGCCAAGGCTTTCATGTTTCCCATGTGATACAGGGAACACTCACGCAGTGATGGAAGAGGAAGGATGAGTGCTCTTGCCATCAGTTCGGTAACTAGGTTATTTTTATTTTTCCTCCTAAATGCATAGAATAAGAGTTACAGGTTTTAAATTATGAAACTGTATGACTTGAGTGGTGAATTCACGTGGTAGACTAGTCCAGCCAAAGGGGACTGAGCCCTGTTTGTCATGTGTTTGTTGTATCTCTTAATGAGCTCTGAAACAAAGTTGAAATCACAGAATAGGTTCTCCTGTAAATTTGAGAGATCCAAACAGAGTATGACAGCTGCTCAACACGTAACACATTTGCAGATTAATACAATTCTGTAACTACAAGGCAAAAAATGTTCTTCAACTCTCTGTATGCCTTGCAGGGTCGGTTTCTGACTACACACCCCAAAACGTAATTCCCAATTTGGTTGAACATGAGTTTGAAGAAGCAGTGTCCTCTGGAAATAATTTCAAACCTCTCTAGTTCTTTACAGACATTAGGAACCTAATTACCAAATAAAGCAACTAGGGTGAGAGGGGGTGTTTTGTTAAATTTTACAAAGTCATTAAACTGAGCACATTGGCATGGCCATGCCAGTCTACTGTACGCTGGGTTTAATCTACAAATTTATGATTAGTGATCATAAAAACATTCATTATTTTCATTTGTAACAAAGAAGCATTTCTCCAAACATTATGCATATTGAAATAATGTGTCCATCTTAAACCAACAGACTGGAATTAGTCTCAAACATGCCCCCTGCTCTTAAGAGGAAAAGAGGAGGAAGATATCTAAAGGGAATTACTTCCTCAAGGAAATTTAGATTTCTGTTGAATATAAATGTGTTTATTATTGAATAAAAACACTGATTTGGAGAAAAAAAAACCACAACAAAACACAAGGTTTTGAAAGCCTCCACAAATGCTGTATTCTTCCACTTGCTAGCTGCATGCTGGAGATGAATTTACCTGCTGCTAGTTCTTCTTACAGATTATTACTGTACTGCACTTCTACAAAGCTTTCCACACTTTATCTTGTCTAGCCCATCAAACTATTATGACCAATGACATCAGGAGAATTAGAAGCAGATGGAGAATTACAAGGCTCACTGGTTTGACAGAAAAAGCCAAAAGGGGAGCGTAAAATTTTTTTTTTTTTTTCTGGTCACACACAGAGTAAGAGCTTTTGGTTTTTCTGTTTATAAAGTAAACTAAACCTCATTTCACTGCAGCTGACACTACAGCTCATTCCAAAAGACATAATCATCTCAACAAAACTAATCAAGCTGTTTTGCTGTATTCTGTGCATGTAGTATTTACATAATACAAACAGGCACAGTAATACAACCAATTTAAAAGCAACACAAGTATCTGTATCTAGCCTGCAGCTACATCTATATTCTGAAAAAATCTGTAAAGTAAGGTTTTGTGCACTTCTCACTTTCTATATTTCCAAGACTAAAGCTTTGGTTTAGAATCACAATACTGGGGCTCACTAATACTATCTCCATTAAATCAAACACAAAATCATGGAACTTTAGAAATACAAACATCAACATTTTTAATACGTATTTCAGAAAAAGATGTGACAGAAAGCAAACTGACAGTTCTCTCTTATTTCATACTGTGTTGTATGTTTTTATAAGTGAATGCTAAACCAACAATACCACTTCGTTGCACCAGTTTTACTTTCTATGGGGTGCTTTGTAATAGCAAATGGGTAAGCAAATACTTTTAGGTTCTGGTTTCCATACTCAGAGTTTAAAACTGACCTCAACATTTACTTTGGTATTCACAGACACAAAACAAACCAAAATGAAGCCAAGCACACCAAAGGGTTATTGCTGCAGCAGAAAAATCTCCAAATCATCCAGTACAGACACCTGGAGTACATGCACCCACAGTTTTGGTACAGACAATTTATACCCAAGAACTACTAAGACCTTTCTACAGCTCCTATTCTACAGACATATCTAAATGAAATTTGAACATTGAAGTCGTTCCATCATTGGCGTAATTCCAAATTACAAAACAAAAATCTATTCACACATTGGCTGGAACTCTCCTGCCCCCCCAACCAAAACAAAAATCCTAAAGACAAAAATCCAAGGGTTCTCAGCTCTCAGGATTTACAACAAAAAAATCAAAACCTTTTGTTATACTAAAACCAAGTTACTTCATGTTTCCATTTCTCAAAAACAGCTGATGACCCCTCAGTAAGGCAAATATTTAAAACTCTTTATGATATAAAAGAACAGTTGCACATTAGTGTGAGTTTTAAGTTGGACAAGAGGAGACAAAGATTGCTGGGGGAGGGGAAAAATGGAATATTCACACCGACTGGCAAGAAATAGTGTATAGATATAATATCTCTTCCCACTATTAAAAACTCCAGTGAACAGCACACAAGGTTGAAAAAAGAATTATTTCAAATAGACGGCGTTGCTGCTGAACATTCCTATTTTGAAACCCAACATTTAAAAAACATTTCTGGGTAGCAATCTGACAGATATTGAATACAATGCTGAGATATGATGCACATCTAACCTCCTATTGACTTCTGTAGCTTCCTGCTATGGGTCAAACTCACTGTAGGTGGTTGGCTTGCTTCAGTAAAAATGGAAGATTTTAAACATTCGTTTCTAAGGACGTGCACAGCAAACATGCAACACTCCTTTCATTTTGCTTCACCCCAACCATGCTCCACACTTGTCAGGTTTCTACAACAGAGAAAAGTTCCTTGTCTGAATACGGTGCAGGAAATGACACCCCAGGTTAGCATTTGCTTATGGACAAACTCTGTGCTGGAGATTCCAGACTTACTACGGTGTACAGTTACCAGATGGACCATTAGTGTAAGACTTGCTTGCTATCATGTCCGTACCTCCCTGAAGTCTTTCTGCAGGTGTCTGGGCTGCTTATTTAGGCCAAGCCTCCGTATGCCTGCTTTGGCATGCAATGCAACATATGGACGAAACAACACTATGGCCGAATCTGAAGAAGTGATTGGAAACTGAACTCAGGTGAGCTACCCAATCTCCCAAGAACTCCAGATCATAAAGTGTCAAAGCAACTCATCGTCAGTATCCAAGTAGATGAAGATGCGTCCTAGTCTAAAGAGTGAGACAGTTACCTTCAGCACTTTGCATCACTTTGAAGTAGCCAAGTGTCTTCCTTCTAGGCATTAAGCAGTCATTTTAGCATGTCAAAGTAAGCACCTTCAGTCTAATCCTCAGATTCAATCTACCTCAGCTCCTCATTACCAGAATAAAAATAATCACAAATCTGTATATCCTTTAAATGTCACAAGAAGATCTGCATTAGAGATTGTGAGGCACTTAGGTACAATGCAAACCAGGTAAACATGTCAAAAGAACTTTTTCTTGTCTCCTCTACATATACTTACTGTTTTGATACAGTCTTATCAATGGACACACTTAGGCAGACTCATAGCTCATTACCTGTCAGTTCTTACAAGATACAAGATCTGGCACAGCTACAGAACATGAAAGTTATTGATAAAAATGGATATTGCCCCTTACAGTACGTGCACTGCAAGATTAAGTAACATACTTCAAATTGACAAGATGCTAAGAAAGAAAAATCAAACCCCAAACAAGTTGACAGAATGGAGAAAAGACATATATGTTAATTAATTTATTAAGCAAGTCATTGTGTTGCATTTCTTATTTGAATAAATAACAAGATGCTCTTTATTCTCCCACATCATTAATTCATTCTGTCAAACTGAAGAAATTATCTGCTGTTTTGAAAGGTTCATTTGTATTACTCAAGAGGTTCAATGGACTACACCTTTTTACCACGTTCTAGGTTGAAGATTCAATTTGATGTCCTAGAGACTGATGACACATTGCTGTCTTTGAAACATCTAGTAAAGAATTAACCCCTGAAATTTAAGTAAAATTAAAAATCCTAAAGAACACAACTTCAAGTTTCGCTCTACCCAATTATCTTAAAAAGTATTCAAAAATACTTAATAAATGAAATTATTATTATAGTATTTCCTCACATTCTTTACATTTCCATAGATCACACTTCCATCACCAGAATCCCTTAATACTATAAGAGACCATCAGAATTCCTTCTGGAAAAGAAGGAAAACAATCGTTCATGTACAAAAACCAGAAAAGCAATACCTTCATTGGTACCTGTTCTCACAGCCACTCTTGCTCTGCATTGTTTTCATGTGGCGAACAGTAAGTTCACAACAAAGAAACTTCAAGACCTATTATCACTGGACTGACTATGGCATGAGATTGCAAAAATACCTAGAAATATATTTTTTCTCAAGTTAATTCCCAGGGAAAGCAGCACCAGCTCAAGTATCTTCTTGCAAAATAAGTCTTACCTTTGGGCCATGAGATGATTTCTTCTTCACTTCAGAAAAAGACAAGGAATTACTGGGAAGGATGGGGAGATGAAGACTCTGTCCTGAAGAGAACGATGTGCCGTCTGACATTACCATGATCTGTTTGAAGAGGGAAAGCACGTCAATCAAACACCACCAACAGAGACAGAGATTCTCACCTGCCTAAGGAACTAGCAAATCACACTGATAAAACTTCTCCAACAAAAAGCATCCATGCTTCTTCTCAACAGGGGATTGGTTAATGAAACCATACTTCCACCCTCCATTTAATGAGCAAATCACATTTTTCAATTTCCATGCAAATACAATGCAAGCCTCTCAGAAAACAGCCTAATTTGTTCTGTTCTGGCTGCTTACACTTACACACCACAGCACCCGAGTCCTTGGCACTCTCTCTTGTCCTGCGCGATGCCTAGCACACTAGAAAGTACATCCCACCTGCAGTAAAAGGTTCTGCAGGCTGCTGACATCCCATAAATACATACATGCAACAGCCTTCGCTTCCAACTAGAGTGGTGTGAAGAAAGACTGTAATGGGTATAGGTGGCAAAGTCTGGGAGGCAGAGGTGGCCGCTGTAAGGAGAGGCCAGGGACTGGCCCATGCCAGACACAGCTGGATGCATACAGGACATGTCTGAGGCCCTCATGAAAGATGGTGGCATCTCAAGGAAAAGACTTTTAAGAAAGGGCAAAACACTGCACAGGCAGAAGAGGTGAGGGGAAAAAAAGTGTGAGAAACTGCAGTGTGAACATCAGGGTCAAAGGAGGAGGGGAAGAGGTGCTCCAGGCACTGGAAAAGGTATTTCCCTGCAGCCGATAGAGACCCCATGCTGGGGCAGCTCATAAAGGACTGCCGTCCACAGGAAGACCCAGTGCTGGAGCAGGAGGACAGCGTGAGCATGGAGGAGATGAAGAGAGAAGCTGTTATGGATTGACTGCAAACCCCATTCCCCATCGCCCTGTGCCGCTCAGGGAGGTGGAGGAGATGGACAAGTCCTGCACAAAGGAGTGAAGTTGAGCATCGGAAGGTGGGGTCAGGAGTGCTGGTGGTTTTTTTTGTATTTTTGTTTCTCCTTACCCAAATCTATTTTAATTTTAAACAAATCAATTTTCCCCAAGTCAAGTCTGTTTAGCCCATTACATAACCGGTAAGTAGTCTCCCTGTCTTTTATCTTGAGCCATGAGCTTTCTCATCCTATCCTCTCCCCCAGCCCTGTTGAGGAGGCAGAGTGAGTGGGAGTTCAGCCCTCAGGCAAGGTTCATCCACTGCAAAGATACACTGTAAAAACAGCCTGAGGTTTTAATGTGAAAGCAGTACAGCTCTAAATTCAACTTCTAACTTCGAGTTTCTGCTCCAACTGGAGCACCGTAAACTGGACGGCTGGTAAGCGCGCAGCATTTTTGCTGTAACAGTCTAGCATCCTTTCTTGATTTCAGAGACTCAGAAGTACAAACAGATCATTTCCAGAGACCACAGGTAAATCAGCCATCATTCAGCAGCTACCAGACATGTAAAGATTCTTGCCTTCCATCTGAGAGAAACTCAGCTAGCTCCTGTCTTCTGCACCAGTGTTGCTGTGCCTGGATTTTACTGCTTCCTATCACACCTATTCGTTTACCTGTCGTTTCAAAACCCTAAAATGCCAGAGGCAGCTTACCTGCTCTGACAAGCCCTGAAAAGCTGGAGAGAAGCTGCAGAGCTTTGCATCTGTAAGGAAACACCTCTCTCTTTCCAGAGGTTTGCATGCACCAAGTCACACTTGGTTTTGTGGATGCTCTATGTGGTCAACCTTGCTTCTTCACATTACCAAAACATCCTCTGATATTGGGGGTGGGGAGAGACTGACCCACCACATGCCTCATCCACATTATGTTAAAGGAGGAATGGGAACTGCAAAATTGAGACATCTAGGATGTAGATATGTATACTCCACATTTTACCTCTCCAAATCAAGATGATATTTACTGGCTACAGTTTCTTCAAGATAGGATTCCTTTTTTTTTTTTTTTAATTATTTAAGCACAGCTCCAAATGAATATTGTTGCAGACATCTTAATTCAAAAGATCGTGTGGTAGCCTGGACAATATTAAGGGACATGGCTAGGTAACAAAGATTACTGTTATCAGCCTCTAAGTTGAGCATTCCCTTTCAATACTGCTGCTAGAATCCAAAGGTGGAGGAAGAAGGAAATCAAGTTGTTCTCCTCCCTTGACCATAGGTTCAAGTATTAAATTTTTAAAAGTTACTTATGTAACCAAACATTTTGTCAAGTAAGATTCCACACACGGCATGTAACGTATTTTCTCCCCAATTCCTCATTTCCATTTCTCAGACACCTAAACCAGAGCCTGCCAGGAGCCAGAAGTCTCAAAAGTCAGCTTGGCAAAAGCAATGGTGCCCGTCTTGCAATCACGGTAATGTCAACAGCAATTAGCTATCGTGAATCACAATAAGTGATTTTATTTAGCCTGACAAATATTTTTTAACCTTAACTTGCCAAAGGTTTTGTTTAATTCAGCCCAGATGAATTGAAGGCACAAGCTAACGAAGAACAATCGGCAACAAGGACAAAGGAAATCTGTAGCCACACGTGCATACCACAAACCCGAGCAACAGATAGAGAAAACGCACGTCTCTGTCAGTATTTCCTCTCACAGACCAACTCAAACAGGTGGTTAAATAAGATTTCTCTCCTTTAAAAAAACTCAATGCAATGTTTTAAACCCACAAACTTCATAGAAAATACCGATTGCATTAAAATCAAATCATCTTTCAGAAAAAGTAGACATAAGGTAATCCATTAATTATAGTGTTCAAGCAGGTATTTTATTAACACGAAGTAGTTTTTTTCATACACTTGTATGATAGAAAGATTCATATCCATTTGGAAGAGAAATGTAGTCAGGAGGATCAGAGTTTGCCCTACCTTGAAATTAAAAGTGAAGAAATAAAAAATTCTGCCAAGGATTCTTTCTCCTAGGGTTGGAAGCTGCCATTTTCTCCCTGAAGCATGACAGTCTGACTCATTAAAATAAAATGAGGTTCAACCACTGCATAAGTTTTCTTTTTAAATTCAGAAACACTTCAGTTTAGAAATATTTATATATTCATCATTATATATAGACATTCTTAGAGAGCTGACATTTTGAAAAAGCATAAGGACTTCTGAGGTATCTCGGTTTCTGGGCACATCTTTGCACCATTAAGTCTCAGTTCTACAGACTGTGTGTTTACAAAATGGATGACTGTCTATGGGAAGATCTACAGGGCCAGAATGGACAGTATAAGTACCATATGAAGTCTGACAGATGTGGCAAATCTAGTTCCATACAGAGAGAAAATAAATCCCAAACAGTTTTTGGAAGACAAAATTTGGACATTCCAAATTGTGTGCCCTAAAAACTTCAGTGCTTCGAATTCTACAGCCTTTTATTTCATTATAAACCCTATGAAAAATGGCAATTGTAGATTTAAAATTTTAATGTTATTAACAACATACACAGTTGAATGTCACTTCAGACTACGGACTTTACCATCTGTAAAGATGACAAAAGACCAGGAAAATCTCATGTAAAATTAACTCTTTGGCCCCTATAATAAAAAACACACCTTCGTCTTCCAAAGCGATCTTGAGGATCAAAGGATCCTCATTATAGTCCCTTATATCAGAAAAAAAAAAAAAAAATCACTTGCCTTCAGCTCCCTCTCAAAGAATAAAGTCAATATTAAGTAACTCTTCAGAAACTCTTTCAAAATGTGTTTTTTCTTTGCCAAGATTATCTGTGTAAAACTCACTTTCATTACAAACACTTTTTGGAATTGAGATGCATTTCCCTCTTGGACAAATTTAGGAAAAAGACAGTTATACATCCACTTTAAGTACTACAACTGAAAGAGCTCAGCTGACAGAATTATAGCAACTTCTACAGTGGTTGGGCCAGTGCCTGTTGTCCTCCCATTAGTCAAACATAGAAACACACAACCTGGCAGACGTACTCCAACCAGCTTTCAGAGCAAGTCCCTACTTTTACCTTGCCACTACCATACTGGCAGCGTATACAGCTCGTGTGTGTGTGTGTTTGTGTGCATGTATATGTATACAGCTATGTAAAGTCAAGGCTACACAAAAGAAGCAAGAGGTGGGAAAGAGCATATCACAGCAAGCCACTAATTCTGCAGCAACAATGCAGGCTCATCAAGCAAGAGCTCTCCAGTGCAGCCAAGCTACATGTACTTTTTAAACTCGTTTCCTCCTTTCTGCACTATGAGTTTCCTGCTAGCTTACGCTTGCTAAGTAGAGTACACTGCAATAGGTTGAGGACACTGCTGCAGCCCATGCTTAAGCCACGCATCTAAGATGACCTGTTGCTGGTACGTGTCTGCTCCCAAAATGAATCACTTCAGTGACAAAAACCATGAATGTTATTAATCCTTCTCCTCAGTTCCTTCCACAAGTCAACAGCTCAGTGGGATCAGACAAGCTGGTGGAATAAGACACCAGTGCTGGTGTTAATGATGTAAGATGAGACAACAGCTGGGCTTTAAACAAGTCAGTTTAAACAACCACATAATCACACTCTGGATTCATCAGTATGTAAAGCATGAAGTTCTAGTTACAGTTTTGCTGTTCCCTCAAAAGATTTAGCTTGACTATATTTAATGGTAATTGTAAATTGTAATATCTGTAAATAAACCTACTAACAACTGATTCAGAAGTCTCCTTACAAAAAAATTGACCAGTCGAAGACAACGCTTACCTACCAACACATATTTGGCAACTCAGCTCTACCCAGCTACTCAACAAGAACTACCCACTTCGCAAACACAAAACTCTGCTCTTCAGATCCCAGTACAGAAAGCATGAGGTAGAGCCCCAAAAAGTTCCATGGAAGCTGCCACTTTCTACAAATGCACACCCTGCCACCACTGATGCGCAGTAGTCATAGATCTACCACCCTGCATAGATACTTACAGTTAGAAACTGCACAAAATGTCACGGTTGCTCTAGATCAACACAATCTCCTTATTAAGACACATTAGAGCTTCTGCAAGGGAATGAACCACTACCAAAAAGCTGTTGTCTGTCTCCTACTTTTTCATTTTTCTGAATGAAAAGAGGCCATCAACAAAGCTGGAATAACCTTGCCTCAAACAGATCCACACCAAGCCACCTGTTGTAGTTTTATTTACTGAGCTGGTAACCTAGGAACACATCCATACACCAAGTCTCAGAACAGGTTGGTGAGCTTCCCCACAATGTGCTGCAGAAAAAATTCAACCAGTACCTTCAGTTAGAGCTATGAGATATCTGTTAGAATTCCGGGAAAAATGAGGCATTACTGCAAAGTTTCTGCAGCCCTGCAGATGAATTATACTCATCATGCATCAGTAGCAGACAAATGGACTTCTTTGTGTGGTCCCAGGCTGCCGCACCCCATATTGTTTTACAGTGAGCAACAAGTTCATTCACCACTGAAAGCACTAAGAGTAGTAATAAAAATCCAGTTGTCCTGAACAACCATTATTTCTATCTAAACCAAAAACCTCACAAAGGGAATAGAAACCCTTTTAGAATTCTTCTAAGTTATTTGCTTGAAAGCAAAGTAATAGATAAAGAAAATTAAATTACTTAATTATGAAAAGTGCAAGATTAAAGATAATCCCTTCCCTAGAGCAGCATTAAACCTAAGGTTGGCTCTGAGTAGAAACCAGTGTTCCAACTGACACAGAGGAATTGCAAGGAATGAGGGAGGATAGAGAAAAGAGGGAAATCCTCATTATTTCATCTTCATTACGTGGATGAGGAACATTGGTTTTAGAACAGGCATTATGCAGGCACTTCAGGTGACTGAAAAGACACTTCTCAACTGCTAAACAGTAAAAAGACAAAGATTTGAAAAAACTTCAAACAACAGAATACAGTGGGTTTTGGTAAAACCTGAATTTTTACCCTGATATTGTTTTCTAAAAATTGTATCCCTCTCAGAATGATTTTTTTCTCTCTTTTTACTCATTAACAGACCAGCTGTCTTCAAGGAAAGAGTTGTCTTGCTAGAGAAGTAGAGCTGATTCCAAATTAATTTTTACAGGAAGCGGAAAAAAAGGACACCTCTGTCACTAAAAAGAATCATTACTACCCTAAAATTGACCTATTCCTTTGTCACGATTTAGGCCAGCCGGCAACTAAACTCCACACAGCCGCTTGCTCACCCTTCCCCAGGGCATGGGGAAGAGAATTCAAGGAGAAAAGGGAAAGAGACCCTTCGGGTCTACTCTTTCATAGTATCATATTCGAACAAGTGATACCTGAGCAAGTCTATGTGGGTTGAGATAAGAACAATTTAATACTACTACTATTAATATATTAATATATGTCTATGTATAATAATAATTATATATGCAAACAAATGATGCACAGTGTAATTGCTCACCACCCCCTAACCAAGGCCTGTCCTGTCCCGAACTAATGATCCCGAAACAGGTAAGTCCCAACACCATAATCCTGGACGAGCGAGAGGCCCAAAGAGAGAGAGAGTGAGAGCGCACTCCAAGAGTCCAATAGTGAGAGTCCCAGAAAAGCAAAGCCCTTCTTTCTGGTTGACCCTCATCTTTATACCGGGCATGACGCTGCATGATATGGAATGCTTCATGGGCCAGTTTGGCCTCAATCCTAAACCTAAGTACAAATCATAGGAAAGTTGTGGACCCTCCATCCCAGCTATTCTCCCCCCTATCCTGTTGTGCTCCTACACACCAGCAAAACACAGGAAGCTGAAAATTCTTTGAGGTCTCAGTGCCAACTATAAACATCAGCGCACTATCAACACTTTTCTCATAAGGAGTTCCAGGCTAAAACCAAAACACGGAGCTCTTCTGGCTGCTTAAAAGAAGAACTACCTCTGTCCCAGCTGAAACCAGGACATCCCTGCATTCTCTACACCTGAAACCTCAAACTATATCATTAGTAGCCATGTGTATTTGCAATAACGTTACGAATTTTACTGTTTTTGTCCAGAGTGGTAACTGCTCTAAGGGACATCTATAAGGCTTCTCCTTTTATGAAAGAGAACTCAACTATTAAATGTTGTTTGTGTACTCCTGGATTACACAATTAATTTTGAGTTTCCTTCCAAAAAGGTCAGAGTATTACACCGTACATTTTTATTTATATACTTGCAGCTATTGGAAAGAGGGTTGCATTAAATCGATGCCTTAATAGGGACTGAAAATATTTTCACTACTTTTTCCTGCAAGACTCAAAATTAAGTTATTCATAGTATCATATTCGAACAAGTGATGCCTGAGCAAGTCTGTGTTTCCAGAGGCAAAATTCCATTTAATTGTTAGGTAGCTGTCATTCAGCATTTTCAACATTAATTTATTTCTATTCACTCAATAAGTAGATTAGAAGTAATTTTCCATTTTTTCTTGAAATGGAAAAACACGCAAGCCAAAAATGCAACAGAACCAGCATGACTGACAACAAAAAATAATTCAAGTCAGACCCTGTTTATGAATGGTTTTACTGGGATGCAACATTCAAAATCCAATCCAAATTTGAAGATTTTTTTTTAATTACTATAGTTTCCCAGTCAGTGTCATTCCTCTTCCCATATCCATACACAGGAATCACAATGCTGCCTCTTTTCCCTCAGCCTCTTTCATGTTTAAAAGCTGAAACTAATCAGAAAAGGTAAGTGACATATCTAGGAAGGAATGACCAATAAAGGATCAATGCTTGCTGGCGTTTACTTGATGAAAACTTCAATCTTACTGTACCTAGTCATGCATCATTTCATAGAATCATAGAATGGTTAGGGCTGGAAGGGACCTTCAAAGGTCATCTAGTCCAACCCCCCTGCAAGGAACAGGGATATCTCCAACTAGATCAGATTGCTCAGATGCTAAATAACGTCACGCTCAGTGGTAAAACTGAGGGTGTGGGTGTGAGTTTCTCCAAGGTAGCGGTAGCTTGCAGTGTCATGGTGCTGACTGATTGCCTTTGCATCACTAGTTTTTTGTTGTCCCCCTTCCTAGAGCTGTGTCTAGAGGATGAGCTCTGTAGAAGCCTACATGTATCTAGTTCTGTCACCACTGGAGCTTGACAACTTGCTTGGTAAGAAATGGATTAACTACAAATCATCATCTGTACACACGGTGTCTTTGAAGATTTCGAGCAACAGGTTGGATTACAGTATACACAGCTAATTCACATGAGTCATATCTATATACATCTTAGCTTCATATCATTAGGTACCACACTGAGTAAAAATTCTCAGTGGCATCATTTCCACAACAAACTTTTCTAAAAGAAATGTCATTTAGAATATATATGCAAAGAGATGGAACACAAACAATTACACTGAATGGTGTGATTGAATTTGCCCAGCATACTCTTGAAAACATTTTATTTCCTCTGTAAACATTTCTTTTTTACATTTATGAGAACATCATCAACTGAAAGTAGGTAAATGGTAGAGATGGACTTGAGTGTAACTAAAACTTTTCAGGGGGTCAGGGAAGTTCAATGTAGAAAATATGTTTCTGAAGGTGGAAAACTTTGACAAGAACTTTGTAAATTGGATATGGCCTTTGTAATATTGAACCAAAGGTTCCTATTTACCTTCCTGACTACAGAATCTCACAGCCAAATCAAATCCTTCTTCTTGCAAGGGCTGAAAAAACTAATTCTCAGATTGGAAGAGGAATCACAGGTTAGTGATCCTACTAATGATGACTGACTGCAAATGTGGTGACACCAAATAAAATGCTAAGATAGAAATACTCCACAGAGTTAATCCACGCTGGCACCACCCTAAACGTTCTGTTTGCCTTAACTAAAGTGGCCACAGAGACACTGCAGAGCTACAGTTGTGCTCTCACTTGTTTAACCACTCAGGGTATCTGAACGTTATTCTTCTAGTGAACTGCAGGATAACCAGTCAGACCTCTGGGCACAGGGAGGAAAGAACACATGGGGAAAGGTAACCATGAGAGGGTGCTGTCACTCTTAGCACTTCATTTTAAAACGACAACAACAAAAAGAGTTCTTCTTAGCCTGAAAGACAAAAGAACATTGGCTGTAGCAAGTATCCCTGACTAGTTGTGTGATAAGGACACTGGGATAAGGCACTAGTTGTGCCCTAACCCTGACATTTGAGATGCCACAACATGTGTGTGTGAGGAAAAAGGGGAGTTGTGCGCATCCAAGAAATAATTCAAGAAATCTGCAGCAAGAGACAAACACATAGACAATGGCAGAGTATGGCAGCACGCAGGTGCCAAGTGAGCCTGTGCTCTTCCCTTCAGAAGGACATACAATTTGTAATAGATGCACATTTATGCAAACGAGAAATGAAGGATCATGTTTAGTAGTTTACACCAGTGGAGTGACACACCCCACAACTTTTGCTTCGAGAAAAACTAACGAGAGATCTGGGTTTCAAAGCGCACAGAAATCAAGTGATTTACACCATTATTCAAAAGCATGTAAGCAAAAGTCTGCCATCTTAAGAGTGCTTTTCTTAAAGCTATCGCTCAGCATTTTTGCATCACGTTTTTTACATTAACACGGTATCTCATTCATTGTGAGGGGCATGACCTCCATTTTGCCTGAGTCGTTACCTGTCAAGGAAATTCAGTGACTTGTCGCTTTTACTTTTTCGTGAAGACAGCTATAAGCTAGAAGTATTAATTGTTTTGACTCATAAGTAAGTGCAAAATGCATCTCAATTTATTATCCTGTAAATGCTTTTCTCAGCCTAAAGCATAGAATTACAAGCGAGTTAATGTTTCGTGAATTCATTCAGTTGACTATTCTACTGACACTTGGAAACAAGAACCACATTTCCAGGGCTTCTACAACAGTTAAAGAAAAGCCTCTGTACAGCATTTTATAAAAGTGTAATGGGCCTTTTAATGTTGCGAGATGCAAGACTTTCACAGAGACTTGTAGTAACAAGACAGACAGAATGCTATTATATCATTTCTGCCAAGTTGATCAGACAAAGTCCTAGGTCAGAAAGCCTGGAGAGGTAAGCATGAAACATTGATAGCTTCAAAAAAAAAGGGACGCATTTCTTGGAAGGAAATTGGGAAAATGGAGAGGAAAAAAGTGAAAAAAAAAAAAAAAAAAAAAGCAGTTTGTAGCCTCCAGAAGACAAAAGACAAGGATGCAAAGCATTTTAAGAATGACGACGCTGATACACCTAGGAAAAGAATTTGAACAAAATCCCTCACGTTTCATTCTTCACAATTAGGCAACATTTTTGCTTTTCTTAATTCACGAAACCTAAAATCAGAAGGCATAGAAAATGAGCAATAAAAGGGACGCTTTCTATTTTTACCTTCTTAACCACCTCCACCTCCTCCTGAAGTCCCTGATGGTATCATTTAGATTTATTACCCTTGTGGGTAAAACTTGTGCATTGACAACTGACCTGATATGACTAATACTAAAGCAGTTGCTCATGAAGTTTTCTAGAATACAATCTTGATGTTTTGTGTGCAAACGCACTAAAGGATCAATACATTGTCCAGCCATGTATACTCTCTTGCATCTAATAAGTGCAAACACAAAACAAAGCTCATGCTTCTATTTCAATATAACTATAGTTGTAACAGTTCTCTTCTCCAGGGGGACAATAAGGTCTTTCAGATTATACCTGCTACTTATTTTTGTGTTGTTTTGAAAGATCCTCTTCAGCAGACTAAATATTCTCACACTAGCTCACTCTTATCTTCAGCCCAGAACCTAGAATTGTCTAATTGTGCCAAACAGGGCTACCCATTTTTGTGACAACTGTTCAAAAACATCAAGATAAGTATGAGTATTTACACTAGTAAAGCCACAATACGAAGGCTTGCCTAACATTTCAATCAGCAATCAGGAGGAGGAGACAGAACACATTCTTATTCATGAGGTTTGCAAATGACAACCAACCAGGGAAGAGAGGCAGCTGAGCTCAAGAGCAGGGCTGTCACAAGGAGGGACCCAGACAGTCTGGAGGAATGGGTTAACAGCAGCATCACGAAATACAATCAGGACAAATGCCACATATCGAAGCCCTATTGAAGCAAGGCAGAGCCCTGCAGCCATGAGGCTTGGGCTGGGAAAGAGCTTGGAGGGTTAGCCCTGGGCACTGGAAGGCAGTGAGCTGAGTCAGGGTCATCTGTGTGCCTGGGCAGCAACAAGGGCCAGCAGTGCCTAGAGTCTTGTGAGCAAGTCACAGCCCTGAGAGCCAGGGGAAGGCAGAGACTGTACCCTCTGCTTGGTGCTTGTCAGATCTCACCTGGGTACGGTCGCCAGTTTGGGTCCCCAGCACAGAAACACCAGCAACAAACGGTGGGAGGTGAGGGAAGGCCACTGAGGCAGGGGAGCTGGAACCCTTGCCCTGCAAGTAGACTCTGAAGGACCAGGGCTGGTTCAATTGGAAAGAGGGGCAGCTTTGGGGGCACCCACAGCATCCCTGACACCAATGGGAGAGAATGGAGGAGACTCAGTTGGGCCCTTCACGGCGGTGCATGGCAAGAGAACAAGAGGCAGCAGCACAAGCTGAAACACGGGAAACTCAGGCTGGAGATAACAACAAGCTTCTTCCCCATGAAGACAGCCCAGCGGTGGAGCTGGGGCCAGGGAGGTTGGGCCACCTTCAGCCAGGGGAGGTGTCACACTCCAGCGGAGAAGGGTGATGAAGTCCTGAGCAGGCTGGTCTGACACCATGGCTGAGTCTCTGGTGGTCTCTGCCAGCATGAGTGATTCTGCCATTGTGTGAAACACAGCAGAATGGTTTCCACTAACAGAAAATGTTTCCACTAAACAGATTTAGTTTAAATCTAAAGCTTTGGCCCTCTTCCCCTTCCAAATGGGCAAACTTCCTTTGGGCTTTTTCTTATCAATTAATTCTAACAACATGTAAAGAACTCTTGGTAAATCCTCTGTTTCAGACTGTGTAACATACATAAGTTAACTGGCCACTGTAGGAAAAGATCAGGTCCAAGACCATCTAAGGAACTTGACGGTGCACAAGACTATGGGACCTGATGAGGTGCATCTGCAGGTCCTGAGGGAACTGGTGGATGAAGTTGCTAAGCCACTATTCATCATATTTCAGAAGTCATATTAGTCTGGTGAAGTTCCCACTGACTGGAAAAGGGGAAACATAGCCCCCATCTTTAAAAAGGGGAAAAAAGAAGACCCAGGGAACCACTACAGGCCAGTCAGTCTCACCTCTGTGCCCGGCAAGATCATGGAGCAGATCCTCCTGGTGACTATGCTAAGGCACATAGAAAATAAGGAGGTGATTGGTGACAGCCAACATGGCTTCACTGAGGACAAATCCTGCCTGACTAATTTGGTGGCCTTCTGTGATGAGGTTACAGCATTGATGGATAAAGAAAGAGCAACTGACATCGTCTACCTGGACTTATCCAAAGCATTTGACACTGTCCCACAAGACATCCTTGTCTCTAAACTGGAGAGACGCATATTTGATGGATGGACCACTCGGTGGATAAGGAATTGGCCGGATGGTCGCACTCAAAGAGTTGTGGTCAACAGCTCAATGTCCAAGTGGAGGCCAGTGACAAGTGGTGTTCCTCAGGGGTCAGTACTGGGGCCAGTGCTATTTAACATCTTTGTTGGCGACATGGACAGTGGGATCGAGTGCACCCTCAGCAAGTTTGCAGATGACACCAATCTGCCTGGTGTTGTGGACATGCTGGAGGGAAGGGGTACCATCCAGAGGGTCCTTGACAGGCTGGAGAGGTGGGCTGTACGAACCTCATGAAGTTCAACAAGGCCAAGTGCAAGGTCCTGCACGTGGGTCGGGGCAATCCCAAGCACGAGTACAGGCTGGGCAGAGAATGGATTGAGAGCAGCCCTGAGGAAAAGGACTTGGGAGTGTTGGTGGATGAGAAGCTCAACATGAGCCGGCAATGTGCACTGGCAGCCCAGAAAGCCAACCGTGTCCTGGGCTGCATCCAAAGAAGTGTGGCCAGCAGGTCAAGGGAGGGGATTCTGTCCCTCTACTCTGCTCTCGTGAGACCCCACCTGGTATACTGCGTTCAGCTCTGGAGCCTCCAACACAAGGACAGGGACCTGCTGGAGCAGGTCCAGAGGAGGGCCACAAAGATGATCCACCTCTGCTATGAAGACAGGCTGAGAGAGTTGGGACTGTTCAGCCTGGAGAAGAGAAGGCTCCAGGGCGACCTTATTGCAGCCTTCCAGTATCTGAAGGGGGCCTACAGGAAAGCTGGAGAGGGACTTTTTCCAAGGGCATGTAGTGATAGGACAAGGGGCAATGGCTTTAAACTGAAAGAGGGGAGATTTAGATTAGATCTAAGGAAGAAATTTTTTACATTGAGGGTGGTGAGGCACTGGAACAGGTTGCCCAGAGAAGTTATAGAAGCCCCATCCCTGGAAGTGTTCAAGGCCAGGTTGGATGAGGCTTTCAGCAACCTGGTGTAGTGGAGGGTTTCCCTGCCCATGGCCGGGGGATTGGAACTAAATGATCTTTGAGGTCCCTTCCAACCCAAACCATTCTATGATTCTATGAATTTAAGTAGGTTTATTTACACTTACAGTTTCTAACCTATTCTACCTTTAACTACTGAACTTATTCTGCTTAATATAGAAAGATTTGTTTTTAAATGAGAGGCACTTTGTATTCTTACTACTTCCTCCCACCACAGTAGCCCTCCTGCATTTCATCTCTGGAAAGTCAAGCAAGCAATGCTTCATGCATAAGGTCCAAGTTCTGCTTTTGCAGAAGTAAACATGAATTGCTTGGCTGTGAAGATATCTAGTTGTGTAGTTATGAAAGGCATATGCTCATTTGCTCAACCATTCCACTTTAAGACATCAAGCACTGAGCTCTTACACAAAGTTCATCACAAACCCACTTCACTTTGTTTCACTGTCAGGTCAATCTTTATCATACTAATCATGCACCAGCAATAAGCAGCAACATCTTTATTATGATGGCTTTTGTCATGGGTGCAGGACTCACCCCTCCTGCCTTTAGCAGCTTTCTTCTGAATTCCTCTGTCGGGTTGTTGAATGTGAGCTTTTCACAGCGGAGGTGATTTACAGGTGGGTGGCCTTCAAGGTGCAGGAATAAGTCATAGTCAAATCGAACTTTCTTAGGTTCTTCCTGAGGGTTGAAAACAACCAGACAGAAACATCTAGCACCAAAACTAACTAAGTTGAAAACAAGGGCTACATTAAAATGAAAATTACATAACTTTTAACCATTCTCTGTGTTCTTGGACACATGATGGAATTTACGAAGCATCGGCTGAGCTACAGTAAATCAGAGAAACTCCTATCAATCAGCACATAACACATGAACTTCACAAACTTCAAGCTGTTGTGGTAAGACTTAATTGAAAGTGTTATGTCATGTCCGGCACAGGAAACAGATATACGCGTAGTCAACTATTCAGCTAACACAAGGTAACCCAGTCACCAACACAATCACACTTCTGAGCCCTAGATACTACTGAAGACACTGCAGTAAGTTTTGAACGCAAATTCCTCCACTGAAGCCAAACACTATTGTTTTCTTCATGAGTTGTGGAAAGGGGTAAAAAATGAAACTGCTGCAGTCAACTATCTTTGATCTCCTACGTATGGGGTCTGCTTGCTTATTAACGAAGCTTCGCTGCCTTGAATGAGTGTGGCCAGCTAGCTTCCAAGTGTTCCATCACAGCTTCCAAGTCACTGCAGTGAAAAACATGAAGCTGAATGTTCCCTGTACCAATACGGAGAGAGAAAGAGCAGGAGAGGCAAATTTATCTTTGAAGAAATCATCAGTGCTCTTCTGTCCTGAGAAAGCCTTGGCTGAAAAAGGACACTAGTGGCATTGAATAGACTTCAGTTTGTACTACGAGAGAAAAGATACTGAGGATGTTTTGTGTTATATGTTTACATGGTCCCTTCTAGAAGCTGTATATAGGTTAAGTGCTCTTTTAAGGCAATACTGAGTAGCTCTTCCTCCAAAGGTCCTGATGTGCAACAGAAGCCATGAAATCAATGTCAGTCTTCAGGCAGAACACAAGCAAAAGGTCAAACTCAAGAAAAGCGTCAGTTAAAAGGGAATCATGAGGGAAGGGGAGAAAAATACAGCAAAATCTTAGCACATATCCAACACTGCATGCAATCGAAACGCGTGCTCTGTTCAGTGACAAATGTTTAAAAAAATTCACATAAAAAAATGTTTAGTTTTGATTCCGGATTCCAAGGATGTGAAGAACAGAAAGCATAGAAATCTGTCATTCTAAAAGTTAAATCAGAGATTGCGAACACAGTCAGGGGACATCCTCATCGTCCCATCTCTAGACTTGGAGCAGAGACAGAAGGAGATCTGAAATAAAAGGCCTGCAGTAGTCTGTTTCTGAGGACAGAATAGTGTAGTTCTCCTAGACGCACTATTTTCTTGACGGATCATTTTCAAAGGCAACCATGGATGAAGATACGTCTTATTGTTAGAAAGATTAACACATGACTTCTTGCAGAAAAAAAAAGGAAGTGATTTACTCCCCAGTCTGCTTAGAAAACTGTGATGTTGCTACCAGCAAACAGTTGGTAGCAGCAGCTTTGCCATAAAAGCAAAGTTAGAAGAATTTATTAAAGAGAGTCTGCAAAGAATTCTATGGAAAGTTAGATGACCATTACCAGCGATTTCAAAGCAGACTTCTACTATACAAAAGACTCCCAGTACCATTGACATTATTCAAAACGGTGTGACGGTGAAGGCAGAATATACTGCAGTTCATGAGCCTTATCCTAACTGGATTGCATTTTCTGGAGTAGGCGTCTTTTGACCTAAAAGCATTTTTTTCAAGGACTTTGTCTCAATGGCTAACAACTGTAGCCTGCTGCTGCTGAATTTGGGAGGGGTGTTTGTCATTTCCCTAATTCTATAAAGCTTGGAATATTTTCCATCAGGGTGAAATGCCTATTAGATTTTCTACCAACTTCTGCTTACGTCCTGGCAACAGGCACCCTTTAAATTCTCCATGGTCCAGGCGGCTTCCTGTATTCCTGCCTTCTCTCTTCATTAGGGTACTTTCTGAACCATAAATTGAAAAGTTGTCTACCTTGAATAAGTGATGATGGTCTGTCTCGTCTTCCCCCTTCTGTCTATCTCCTCTTTTTCTGTACTGGAATACCTGTGAAGTGGCTTAGAGGAGGAAGAGTAGGGGAGGAAGAGTAGGTGAGCCAGGAGAAAGCAGAAATTTGCCTCCGGAATGCCAGCTCAATTTTTGTGCCACTTTTCCTTTGTATTGCACTGACTCCAGGGAAGGGCATGCTGCTGCAGCTGTGTGAAGAGTTAGCTGCCTTGCAGTCCAACTGCTGCTTGTCATATTCCATGACACCAAAACAGGGGTGAGGACTGTTTGCAAACTTCCTAATTCCACATGCTGCTTGAGAGGGAGGCAGGCTGTAACCACTGCTGCCCTCTTGATCTCAGTCTAAGCCACAACTCCTGCTGCAGAACTCCTGAGACTCGCAGGTCTCCACAGTCAGCAAAGGCAGCCAAAAGTCTGAGTGGAAAACAAAAAATGAAATGTCAGGCAGGAAGCTTTCTGTAGAAATGCTTCAGTGATCGACTCACTGTCTTCTGGCTTGGTCTGCCCAGTTTTGGGATGAGCTCTTAACAGAAGAGTTAAAGAGAACAGGCTGCTTTTCATTAGATTTCCTGAATTAATCAAAACTGCTTCCCTAATGGAGACAGAGCTAAAAAGCACACCAAAAAAGCCAGTCAACTCACTGAGGCAGTTCTGTTTCCTTTTCCAACAGGAAAATGGGCAGGTTGAGCCCTGCTCTTCACAGATTGATACAGGGAACATTTCAGAATTAACTGTTCAAACCTACAATTTAGAAAGTGCCTGAGCAGAATTATTCATACCTCACACCTTGACAGAGCTTTCTGTGAAAGACAAAATACTGAAATGTCTACCTGAAGGCATACACAGCTAACAAAGTCGTACTCTAACACACATTTTAAGTGAGCAGGGTTCCAGCAAAGTCTTTTACTATGCAGTTCTATTTTCTTTCAGTTTTAGTTTTTCACCAAGCGTTCAACACATTAAAGACATCACACTGACTTGATTAAAATAATTACATTAAACTACATCTTGGCAATGTAAAATAAACACACAGGTATCTTAGAAGTGCATGTGAAGTACAATGATAGCTCCACTGAGGCACACGACATACAAAAGCAACCTAAAATATTGCAGTTATTAAGGTACTGCACATGAAACCATGCAAGCTTTTTGCTCTTTAATTCCGCTCAAATCAAATTGTTTTTATCTGAATGAGTTACTAGTAATACAGACGCTGTTACATACATTAAAGGCAATTTATGTGTTTGTTAAGAGACCCACAGTAAGTGGAGCATTTACTTAGGCTCAGAATTGAGATACCACAATCATGTAAACTTTGTAGAATGGCACTGGGATTCTTGTTAAACTGTGCCCCCTGGTAATGTTGCGTTGAGTAAAATCAAACTCACATGCAGTCTAAAAGAATGCTTTTTAGGACTGAGGATGCAGAATTAAAAAAAAACACACAACAAAAAAAGACTGTTCAGAAAGATCAAAACCTGAACAAATTAAAAAGATCAGCAACACTAAAATAAAACAATGAGTTCATTATGAAATCCACATAATCAAGACTTTTCCTTTCTAAAAGTTTAAGTGGCTCCCAAACTTCCTTAAGCATTATTTATAGTCTGTCCAGATCTGAGTAGGGCTAGTAATTCTTCTGAATAATTATTCAAATTCTTTATTTTATCAGGTAATTCTAATTTCATAGAGTTATCTACTAAATACAGTCCCACGTTACTAAAAGTAACACTGACTTCGAATTGGAACAGCATTGACAAAGATAGCTTTAAATCTAATTTTTAATTGAGTTTATTAATTAAACTGTAAATCTTTGACGAACTCTGATTTCCACATATTAAAATTAAAAAAAAAAATGAAAAGCATGTAATTCTATACCTTGTTTTTGAAGTAAACCTCAATTGGTAAAATGAAACCAGCATACCCAGATTCTTCAACTTTGTAGGGTGGATCCTTGCACACTGAAATGAAGAAGAGAAACTTATATTTAATACAAAAAAAATGTTTTTAATGCCTAAGTGAAATACATGAGAAAATAATCTGCAGCAATGTTCTACGGCAGAACCATTACAAAACTGCAAACACACACAGTAGGACGTATCTATGCCCAACTGAACATGAATTTTGTAAGCAAATCATTCCTGCCTGTATACAACCTACAGTGTAGAGATAGCAAATTTATTTTTATTTTTTGTTTTTTTAATCCTTTCAGACTGCTAAAGCAGAACTACCAGAAACTTCAACACCAGGTGGACCCACTGAGTTACCACAATGGCTACATCGGCGCTGCAACCAAGACTTGCCCTGGGAATGGAAAATATATAGGATTCCACCACAAGAAAGTTAAACATGTACAGGGCAGAAGAACTGCCATTCACATTTTCATAACCTAATACTAATAACACCCTAATTCTAATACATGTAATATAAAATAGAGACATGAATTGAATTGAACTAATACTAATGAAATGGAAACCTGCATTACTAGGGGGAGAGGAGACACAACACAATATTCCAGTGTATAGTGGAGAATCTCAGGAAGGTGCTCATTTCAGCAATATTTCAGTTTATTTTCAGAAATATTATTTATATTTCAGTTTATATTTTCAGTTTAATACAAAGGCTTTTAGTTACATGAAATCCCCATGATATTGAACATGAGCTCTCTGAAGAAAGCAGGACTAGCCTGCCAACTTCAGCCAGTGACAAAAAGCAGGTTGTCAGAGAACTTGGAACAGAAGCCACCTCTTCCATCTTGTGTTTGGCTCATTACAAAATTCACACACACGTAACACATAAGCACAAAGGTGGACTGAGCTTGAGAAACCATGCATCTCCTGTAACATCAACTCAGACGCTTCCAAATGCTGCACTGTATGACAACTTGTCATAGGCACTGCCATCTCAATGGCATCACAGGACAATGACCGTTTCCCTACTGCAACTGGTAGAACAATGCAATTAATACCACAGGGTTGACTTCTTCAGAAACATTTGCTCAAGCTCTATCAATGTTGATGACTGAAAGAAAATTCAGACTCCCAGATGGATCATCATTTGCTAGGACGTACCTCTTTTCAGAATTGCCTGGTAGCTGCTCACTGCACTGTATCAGGTGCAACTTAAACTATGCTTCACAAAAAGCGTGTCTTTCAATCAACTACGCAGAGCCTGAATACCAAAAATATTCTGTTTAGCAAAGCACCACGGATAGGCACTTACACCCTCTGTCATCCCCAAAACATGACAAGGCCCATCAGACCCATCCAGGAACACAACTGCTGCTGCATTCTCAATAGTATGATCAGTATGTCAGCGTTCTGAGGACATGCAAGCTTGGTTAATTCCCAAGTAAATGAACACAGGAGAATTTTCTCCTACTACCTTGCCATTCTCATCCTGCTCCTAAATTGCATGTTCACTTCATGCAATCAATGGAAAGAGAAAAGGATGACAAAAATGGAGCAAGAATAATCTCTTTTCCAGGCTCATCTGCAACACTGTCCTCTTGCAGCTACAGAATTGTTTGTTTTTCTTGGCAGGAAAAAAAAAAAGGATCTATAGTTTTTTAAGTGGGATTTGAAAGATTTTGAAGAAAAGTTTATGATGATAAGTCAAATCTGAGAGGTGGTTTCAGACATATAAAGCTTTTAAGTTGGAAACTGAGCATTTTGTGTTAGAATCTCCCAGAAGTAGTATTTCACCTTACATTGACATGTCTTCCCTTAAGAGGGCTTACCGGCATTTGAAAAATGTAAATAAAATAGTCCTAGTTAAGCACAGTGACAGGCTACAGTAACACATACTGACAACTTTTTCAGACAAAGACAGAGGAGCCTTCCCGCTCTTCCTTTGACTTCAGAAGACAACCTGAGGAGAAAGCCTTCCCAGTATTATTTGAATGGCCATGCAGGGTTCAGAAGAAATCCACTTATATAAAACAAAAGGAAAGATTAGACAGCAGACATTTATCCAGATGGAAACACAGAAACTTTAGAAACTGTCATAATATATTAACTGTTACAGAGATTTCAGGCTCCATTACATGACAAGTCACAAATCACCTTTTTTTTTTTTAAATAAATAGCACATCAACTTCTTCCTGAGTACTTAATTGGGGCAGAAAACACTGTCAGCATAAATATTTTTCATTCCCTCCTTCAAATCTCTCTTCTTTCAGATTTACACAGCTGTTAACCATGCTGAATAGACCTTGTCAAAGTTTCACATGACAGTTCTGAAAACAAAGTCTGTTACACTCGCGGGCTTTGTTGAAACTTGGGTGATGTGTTACAAAACACTTAATCACAAGGAAAGCACTTTGAGGGCCTTCCCAAACTGAAAGATGGGCTTTTAATAGGAGGAAAATTCTGTGATCTCATGAATGAAATCTTCCTGAACTAAAAAAAAAGGAGGCAACTGAGAAAAGCTCCATGCTATTGCGTATGGGTAGACTGCTACATAAATGAAAGCTGTTACATTTCCCTCACCTTTCTCATGGAAGCCACTACTGGCAGAAAGAGCATCTTTATGTGCTTTGAGTCAGCACACACTGGCATAAGCTCATTTTCTTTCTTTGAGCTGTTTCGAGTAGTAACCAGGGCTGCAATGACATGTGTGGTTTAGCCAAGCCAACTGGAACCATGCTAGCAAGGTTTGTTGAGTGGAGGAGACAGAGGTGCCAAGGCTTCAGTAAACCACAGAAAAGGTAGAGAGGAAGAAAAATCAGGAGGGCGGGGGGGGGGGGGGGGGGGGGGGGGAAGAAAAACGTAGCAGAGAAGGAAAAGAAAAACAAAAGCAAACTGCAAGTACAGACCAACACAGCAAAACCAACAACACAAACTAAGAGGGAGTGATTTTGAAGAAGGAAACACCTGGAAACACTAACATGCTTTGCAGAGGTCACTTAAAAAAGCAGCTGCAGTAGACCAGGTAGATAAGCAGAAAACACTACCGTTCTACAAACAAAAAATGTCCTCCCCATCCAGAGGGACAGAAGCATCTCCCCAGTGGCTGCTCCTCTCTCTCCTTTGAAACGGGACCTACAAATGCCTTTTAAGTACCAGATAAACAAAGCCTCTTGCACAACGTTATCACCGAGACTTAATTATTTTGGGCAGTTTTTTCTCTGTGAAAACAGCTTGTATGATCACAATACATTTCCTCCTTGTCTCCTATATCTTTTGACTCAGTAGTCCAACTTCAAGATAGTCTCTACGACAATTAAGGCCTTACAGATCCAGTGAAAATTTAGTGCCTGCACTGAGAAGAGAACATCTCCACTGAGATGCAGGCAGAATTACAAGCTAGCAATAAAAGTGTCTCTTCTGAAGAAAACTGTAGGGCTAGAAGACGAGAAGTAACGAGAAAAGCAAAACTGTGCAGATTTCTTAAGGCGGCAAACCAGAATAAGCTGGGGTTTTTGATGACTGTGTAAGGCAAGATAAGGAGCTCAAGATACTAAACTGTTACTGTATCTTTGTCAGAACGCAGGATCATTTCTCTTCTTCCATAAATGAAAGCTTTACTCTTAGGCATTTGCAAATGCATATGCTAAACACAGATAGACCAGTCCTCCAAAACAATTTTAGGTGCAATTTTGAAATAAAAATAAGAGTTTATGCAACACAAACAGCCAAAGTCCACCCTTTCTGTTCATCATGTTTCATTGTACTTTGTGATGAATGTTACTGTAACAAGCAGTAATGTTGGTACGTTTGAGGCCACAGAAGGGAACCTGGATCAAATAGGGCTCTAACTACAGAAAAAGCTGTTCCAACACTGCACAGGAGCTTGAACTTACATGAAATGAAAAGACTACGCTAGCTATTAAAGGATGGAGGAAAGAGGGGAAGATGTAGAAACTAAAGCAAAAAGGCTCAGCTCCTAGGACAAGAAGCAGTTGTCACAGGTGGAATGCCATTTTTTCATGCTGGAGAATCATAGTCATAGAATGGCATAGGCTGGAAGGGACCTCAGATATCATCTAATCCAACCTCCCTGCCATGGGCAGGGACGCCTCTCAACTAGATCAGGCTACTCAAGGCTCCGTCCAACCTGGCCTTGAACACCTCCAGGGAGGGGGCATCCACAACCTCTCTGGGCAATTTACTCCAAACCTTACCACCCTCGTACTGAAGAATTTCTTCCTAAAATCTAATCTCAATCTGCTCTCCTTCAACTTAAACCCATTTCCCCTTGTCCTATCAGTGGACACTCTTGTAAAAAGTCCCTCCCCAGCCTTCCTGTAGGTTCCCTTCAGGTATTGGAAGGCAGCTATTAGGTCCCCCCGAAGTCTTGTCTTTTCAAGGCTGAACAAACCCAGCTCCCGCAACCTGTCCTTGTAGCAGAGGTGCTCCAGGCCCTGGATCATCTTTGTGGCCCTCCAAACACGCATACAAGCATGTGCAACTAACTGCACGGGTACTGACTTTCAGTACTGCACATACCTCAGGTGCTCACCTACAGCATCCTGTCACTAAACTTCCCCTGACCGAGCACCGTTTAGACACTCAGCCGCAATCCGAGTTGTACGGCAAACACTTCACAAACCACAGCATCGGTCAGAAGCATACTGGCTATGCTGGTCCATTCATTTTGACCAGCCTTCTCCTATATACAAGTGCAGTAATTTGCAGCTGATAAACATTATTGAACAGCTCCTCAAACAAAGCACGCCTTCCAGAGACCAACTACAAGATACCAGTGTGCATCTCTTAACGACAGCTCAGCTACTGCATTATCAGTACTAACACATGATTTTATTAACACAGATGTCTTCCCCATAAGAGCTTAGTATCTGTTTTGGTAAAATTGCCTATCGTACCCATTCTACACACATAAGAGAGACATGAATGTTCAATTCTCATTCAGTGTACTCTACAACTAAATTCTTTTGGTAATGCCAGCATAATGAGTTACCCAAGATCACCGCAAGCCAGGACAGGAATTTCAGTTGTCGATTCTCTGTCTCCTATTTGTCAGGGCATATGCCTTCTCTACAGCTCACATAAATGGCTTGAATTGTTTATCTCAAACGTTTTGCTTATTTAGGCTACAAGTGAAGCACTGCTTTTTCTTTTGTTGCATTTGCAGATGCGTTCCCAGGTGTTGCATCAGAGGTTAACTGATACCTAAAGAACATGCAAATCAAGCCATGATGATGCATTTTAGCAAGCATGCTGACAGTGAGGCCTTTTGAGGTAACAATAACAAAACTCTAATGCAAACTATCCTTTTTAAAAGCTTTAACATGAAATTCATTTGCCACTTCAACACTGTTAAATGCTTCATTGTGAACAGATTTTTCCATTATTCAAAATACAGTCAGAATGAGTAAGGAAAGGCAGAAGTTCCTTTCAGGGAGATGCTGGCAGACTGTAACAATTCAGACACGTTTTGTGCGCCCTGCAGGGTACACCAAGTGGGCGCTTGGAGGAAGTGAAGCCTTCTGATAGAGAACTGGTTTAGCTGTAACATTATTGTAGTGGTATTTTATAGATTCTTGCCTATAATTTGCTCATACTGGTCACCCTTCAAACAACTTTTTCCTCTATTCATCACTGTCTTCATTAAAAGAAGTCTCACAACAAAGGGGTGCCATTCACCTTCAGAGGAAGGCAGATCGTGCTACTAAATCCCTCCTGTAGGAAGAAGTCAGCTTCAAACTTTCAGCTGTCATTTCTGCAAAAGCTCTTTGAATTTGCTACTCAGTAGCTCACCTTACCGGCTGGTGGGCTCCAGTACTTGGACTCTACACAAAAAGAGGCAGGAAGAGAACAAGTCTCTTATGCCCTACCTTCAGGCACACCTCAGCCATTAATAACAACCAATTGCCAGGCAGGTTCAAACAAAAGCTAGCTAAAATTACTAAATTGTGGGTTAAATGGTACCTCCTATGCAAGGAATAAGGAGTTCCCATTTGCTTGACACTTTATGCTGACAAGTATTTCACGAGACAGATACAAGCCTGAAGTGAAAGCACAAAGGGCACTAAGAGAAAACCAAGACTGAACTTTCAGCATTTATAATCATACCAAGTTCCCTGCCCAACATGCTGATTGCCCAGATTCCCACCACTCCTGCCAGCTGGACAGGACAGTAAGATACAGCTTATAACCCCTGAAGTAAAGCCAACCCTAACTGACTTTTGAAGTGACATTTTCTGTACGTAAGTCTACTCCCTGATCATTGGATAACTTCTTCATCAATTGAGATGAAACTGATACACAAGAGAGGAGGGCAGGGAAGGGGAAAAGCCTTCCTCATGCCCAACAAGATTGTCCAAATCCAGGTCTTAACTGGAGTCCTTAAATCAGCACGTGCCTTTAAACACTGCTAAAAGAGAGAGCAATGAACACCCACTAAACATTGCTAAAAGAGAGAGCAGTAAACACTCACTGTCAAATTTCTTATCGCTCCAAACACAAATATATGAAGAAAGATAAGGTTGAGTCTTGGTTTTCTGTTGGTTGGGTTTTTTTTTTGTCTGTGGTTGGTTGGTTGTTGGTTTGGGGTTTTTTTGGGGGGAGGGGGGGAGAAACTGGTTGCTTTATGTTTGTTTGTTTACACAGTTAAAAAGGCTTCTTAACCCTTTCTCTTGGCACATGAAGACAGCAGAAAGCCTTGAACACACAATTCTGAGATCCTGAAACGCAGCAGTGAGCCTCCTGCATCCTCTGATTCAGATGGATCAACTTGCAGTTTCGAATTTACAGTGAGCCAATAATTCAGACAACTTTAAAGGTGTTTTTCTGTAGTTTGTTTCTCACACTAATTCTCAGTGCACATATACTGTCTGTCCAGAGGTCCTAGAAACAATTGAGAGCATGAATCCAGGAGTTCCTAATTTTGATATTTATTTTTTTTTCTGCACCACATATAAAATAACCCCTGGCCTTCGAAAGTACAATCACTATGTGTTTTGACACAAACTGTTTGAGATGAGAAGCGGGCCCTAAGGTATCCTCGCTATTTCATAACGCTGTGCAAGCCCATTTAATGCATGCATGCTGCAGATGGGAAAGAATGCATCTTCACTTATTAACTGTGAAGGAGAAAGCAATCTGTACTGCCAGAAGACAGGCAAGGACTGCATCGGTTTGGAAGTTTCCTCTTGTGTAACACTATACTGTTCAGATTCACAGAAGTTATTTTTCTAGTATTTTCCAACTTTGCCGAAATGGGAGAGGAGGGAGGAACGGATTTAAAGGCTCCACCACACATGCCGGATTCTGGGTCTATTGGCTGGCTGCAAATCACTCACCAGACCTTGAAATGATGCATTAAACCATGTTTTCCCACCCCTTCCAGGACTTTTTTTTCTTAACTCCCAGACAGACACTTGAAAGTCAAATATCTATCTAGTTCTCTATTTTAACTTCATTATGCTATGCAAAGATCAAACTAAGATCAAATATTTTCAGAGTTATCAAAATTACTCTGTATTGCAGTGATGCCATACTTGTTTCAAACTTTTTCTGTTGAACTGCAAGCCAAGGCTAAGAATTTTTCTGTCACACCTCTCAGTTCTCTGTGGTTATTTCACTTCATTAATGATCAAGTAAATATAATTTCTTTTATTTGTAAGGCTTTTCATTCTATGTTGCAAATATGGTAACTTAGAAAAATATCAGAACATTTCTCTTGTAAAGACCAGTGTCACAAAATCTGTGTTTGCATCAGCCTTGAGAAGGTTAAGTCTCCCCATCTGGGAATGCTTAAAACAAGAAAAACTGGCCGCTGCCTAATGCTCAAAGTCGGAATCTTTCCATCGCATTAAGAGACAAGAGCTGAGAATCCGTGTTTGTAATGCTGTCTGGTAGAACTTCTGTGAAAATTCAGTAGCAGAGGACAAAATCCGCTACTGCACTCACCATTTATCATTATGACTAGTCATCATAAATCCAGCTGACTTCTTACATGACAAAGAAACCCGTAAGTAGTTGCAGTAACAAAAGTGAGTGGATTTCTGAATGGCTAGAACAGCTTCTGGACTGCATCAGCACTCTCCAGCAAAAGCCAAGAAACAGAACTTTTCTTCACAGAAGATGAAATGAAGTATTTTAAACTAAGAAACTGAGATAGGAGATTACGGCACACGTCCAAAGTCACGAAATTCAGTTACCGTTCACAATAAACACAGAGTTTGTATTGGAAACAGTATTAACCATGGAGTTAGCACACACTCATTGTTTATCTGTTCCATCAGCATTTTGCACTTCGAGGAACAAAATCCATCATATACCTCTACAGCTCTTTGAAGCCTGCAGACATATTTTAACTGAGGCCAGCAGAAAACTGCTTCTTACAAATGTATTTCAATATTAATTGCAATGTTTCTTTCTTCATATTAAATATACTGGAAAACACGATTGATTTTACTTCTACGGCCTACCTGGTATCCTTCCTGATGCTTTCCAGAGCAGCTGCATGTAAGATCATGAATCCTACTCTGCATTTCATAGCGTCCTTGTTTCGGCTGGGATACAGTTCGTTTTCTTCTTACTAGCTAGAATAGCGATGTGTTTTGGATTTAGTATGGGATTTGGTATGAGAAAAATGCCAGTAACATATTGGTCGTTTTAGTTGTTGCTGAGGAAATCTACGACTTCTCAGCTTCTCATATTTTGCCAGTGTGCAGGTGCATGAGAAGCTGAGAGGGAGCATGGTGGAGCAATGGACCCGCAACACCTAGTTAAGGATTTGAGCTTATGTTTAGGGTTGAGACCCAAACTGGCCAATGGAATATTCCATATCATACAATATCATGCTCAGTATTTAGATAAGAGCTGGGCAGGATGTTTTTGGGATTTTTTCCTCTCTGGATTTCTCTTTGGGGCTCTTGCCCTTCTGGGATTATGTTTTCAGGACTTCTGTTTCAAGATCGCTAGCCAGGAAGGGTCAGGCATTGGTCAGTGAGCAGTGCATTACCATTATTACTTTTAATTTTATTTTACTTCAAATATTAAATTGTTCTTACCTCAACCCATAAGTCTCCTTCCCTTTTCCCCTTCAATTCTCTTCCCCATCCCTCAGGGCTGGGGGAGGGTGAGCAAGCAGCTGCATGGCATTTAGTGGCCAGCCAGGTTAAACCACAACACAAGTTATATTAGCAACTGGAGAGTGGGACTAAGAGAAGGAAAAGAAAAATACCTCTTCAGACACATTTTATTAATACCATTCATTAGCAAATGGGAAAATACCATAAAGTATGCCATCCTAATTTAAGCAAAATGACATATTAATACGATATGAACTTTAAACTATAGAAGGGTACCACTAAGACTTAAACACACAATTATTTAAGCAGAGTGTTTACACAAGTGTGCCTTCTTTTTCTGGCTTTCACTTATCATTACTTGTGTAACAGATCAATATAAAGCTCTACAAGCAAAACTGCCCTGAAGTACAGGGATCTGAAGTCTGTGTGCAAATGGATTTGTAACGAATATAATGTAAAAGCATGCTCGAGGCATAAACACATCTTAATAGCTGTGTTCGCATGCAGGTAACACAGATGTACACATAGGCATGCAGGTAATGATCACAACAATTATACTACACAGCTGTTTGACATTTTGAGGGAAGAGAAAAGGAGAACAGGTAGCCACATGAAGCTAATGATGAGGGAATTATAAAGAGGGGCCATAGAAAACTAAAGTTTTCTTCAAATAGAAATAATTAAAACTGCAATGCTGACAAGTCTTTCCACCAATCAGGTGTTTCAAAATATCATGCTACATCAAAGACAGGTGAAGTTTGTTTTTAAATTCAAGATGTTGTGATTAATTTAATTTCAAACAGGTACACATGGAACAGGCAGAAACAGCAGGTGCAAGTCTGACTGCTCATTTTTACTATATCTGCTTGTCTTTGTCTGTCTTCAAAATTGCCTTTCAACCCAAGCTAGAACTCTCAAGCTAGATAACGTAACAGGAAAATTGCCTCCTGAAACACCTCCCTCGCCTCCTTTTTTTGTTCTTCTTGTAACATGGTGTTCTGCTGCCATTTACCACAGCTCCACTGCAGGCAGGTTACACAGAGCCTTTGGGCACTTTCGGAGACTTATAAGGGACAGCAGCCCTCAGTGATCACCTAGACCCAAGGATGGCAACCCATAAGCGCAGTTATCAAGTTAAGACCTCTGCCTCTTCACATGAATGGTAAGGAAGCTATAACTTGCGGCTAAAAGGCACACGTTCAGGGCAAACAGAAGCAGAAGATGCAGCAAGGACAGAAAAGCCTCATTAGGCTCAAAAGGTGGTCAAGCAGTATCACAAGCCGCAGCCTCTTAGTTCAGGGGTGCAGGCACTGGACGGGCGTTCCCTCATGCAGACAGTGCTCTGTCCTACCCATCCCCTTCAAGGAGCACTCTCTGCTCTAAACCCCCACACGCTCTAGTATTTCTCATCTAAGGCAGAGCTCATAGCGAACGAGGGCTAAACCTCTGTCATCCCACGTCCTCTCCCGCAGCAGCAGAAACACACGGCCTCTGCCCCGCCTGGGCCTGCACCCGGGACCACCTCCTTGCCACCCAGAAGCACTCGTGCGCTCTCCATCGCTTCCCTGCCGCCAGCCGTATTAAGGGCTACTTCTAATTACTCTGTCATCTGAGAGAAATGAACACAACAACAAAAAACCCTTCTTCAGTAACAGTCACTGCGTCAGAAACATGCCCATCCACAGCCCCATGCTGAGCAAGCACTGAAGAACTCTTTCCACGCACATAATCCAATATACTACAAAGAAAACATGAACAATAATAAAATTGAAGCTGTGAAGACTCTCAGTGTTCAGAAGTACAAAAACCCGAAGCGAAGCCAGGAACACACGCCAGTATGAGCCCCACAGCTGAAAGGTTCAGAGAACCATGAGGTGGAGCAGGGCAAGGAGAAGGCTTTAGTTCCAGCACCCAACTCCCACCTCCATCTTCAGGAACCAATTGCTGTCAGTAGCAGAACTACGGCCACGTGCTTCAGAAACCAAAAATACTCTGTGGCTGTCTGCCAGGATACCGCATGTCAATAAGCAGTGCCATTTAGGCAGACTGAGGTTACAGGAAACACTGAAGGAGATGGAATAAATCAGTCACACAGTTGTCACCTGCAGGAATGGATAAATAGGCAATCACTGAATCACAGAACTGTCTCGTTGGAAGAGACCTTCAAGATCATCGAGTCCAACCATTCACCCTGCACTGTCAGGGTCCCTCAACCATGTTGCCCAACAACAAATCTACATGATTTTTAAACACCTCCAGGGATGGGGACTCCACCACCTCCCTGGGCAGCCTGTTCCAATACTTCACAACCCTCTCTGGAAAGAAATTTTTCCTGATATCTAACCTAAATTTTCCCTGGTGCAACTTGAGGCCATTCCCTCTCGTCCTTTCTGCAGGTTTTGAAGTATGAGAAACACTCACATCTCTGCTATTTAATAATTATTCACTTTTAAGAGTCCTTCAAGCAAAACCTAGTTAATATAATTAAAAGGAGGACTAACAGAAGCAATGAAAGAACAGATATTGAAAACATACACAGCAAACACCCTATTTTTAGAACTCCCTAGTACCTTCCAAAATGTCCTGAAGTTACTTTATGGAGAATATTTACTTATGCACATAAAAGACAGTGTGACAAAAAACAATTAAGCTGTATTATGGCCCACATAAGAGTAGAAACTGAACATTCTTGATTCTCCCTAACTGTTTACATTCCTCTTTGGACAGCACAAAAGATGAAACCACCTTCTGCTCCAGGGTTGACTTTGGAGAAAGGAAAAATTAACAGCATCTTTCCTTGTAGGAAAGATTTTGCTTTAGTTAAGAGCAAAAATAAAGACAAACAGACTGAAAATAACATTCTTAGCAAAGAGTGCCCTATCTAATTCAATTTTTCTTTCAAGAACAATCACAAGCAGCAGATACTCTTAAGCTTTCCCACAGATAGAGTAAGCTTAAATATTTAAGATGTCAGAGACAAGTGAACAATCCATGAAACTGAATGAATACAGAACACTCTAACCAGACAGCATCCTTTACTTGTTTAATAAATACATAGTTGATTGTTTCAACTTCCATGATTCTTAATGAGATATTTTTCAATATAGGAGTGCTCTTCACACCATTTATTAATGACTGGATGAAAGGCAGGTAGCCTACTGGGAAGAAAACATCTCAATAAAAGAAAACTAGGTTAAGCTCCAGCTGAGCATAATGAAGAAAATCAGGTGACTTAACATAACTTCCTACACTTAGCAAGGTAATAACAAATGGAAATCAATGTAAAGAGAAACATAGAATATAAATTTTAAAAGGACACCATTTAAACTGTAATTCCATTTTAAGTACCTATCACTTACTACTATAACCTACTTACGAACATAAGAAGTCAAGGCAATCTCAAAACGAATCCAGTAAACTGGATGACTGGCTATTTCAGTTAATTATATATCTGTTCTTCTGCAGTGTAACATAATTACTCTGGGTACCTGAATTGCTGTAATACTCATGAGGCTTCATTTTCACTTCCCCATCCCTTAGAAAACAGAACAGAAAATCAGGAAAAGCTGAAACACCTCAAGAGTATTAAAAAGCAAGAATTGCAACACCACTGAGAAGAGTTAAAATAAATCTGTGACACGGCTGATTCAGACAACATAATTGGGATGCCCCCTCACATGCTCATAAAGGCCATTGACACAGCTTCATCACACATGCAAAAACCAGCCATTTAACACAATTCCAAAATATGCATGCCCTTTCACAATGCCCTAGCAGAAGCCTGTTAGTAACAGGTGAGAATAACCTCTCACAATTTTTACCCTGAACTTTCTCTCACCAAAAGAGTTCCACAACGTTTTCCAATAATAAGTACCAATTACTGTGACTTCAGAACACAGCAGTTACCTTAAGAAGACACTGAGCAGGTAAGTGCTCGTAAATATTGCTTTGCAACCCTCAATCCTTTAAACCACCTAACCCATTTAAGCTCTGTTTACCATATGTGTGCATGAACATAGAGCACTTGAGTCTTTCAAACCTATAATTACTTTCAAAGACATAATAAAGCCCACGCAAATAAGTATAGCAGCTATAGGAAACAAATAAGAGTGCAAGAATATGACAAAGATAATTTAATGCCACCGGAATTACGCCACTTTCAGAAAGCAGCATGTTATCCGCTTCAGCATCTTCCTAATTTTAGCCTCATTTTGCTTCACAGCAGTAGTCCTGCACAGTTAGCTCTTTGTGGCACTAAACACACCGCGCTCCACACACACGACATCCCAGAATGGACTTCCAGGTTTGAACAAACAGTGGCAGTGGAAGTGTTCTCTTCCACAGGATAAACTTAAAGCCCCTAGGCAACAGAGGCTGGTTTTGGCTCGGATAGACTTTTGGGCAGTACTGGTTTTCACTAGGATAGAGTTAAATTTCTACGTAGTAGCTTGTATGGGGCTATCAAACAGATTCTTGTTACCTCGCCTCAATTTTCATGCTGGAAAACAACATATACCATAAAGCTGTATGTTTCATTTTGAAAAGACTAATAACCTTAACCTTCCCGAGTAACAGATCCAAAATAAAACATATGTAACAGAACAGAAAAGTCTGAATATTGTTCAGGTAGTCTCTAACGTAAAGTAATGAAACTAATGTCACCAGATGAGTCCTTTTAAAAGCACCAGACTCTGCAAGGCAAACTGTTTCATTTTAATAACAGTCTCAGACCAAACTTCTAAAGCCGTGGTGCCTCCCCTATGAGGCAATTCCATACTCTTCTACAAGTTTCCTCCCATGGTCTCACACAGTAGAGCCCTGAAGGAGAAGGAACTATCCGCATCCTCTTGCAGCAAGGCTAGAGTGACTTTTCTTCTCGCTGAATTCTGTAATGACTTTTCCTAAAGATACCACAGAAGCTGTTTCTGTTTCTACATATAGCCAAAACAAACCAATATATTTGCTGTTCATTACAGCCTTCTCAGCCTGCCCCACTCCTTCCTGGATCTATTTTCTAGGCATTTCCCTGTGTCGTGGTTTTAGGCTGATCCAGCAACTAAAACTCACACAGTCTCTTCTTCTCCAGTAAAATAGAGAGGAGAGAAAAAAAAACACAAAAACCAAAGGGACTGAGGGTTGAGACAAGAACAGAGGAAGCACCCACCAACCATGGTCCCGGGCAAAACAGACAGGGCTTTCTCAAAGCAAAACAGTTTATTAATGGTTACTTAGAAGGACAAAGGGAAACAAAACCGGTTACTCGAGAAGACAGAAAGAAACAAAACCAGATCTTAAAACCAACACCTTCCCCCGCCTCCCTTTCCTTTTCCTCCCGGCTCTACCTCCTCCCCCCAGCAGCACAGGGGGCAGGGACTGGGGAAGTGCAGGTCAGTTCATTCCGTGCTGTTACTGCTGCTTCTTTCTTAAAGGAGAAGGAGTCCTTACACCCTTTTCCCCTGCTCCAATGGATCCCCTACCCACGAGGAAAAATCCACAAACTTCTCCAGCGTGAGTCCAGCCCACTGGAAACAATCCTTCCCCACGGATTGCTCCGGTGTGGGCTTTACCACAGTCTCGGGTACTTAGGGAGCTGTAGCCACTCGCTCCGGCGTGGGTCGTCACACAGACTCCAGATGCCTCTCTGCCTTGTCGTGTACCCCAACACGACCATCCTCAGGCTCAGGCATCTTGTCCCCACAGGCTGCGAGTGGGTCTCTACTCCACCAAGGCCGTCCTGGCTGCAGGGGGGCCGCCTGCCATCTCACCACCAGCCGCAGGGGAAACTCAGCTCCGGCACCTCCTCCCGCTCCATCCTCACTGACCTGCTGTCGATGTGGCTGTTTCTCTCAGATCTCAGTCCTTTCCAGGTGAACTCAGCCCAGTGGGCACCCCGGGAGTGGGGTGCCCCCGAGTTCCCCAGCTGGCTCCGCCGCCGTCATTCTTCGTGGGCGGCGCCGGCCCGACGCAGGCAGCTGCCCGGCCGGGAGCCAGGGAGCGGGGGCAGTGCCCTCCTCCCTTCTCTCCTCGCTCCTGGGCGAAGCACCTTTTCCGGTTCCTTTGTCCTGACTTAAATAGGGCAATTCGCAGAGGCGCCCTATTGGCTCAACCCCGAGGGGGATGGCAGTCTGATCTGGTGGCCAGAACTAAGCCTAACCTGGTTCCAAAACCGGGGAGGTCACAGGGAGCAAAACCCCTCTCCTGCCACCAGAACCACCTCCCCGTCCACATCAAACCATGACACCCTGCAATTAAATCTTGTCACTGAGAGTTTAGGTATTAGCTCATATTAATCTGAGATAAGTCTTATTTTGTCATTTTCACCTTTTCTTTCCCCCCCTTAAACTTCACATCCCTTTAAAGTTATTTCTTCTGCTAATAATGCCTCTCTGTGTAGCAACATTTGCTATTTCATTAGCAACCGCTTACATCTGTGACATGGTTAAGGAAGGTGTTCTAAATAAGACACTATTCAACATAAAACACCTTGATATTTCTGTTGAATACCTCAAGCCCAATATATTCCTGTATTTAACATCTTTGTTTTGCCTGTAAATCTAAAAAAAAAAGCAGCTTTTGAAAGTGTTTATGTTCAAGACTATTCCTTTCTTGTAGAAAATATGTACGCTTGCTAAACGAAAGTGATAGATCTCCTTTGCTATGTTAATGTAAATATCATAACTATTGAATTACATGATTTTCACTTTTGTATCCTTACTGACTGCTTTTTACAGTACAGATTCTCCTGGGAAATCTCCAAGCTTTGTCTGCCTGTGACCTAAGCATTTGGGGTATGGATTTGACAGAGTTAATTAAACAGATAATTTCCATGAAGCTACAGAAAAAAAAACAATCTTACACTTGTATATCAACCTGTACCGAATGTCTTCTGCTCTTCTCTTTTCTCATCTCTCAATCAACTCTCCTCCTAGAAAAGTACACAAGGATGTACAAGAATCCATACTTCTGCCTCTGCCACTGCTGTTTCTTGCAGGAAGAGCCAAAAAAATATAGGTATGACCCTTCTAGGTGTTCAGATAACCTTCCCTGTTCCACACCTAACACTTCAAAGCCATTGACACATTTTATCCTTTGAAAGCATACACAGTTATATAGGAAATGTGATGTCTGGACTTCAAGTGAATCCATTCAACTCATCCAGGACCTTAAACTTGCATTAAGATTCCCCATCTAAGGCTAAAAAAAAAAATCTTCGGCTTGTCTTTCCTATCTTCCTCCAGGGTCCCCCAAATCCTTGAAACAATTGTTCTATACATACATTGTTTTCAGCATTCTTGGTCCTTCAGTTTGTGCCTGGGAGTTCAGGGGCCACAGGATTGCCCAAGTCTGGTTATATCTCCCAGAACAGAGGTAGTGATTAAAAACACTGTTCTTTGGGAACACAGTATAAAAGCTTCACTAATATCCCACTTCCTTCCCGGGAAACAATTTCATTTAATAATTTAAAGAGACAGGAGATGCTTATTACAGATTTCTAAACAAAACCTTTATTTTTTACTTTAGTGCTTTGAACTAAGATAGGTCATTCATTTCAAGTTGTCTGCTCCCAGAAGAAACAAAGAAGGATCTTCTCCATCACACTTTTAAATGAGAATACTATGAAAGAAAAATGGTGGCGCCTCTTATAGTTTGGTGCCCATCAAACTACAGGGAAATAATTGAGATTAGGGGTTGTGACTGGGATTGGTTAACAAATTCAAATAGAGTTTTTCGGCTATAATTCTTCTAGATAGTTTTTCACTCGTGAGTGACGTGTAGATATGGAGTTACCAACATATTGTACCTCCCAACACTCATCCTCTTTCTTTGACTGTGATTGTTCTTACCCTTAGAGAAGCTCTTGCTTTGTTCACTTCCCTCTGGATTTTACTAATACTGACATATTTTAAACATGCGACATGTTCAAGTTGATATTCTCTATAAAAGAGTCTCATTTACCCTTTTACTCCCAGCAGCAGTTAACGGGCTTCATCAGAAAGCAAAGACAGGAAGACAAACTGTGCTCACACTTTTGTTCCCTGTTCCTCATCATCACCCTGGGAGCAGAAAATCAGAGGAACAGGACTCAAAATTTACACTTCTGCCTCAGAAGGCATTTTGTCAAGGACTGCAAGAGAAAGCATAGCCTGTTGATCATTCATCCCTCCCTAGATCTGCTGAGGTCCATGCTGAGAAAACTAACACTATAGAAAAGCAGCATGAGTTTTTGGAAGTTACAGGAAAAAAGCTACAGTGCCTTAGCCTGGAAAGTTTCACGCAAGATAACCGATCTGTAACACTGTTTCTTCCATCATATTATCAGACTGTGGCTACAGGAGGACACCAGAAAAAAAAAAAAAAAGAATCAAAGCCACTAAAGCTTAAATGCCTTACATGAAGGAGAAGGAAGGTCTCTGACTAACTGTAATGAACAGTTCTCAAACCAGAGTTACTTTGCACAGACTTTGTACGAATGTGTGGCCTGTGTCTTGGGCATCTTCACCTGTTCCTAAGGCTCCTCTCCAGGTATGTCTTCCAGCTTCTTGCCCAGCAGAATAACCAGTCTGCCTCCTACACTTCTGAGCAGGAGTTAGCAAGTGCTGATGTGCATGCAGGCAGATGGGTCAGAAAAAGGGACAGTGGAAAAGGCCCTGTGCTGGCTGTCCTTCACTGGTGGCACTAATTTGGGTCTGTCCTCCCCTCCACAAGCTACCAATTTTTGCAAAAATATGGAAAAACTTAAAGTCCTTGAGATTCTCATCTCTTTTTGTCAAGTTTGGCTGAAACTGGCTGGCTTTCATAGGGATATATAAAAATAAGAAAAAAGCCTTAGTCCCTAAGGAAAGCAATAAGGCTTACATGTTTCTTCTCGTCAGCTATGCTGGTTGAGATTCACTTATACATTATAGTATAATCTAAATTCTAATTCATCTGTACTCAGTGAATTTGATCCCCTGCTTGTCTACTCTTTGCTTACAGTAAAAATTAATTTAACAAAGCATTTGTGTTCTCATCATCTTGTGAATTACGCTGTTTTTACCTTCGCGTTCTATAAAATACAATTTTCCCACAAGAGCCCCTAATATGTACCATGTGTATCAGGACGAAATTCCTAGAGGCTAGTAGCTTATTCAACTTGTGAGCGTTTCCTTGGCACCTACACATTTTTCCTTGGTTGAGTCAGTTGTTGCAGTAAATTAAGTATTAAGAATACATTTAACCCCTTGGACTTTGAAGTTAGGCCACAGCCAGAAAAATGCCTCTCTAGAAAGGCATGTGGGCACTGGTTATTTTTGTGACTCAAATATTCTCCAAGTGAAAATTTCAGTCACTGGCCTATGTCTTGTACTACTACCTTTTATGACTAGCTGCAGAAACAAAAGTGATATTAAGACATACTACATGAAAGAAGTTACGTACTTTATTCAGTGTATTATCCCAGATCACAGCCACTCTGATTTTTTAAAAAATTTATTCGTTCATCCTCTCATCAGTAACATGACTAACAGTAGGAAAAAAGCTATTTTCCAACTCAGGCTAATAGAAGCTTGAAATAGGAAACTATTATTTAGAGATTAAGAAACTCCTTTTGGGAGACTTTATGAAACTATTTCCTCCCCTCGTGAAAATACACTGCTCTACTGAATTCGATGTGTTTTGTTTTCCCTCTACAGTCTACAGTACCTCAGACACTTAAGAAAAATACAGTACCTCAAATACTTATTTTTGTGGTTTTGGATCATGAACAAACTACAAGCAGCTCTCTATGCAGCTTGAGGACTTTTCATAAAAGTATTTGCTGCTCTCTGTGGTACCCTTCTATATAATACACACATCATCATCTTTTCTCCTTATCTGCAGATATCCCACTGAGTTCAGAGTCATCACTGTTCCCTTTAATAGGATCCCAAGTACAGCCTAGCCTCTCGCTCTCCAACACCTCCCCCCGGCAAGTTTCTCAAAATATACAGAACTTGTCTCTGTGACTGATTCAAACTCATTTCTTTGCATTAAGGATCCTCACTTACAGTGAAATACCGTAGCTGCAGATACCTATTGTAGGCATCCCTAAAAACAAAATGAAGAGAGGAAAGTAATTTCATTCTTCCGAACTGTTTTCTGAAGAAGGACAATTCACTCTGCCTACTTCATACTAGAGTCAAGCCACAAAAAGTAATTGCCTGAGTTAAACAGCACAATTCTCCCTTTACATGTTCACGTAACACTGTTTACGAAAAACAGCTCTACAATACAACCTAAGCTGGGGCATTTACTTAATCTTGGGGAGAAAAGTATGGAAAGACAGTGGAGAATCGACTTAATAAGAAACAATGCTGCAAAAACTTCATGTTATTGTTGAACTTGTGGTCTAAAAAGACATTAGAAAGTGCTCTAAAAAAATACCCAAACAAAAAACCAACACATAAAAACCAGTTTGCAGTCACATGAAATTCCACCCTAATAAATCAACTAAAACTGAAGAAAACTCAAAAACTGCAAAGAAACACTAGATTTAATTTTCATCCCATCAGTATGAATGAACAGGTAATTAGCATCTCTTAGTGCCTTTATGCAAGTATAGTCCATTTTTGCTATTTTCTTTTACATAAATTATCAAATTTTAATTACTGTTTGGTAATCAGTCCAGTGACTGTTTCATAAAATTATATTTTTTTTATTCCATGTTGGGCACATGTTAGTGCTCACAGTCCCTCAACTGACCTAAAAAAACAACTAGAAGCGTCTTGAAGATCACTGAAGAGGGACATTGTTTATTTTAAAAAGATAAAAGGTCCTCCAACTTAAAAAAGTATACAGAAGCAGTGTTTCAGGGCAAATGACATTCATGTGGAATCTCATCACATTTGTATGCAGCTGAACAGGAAATGAGAGCCAATTTTAAACCACTTCTCAAGACAAACACAGTAATAACTTAGTTTACCTCAAAGCATTTGACTAAGGAAGCTAATATTACTGGCACCAACTTATTGAGGATTCAGCGGGGTGAATCATCATTTCTAAGTCATCAACCAAACCAGTGGCGGCGTCAAGAACAGATGCAAGGGCTGCTGACCACCATTAAGACATGCCTCCATCCACAAAGAGCCTGCATTTTGCTAGACCTTACGAAGCTGTTCCCAAAAGGCACAAAGTAAATAAACATAAACAGAGATCTTTAATACATATCTGCCTCTAAGCTGCTTTGAACACAATATGCCTTTCTAGGCAGCAATTACCTGGTATTTTCTATCACCCCTTTCAAAGAAAGCTTAAAATTCTGGACTAACACTTGGGGATGTACCACACAATCACATGCATACATTTTGTCAGTCTGAGCATTACTAAGCGTCAGTGATGCACCATAATAGTTTTGCATGTAGCAGATTTACGAGAGACAGTTTTCTCAACTAAAAGATAACAAACCTATTCTCCAATAAGATACAGGTTGTTCTTTTAAATCCAAAAAGGTAAGGGAGAGTGCTTTAAAAGTAATCACAAAATATTTAGAGTATGTATTTTCTGAACAGCACACAATTTGCCTCATTTCTAAAACAACAAATGAAAGACAATGAAGCATCAACTTTAAGAGGTAGACCACTGCAGATACAACACATGCTTAGGTCACAGCACAAGACCTGCAATTATCAGCAGACAATTAGCAGCAATGGAACGAGGTCATACTCAATAGACATATTACAGTTACATATGCTTATACACACATTACACAGGGTTAAATGGTAGGGAGCACTCAGCTTTCTGCAAAACATGACAGCACTAGAGATCACTAGGAGATTTCCTACCTGGTTTGACCAACGCATCAAATAGTGACAACGTTGATTCTAAGTAAAACTTACTTGCAAGCTTTGTTGCTGAGTAAAACTTGACTTGCAAGTTTTCCTAAAAAGCTATTTGCTCAAATATTCTTAAAACCGAAGCCAGAATACTAAGCAACAGACATTTTAGTTATGCCCTTTCCTATGAAACACTTCATTAAAAAAATGGAATTCAGCTCAGTGCACAAGCAAAAGCTTACTGCAATTGCTTCAACTCCACCAAAATTCAAGCAGCTTGTACTTCTTGGCTGCCATTCATGAGAGCTCAAGGTTTTCAAGGGAGAAACAGGATTTTGCATAGCTCTCTCTACCAGGGTGAATTGCATTTGCACAGGACAAAGACACCCTGCTCAACTTTACTCTACATTGGTTCTTACCAACAGATGGCAAAGAGATGTGGAAGGAAAAACGCATTGGGAAACAGTCTGTAATCAGGACCTGCAAGCAGAAATCTAGTATGATTAAGTGAAAGCTGAAGCATCAGTTAATAATTTTCTGTTAGTCTTGCTCATTTTATAAAAAGAGTAGTCACTCATACTCAGGAATTCTTTTATTTCTATTCAAAGCAGTTGCTCTCTGCAATTTGCAGAAGTATTATCTTCAGTGTTTTATACCTTGAGGGGGTGAATGCACGTGAACAAAGCAATCATAGAATCATAGAATCATAGAATCATAGAATCATAGAATCATAGAATCATAGAATCATAGAATCATAGAATCATAGAATCATAGAATCATAGAATCATAGAATCATAGAATCATAGAATCATAGAATCATAGAATCATAGAATCATAGAATCATAGAATCATAGAATCATAGAATCATAGAATCATAGAATCATAGAATGGTTAGGGCTGGAAGGGACCTTCAAAGGTCATCTAGTCCAACCCCCCTGCAACAAACAGGGATATCTCCAACTAGATCAGGTTGCTCAGGGCCTCGTCCAACCTGGCCTTGAACGTCTCCAGGGATGGAGCATCCACCACCTCTCTGGGCAACCTGTTCCAGTGTTCTACCACTCTCATGGTAAAAAATTTTTTCCTAATATCCAACCTGAACCTACCTGCCTCTATTTTAAAACCGTTACCCCTTGTCCTATCACAACAGGCCCTCCTGAACAGCCTCTCCCCATTTTTCTTGTAGGCCCCCTTGAGGTACTGGAAGACCGCTATAAGGTCACCCCGGAGCCTCCTCTTCTCCAGGCTAAACAGCCCCAACTCTTTCAGCCTGTCCTCGTAGGAAAGGTGCTCCAGCCCTCTTATCATCTTCGTGGCCCTCCTCTGGACCCTCTCCAACTGGTCCATGTCCTTCTTATGTTGGGGACTCCAGAACTGGACGCAATACTCCAAGTGAGGTCTCACGAGGGCAGAGTAGAGGGGGAGAATCACCTCCCTTGACCTGCTGGCCACGCTCCTCTTGATGCAGCCCAGGACGCGGTTGGCCTTCTGGGCCGCAAGAGCACATTGCCAGCTCATATTGAGCTTCTCGTCCACCAGTACTCCCAAGTACTCAGTTATCACAAGGGCATATCAGACAAGTGAGTTTTACATTTTTCCGTCAATATCCACATACTGCATTCAACATGAAAGACAGTAAATGGGTTAGTGCTTTTAATAGCCTGTACTACAAGGTGCTGAAAATAACACAACTGAGCAATGATCCTAAAGGCAAACCACAGTCAGAAACCAAAAAGGATCTCCTTTAGGAAAGGACGAGGTACTTTATTGTCTTATTTAACCACTAGGATTACTGCTGCATTCATAGTTTAGGTGATTGTAACATACTTTCAGAAATGACTCATTTTTCAATTGAGACTTCAGCATTGCTAGAGGGATCGAACAAGCTGCAGCAAAAAAACAGCTAGAGATCAAGGTATATGATGTTTTCTGCCTCTCAGTGTCAGCCTGCACTAAAAAGTTCATAAAAAAAGGAAGTAGTTTCCGCTCCGTTTTCCATCCTACAGCTTTGCCTACATAATTCCGATTCTTTAGTTTTACTGTTGGAAACTGGTTTGTTTTATGTGCCATAAATAATATTGCTGTGAATTCACTGCTGGCTCACTTGTGAAAACATGATTCTGTTAAAGCATCCCTGACCCCTCTTTCCCTCACTTACTTCCATAAATACCCCAAAGTTTAACAATTTCATCTCACACTTCAAAGTAAATCCAACATTCAAATGGTTTTGGCAATAATTTCTCATTTTTCCCAATCATATCTGCATGTGCCACTTTCTGCACAGACAAGGAAGGTGTCGGCATCTTCACGGCTGTGGAAGCGTAGGTTCTTTCTGCCATACATCTTAAAGGCCTGGCATGTGAATAGCATACTTAGGCTGGAGTAGCAAGCAGATAGAAAGTTTGATAATATTTCACGATTGTGCTAGTCTAACTTTTAGATCTAAAAGCAAGGAGAAGAGAAAAATTCACCAACAGTTTGGGTGTATCTCAACAATGCAAGATTATTTTTTTTTTGCCTACTCAAAAACATTCAGCAATGGCTTTCCCATTTTTCTTCTACTTTCTTAAGGTCATACTTGCCATACAATGTAATCCTTGTCTCCTATACAGAGGTGCTAATGACAACCATCTTTATATACATCCAAAGCACCCCATATTCCATTTCTAGGGAAGATGGCAAATGACAGACTCCCAGGGTTTCTTTCACCTTCATGCAGAATTTAGCTCACGTGGTACCTTTCTACAAAACACTGGTACTCAGTAAAGCACTGTTCCTTTACCATCTATTTGGTCCAAACTATTCTGACAGGCACTACAGTTTCTATCCACAGGGTCTGCAAAGAAAGTAGAAAATCTCATCTTTCAGAGATACAGGAGAACCCCACAATTAATTGGAACAACAAAGGAGGTTATCCCCTGTAAGCTCTGTAACTAGCTCAGTTCAAACAAGGTTTGAGGTTTTTTTATGTTAGAGAAACAAACAAAAAGACCAGAAACAGAAATATCTATGTTAATGGCACTTTCAGTTTACTCACTTATACAATTCACAGAGTTTGTGTACAGGCAGGAGGAAGAGATGTTAATCTGTCAGTCTTATATCTGTGTGACATTTTCTGTTTTGTTTTTTTTTTTCCTAGTTATTATTTTACTATTTGTTACATAATCTATTTTATGTCAGAAGAGATGCACCTGGTTGAATTAATGCTTCCCTTGGCTCTCAGTTGCAGCCACAAGAAGCTGGTAAATGTAATTGTGGAATCCTAGCACTGCATTAGTAATTTCTCACCATTACTGTACAACAGAGTTAAATGACAGCACTGGAAGAGCTGAGCACAGATCCACTGGCAGTCATTTACGCTGTGGACCGGACAGCTCACACACACACACACTCTCTCACCATCCCCTCATTCCTCCCATACCCGCTGCAATCAGTGGGTCAGGCTCTAGGAGAACCAGACACCCTCACAGATAAGGTCAGGTATCTGGCAGTCATAGCAGAACACCATATCATGTATGCACTCAGAGTGCTACAGTAATTGCTGAGGAATATTTAATTGGTCTCCCCCTAGTTTTTGCAAACTGAATTCATACCAAGCTCTCTTCGTTGTTTCTAAATCTTTCTAGCATGATGCTTCATTTCCAAATTCTCCTTATTGACGAGACTTTTTAAGTGACTTCACAATACAACACTGTAGTTCACAGCATCCTGTGACATATTCCATATTACTTTACTAAGCAGAAATCAGAAGTTAACTAAAGAACAAGGTAAAGCTCATCTTTTTTAGAGCTGGCTATTTTGATGTGCTTTTACAATTTTAGCTACTTCTCTTACTCTTAAATGCAAAAAACCAGAAGGTTCTAATGATAGAGATATTCTAGCAAAAGGTATCAGCATCCCCCAGGTTCGAGATCAAAAGGTAAATCAGCAATACTGGGCCTTCTATAATCATAGAATGGTTAGGGTTGGAAGGGACCTTAAAGATCATCTAGTTCCAACCACCCTGCCATGGGCAGGGAAAACCTCCACTACACCAGGTTGCCCAAAGCCTCATCCAACCTGGCCTTGAACACCTCCAGGGATAGGGCATCCACAACTTCTCTGGGCAACCTGTTCCAGTACCTCACCAGCCTCAATGTAAAGAATTTCTTTCTTATATCTAACCTAAATCTGCCCTCTTTCAGTTTAAATCTACTCTGGTCTTTGATAGAAGATAAAAACTGCTTTTATATTCTAATACAAACATTGCTCAATCAATAGCATACAGAAAAAGGTGATTAAACGTTTCCACCTGATCTTCAGTTGTGGAAAAAAAGGCAAATTTTCCAATAGTTTTCTCCAAGTCATTGATGTGATTATGTCACAAGACACTGTAACACTTGAACTTGGGAACATAATAGACAGTCCAGCCTATGGAGTGAAGGTTGCTGGGAAACACATAACATAACCAAACCCTTTCACAAATTTATTACGTTTCATCTTAAATACACTGTGTCTTTTCTCCTCACTGTCCATATGAGAACACAGATCCTCGCTCACTCCCTTCATGACTAGGTATTTTCTACTAACTGTCCACAGCTGCTTCTGGCAATGAGGAAAACATGAGCTATCAACAGTTCTCGGGATGGTGAGCAAGCAGAGGGGCTCAGCATCCTTAAACACCAGCTCTCTTCAGCTGAGGAGGTGGAGACATAACCTGAGCACTCAAGCACCAGTGAACTGAAAAGGAAAAGAGGTTCACTACCAAGACAGAGAGACCTCGGCCTGCAAGAAAGCTCCATCTCCAGCTGTGACTGGTCAAAACTCCAAATGGAAGAGAGAAGGCAGAAAAGAATGTGAGAATGAAGCAATTTATTTACAGTTATGTGACGAACAAGCAACAGAGAGACAATCTCAAGAACCCTATTCCTTGCTCAGCCGAGCACACACGCTACACACTGGTGCTGAAATGCCTAAGCATGTGCTTCTGCAGTGCTGGTTTCTTCCAGGATTTAACGCTATTGCAGCCTACATAAACTGGTAAACAAATCCAATGAAAAATACTCTTCCTCACTACTCACCACATATCTTGCCTATTTCCTTTCTGGGGTATACAGTTCATTATGAAAAGCTTACTAGTACAGCCATATGAATTATTTTGGCTTAAAACTAGCAAAAAAGAAAAACCTCTGTAAGGATAGCAACATAGTACATGTCCAACTGTTCCCTGACTTCCATACGTATTTTCGTATTTTTAAAATCACATTAATCACCAAAGAGGAGAGCGACTTTGGCAAACAAACGACAATCACAATTTTTGAAGTAAAAAAAAGTGTAGAAAATCTTAAAATAAGAGCTAAAGTTCTGTTTTTCATTCCAGTGAAACGTAACTGTATACTTACCACACATGCTTTTTATTTCTCCGATCTGCAAGCCATTCCTGTCAAATCCCCAAAGCAAGTGCTCAGACTCAAGGTCTCTACAAACACATGCTTCTCTTTTCCTCTCTCTCTAAATCAGTTTTGGTACATTTTTGGAGGATTTTCAGTCATCTTAAAGCAACAATAAGGCTTTTCACCATGTCAAATTGTTATTTTAAATCTCTTACTGGCCTTTATTAAGGCCTTGTGGGACTTTTTGTTGCAGTGTAACTGCTGTCTTCCAAAACTGCTACTTGAAAAAGCTTGTCCACAGCCACTCAGAAAAACTGAGCAGGAAAAAGTGCTGGCATTGTATTTTGAACGGCACAAAGTATGAGAGCTGGTTAGAGGGCCTCTAACCAGACCTGTGCAAGAGATGGCGCAGGTAATGTTATGCACAGGTTATGCTCTGGTAACTCATGTCTGTTGCTACCTTCGACTCCGAGAAGGAAAACCACAACATACAGGCCAACCATTATAGAAACTCATGCCCTGACTCTTCCTTTCCATGCTTCGAATTTCATATGGCAAGCCATTTGGGCTTCGAGTTTGCAGCTTACAAGCCTCTCACATCATCTCTCCTCCCAGTCCAACACAAGCCAAGTCAGGATGCTTTACAGTGGTAGTTCCTGTCCTTGATTTCACATTACCTTCACTTCTCAATAAACCTTTTCTCTACTCCTGTTCATATTACTTCCTTCTCCTATTTAACAAAGATTTTGCTCTCCAGTTCTTCAAGGTGCTTCCCCAATTTTCCTTTTCATAGCAGTTCATGGCACCTGTCTCAAAGATAATGTGTTCTATGCATTGCCCACACATAAAGGAACAGAAAGAGAACAGAAGCAACATTTAAGATGTAAATTTAAGAAATTACACGAAATATGCACCTTTAGCAAGGAGAGAAAGCCTCTCTTCTGTTGCTGTTAACACAAATTAGCAGGCAGACTTCTCAAAATAACACACCTATGAAAGATGGTGGCAAGGTCTACCTGTTGTGTGGAGTCACCTCCAAGTGAAATTGTAAATCCTCTTCTTTTTAGCTAAAGTAGTAGTACTACTGAATTTTCAACTTGGTACACTCTCCACTCTTGTTCGCTTTACTGGAGTGATCTAACATAGAAATGCCAGGATTTATTGCTTCAAAGAGTCTGCTCTGTCTGATGTTCATCTTAATTTCTAAGGATTTTAATATCATTTCCATTTACCAGGGTTTAACCAATTTGATTTATGCTTGCCCTACTCTATGCTTCCTATCCATTTTGCTGTTGCTGGGACATGAAACTTAATTCTCGTGACATTTTTGAATCAATAGAGAGACTGCTGTCTGGTGAATCTTCACAGAGCTCAGCAGACTGGCCCATCAGCTCTTTTCTTTAAGCTATTATTTTTTAAGCAGTGACATCCCAGCAGCTTTTTGTTTTACATTCTCCACCTATTAGTTGTATTTATTATACATCTAATCTGGTTAACAAGAAACTGACTGGTCACTCAAGCAAAAGACACAGCTGGGAAGAAGAACTTTCCAAACCCTGCATAGACAAGTTACCTACAGGCAAAAACGAGCTTACCACTTAAATGTGGTAATCATCTCCATACTAATGAAGACCTGTTGTGCTATCATCACTGATCCTCTTTTCAGATAATACTGTACACTACTGTTTTGCATCTCTAATAAACCTCTTCATATTACAACCATGAAATTGTATAAAACTACGGATCAGAAAAACTTAACAAGGATACCACTTTCCTAACCAACATTGGAACTAGTAGCAATTACAAAGGTAAGTTTTGAAGGTTTGGGTTAATTCTAATGAAAATCTCCATATTTTGTAAGTCAGCACAATTCACACTGCCACGCCTCCAAGTAATTTCTCCTATTTTTGTGTGGGTTGTTTCAACCTGTGAGAAACCTCCACATGACAATCTAAATGTTGAGACTGATCTGCCTACACCTTCTCCCTAAGAAGAAAAGACTTCACAATACTTTTTATTAGAATATCTATTTTCTATTTTACAGACAGAAAATTCAAGCTAACTGGATCAAATGGCAGAAATACAACACATTCAAACACCACTCTCCCCTTGCCCCATCATGTGCTTGTGAGCATGGCTATGCTTCCAGTCCTGTCCTGCTGGCTCTCACAAAAGAAGGACTGGGCAGTTCTTTCCCTCCTCGATGAGGGAGAGCACCTGTATATCTGCTAAGGTCTACATGTGCATTGGAAGCACTTGCTCCTCATCCCATGGATTTCATCCACCTCTGAAGTATGGTCTGTAGCTGAAAGAGCTAGCAATAGCATGAAAGATCATCCACAAGAACTCCAACAGGAAAAAAGTAGGATCCAGGGAGAAGAGTGAATGTCTGAAAGGATGTTGTGTGATCCTTTTAAAGACTGTATTTGGAAGTTATTCTAAGAATTACACTTCACTTGCTTTTTGCAGATCCAAACACAGCTTCTGGAGGAAAAGTAGCAGCTAGGAGCCTTCTGAGTGTGACTTACGCAAATAAAGAATTATTATCGTAAGTGTGCTTGTTATACATTTGATGCCACGTCTGCTTTATATAGATTAGGTACTACCTCGTACAAAGTACTGCCTAGCACTTTCTCCAAGATGAGCGTAAGAAACATCTACCTCTGAAAAAGGTATGTTGTATCTACAGCTTCAGAAGTTCAAACTTCACTTGAAGATTGTGGCCTCAGAGCTGTGAAATAAATTTGCTATTTTTCAAGTAATATTTGAAAATACATTGTAAGCATCCAACTAAACAAGAAAGCGAGCACCACACAGACTAGTTTAACTGTCAGAGGTACAAAAGACACTGGTCAGTCTGCTGCTTAACACATCCTACTCCTAGTCTCTCACTTCACAGGGAAGAATTAAAAGAGGCACTAACATCTCTTGTCCAGATTCCACAACTAAAACATACATCTAACTTAATTCCCAGCATTGCCTTCGTTTTCTTTGGCCTTCTTACAAGCCTGCCACATCTCACTACTTTGTTAAACCACTATCATGCACAGAACTCAGTTTCAAGGAAAAAGGCTAATGGAAGATGAAAACTAGAAAACCACAGACATTCAAGCCACCATTATGTTCTAGCGAACCTCTTAAAGATCTAGAGGCATCACATGTAGCAGCAGCAGTGTCCATTTACAAGGAAAAGGGTTCCATGAAAAAGTTCATTTAAATAACCTTACCACAGATGTGTTGCAAGTTGCAGCCATGATGGTCAAAGCACATAGAAAGCTGGTGGCAAGACTCAGCTGACAGATCCATAAAACAGGCAAGTTCAGAACACTGCCTATCTTTGTAAGCCACATCAAAATAAGAGAGTGTACCTGAAGTTCATTCATTTTTCCCCTCAACTGTAACAGCAGATGCCAAGCAGCATTTTTTCACTCAGGGTGAAGGGGGAAACAAAGAACAGCAAAATGACAAGGAACATCACCTCATAAAATCACACTCTCAGAACTCCAGAACCCAAAAGGCAGCAAGAAGCCTAAATCACAAGCCTAAAGAAGAAATACCATATTAACGCATCAAGGCTTTTGCAAAACTGATCTTTCCCCAGGACATCAGCCCTTCCCATATCTTTCACCAGGTTTGAGCTGAAATATTTTTTGAATTATTCTTTCTTTTAAGGGAAAAAAATACTCATATTCTTTACAGGGGGAATGACTTAGAAGGTCTGTTGTACACTTACCTTGAATTCAAATTCCTGAAAATTAAGAATCTGGAGACAGTCATTCCCTTCTCTTATATTCTTAAAGTTTGAATGCTTTACTTTCATTTTTAAACATTAATTAGAAGAACTGAGGAGGCTTCTGACTGAAAATTCTGGAGAAGAGAAATATCCACCACAACATATCCTCAGAAGTAAAGAGGGTGTAGACAAAAAATATGGGTAAAGAGAGTATGAACGGAATTCCATGACTATGAATGGGTGAGTGAGTTACAGGTACTGCCATATCCTCGCTCGGGATGTTGGTTTAAACACAGATGCAGTCATCTTCAGTGCATGGTTTATGGACATGTGCACACATAATCTCTGTGATGGGCAGCTGACCTAACTATGATGACACTAACCTTAGTGCTGACACATCTTGCATCTCAGAGACAGGGAAGATCATGCATCCCTATCTTCCTCCAGCAAGGAACAAGTCTTTCTTTTATCAGACCAGAAACGTCACAAAAAAAACGCTCACTTTGTACACTTAAAAGGCAGGCTATAGAATAATCAGAGATCTCACCTGTGCAGTTTAGAGAAAAAAAAAAAGCAGCCATTATTGGGAATGCCAATGATGCTGCTGTGACCTCAAGCAATTTTTAGGCCAAGCGAGGAGTACATGCACAAAATGTATGAACTAAGGCTTACTAACAGAATGGACCTTCTTCTTCCTACTGTTAGACATCACAGCTTGTCTCTCCAAGCACAAAGAGAGAGTCTAGCACCAAGCACACAAGCCTGAAGTGATTTCAGCACTAGGGATACCTTGTAGATGACCTGTTATTTGTGTAGCAGTTTTATATGGAGGTGATACTTGTAGCTGAATTGTTCAAACATGAGAAAGTAGTTTGGAAGTATCAGTTCAGAAACCACTTCTGGAGTGCATTTTGATGCCTTTATGTATAGCCATTTCTGTCCCGTCCCCGTCCCCCTTCCTCCTTAAAACAGGCAATCCACTGCTTCCTTCCAAAAATCATTCTGGCTTTGGGAGAACAAGGCCTGAAAAACAATGGTTCTCATTTTCTCCTGAAATACATTCATTCTAATGCCCTGAGGAACAAAGACAGGGAGAAAAGAAAATGAATAAGCTTAAAAAAAGGTTTTGAAAGCCACCAATTAACAACTTCAAATTTGATCATACTCAATTTTTTCAGAAGATTAAAGGTGGAAAAACAAATTCCTAAATCGAAAAATCCACAGCTTTTAAGGAGTTCTTTTCAAAAACAGAAAAGGTTTATCTCTAAGTTTTATCCACCTCTACGATCAATTTAAAGGTACGTTCACCCCTCTACCAAAGACTTGGGCATAACAGGACAGCAACTATCTCAACTAACCTTCCACAACCAAAAAAAGGCAAACAAAACCAGAAACAGTCCTCTTCCAAGACACACCAGCACACAACTTCTCAGCAAGAAAGTATGTTATAATTCATGGTGCAAGTTCATCTGTAAGTCAATTCACAATGATGTGATACACACACACTGATTTTAGTAAGCAGATTTTAAAAACAAGTCAGCAGTTTATGTTCAAAACTCACCTTCTTGTGAACAGACTACAAAATGAGAAGTCACTCTCTTTAAGAGCTAAAAAGTCTGCGAGGAAGAGACATGCTTACCACTCCACTTCTCACTTGGTCGCAAGCATGTCTGCAACTCCCCTTTCCTTCCTTGCGCTCAGGGGCAAAGCGGACTGGTTTGGGAAAGGCAATGGGTCCCACTGGAGCAGCACTGACACACCGTATTCCTCCACAAATGCACTGCTGCCAAAAGGGAACCCAGAGCTTTGTTTTACACTGAAGGTGGTTCCCTAAACACACCATACACTTCCACACTATCAAATTCCACTTTTTTCACTGAGAATGACACACTGGCAGGGGGAAGGAATCAACTACTCTAACTTAGAGGCAGTATTTCATGACACAGTTAACAGCACTTCTGCCTAGTATCTTCACCTTTTGCAACACTCCTATTCTATTGGAACACAAAAAAGCTGTGCCATATCAGCAAAGTAACATTGAGAAACGTGAATTAGGTAAAACGATCACTGAGCTTTTGTTCTGAATGTGGACAGATCTTACTTGCATGCCACTATTTTAACCCTAAAGCAACAGAGAAAGGAAAGAGTTTGTGGAATTGCAATTGGTTTGTAAACAGTTTAAGGCCAGGTGAGCACTACTCTACGTTGCCTTTATTAATTTAACAAGTTAAAGCTTAGACATTTGTTTTGAGAACTCAACACAGTAATGATTCAAAAGGTTTAGTTGAAAACTCATGAGTGGGAGGTGTTGGGTGGGGGCGGTGGGAATAACCACTATTTCCTGAAATTATGGTGCTTGAGTTCTATGTCCACTAGAACAGTTTTCTTTTCCCTACCACAGTCATTTAATAATAACTAGAGTTTGCGGATGCATGAGTAAGTACTACAGGGAACACAGTAAAACAAAAAAAAATTCACACATAACCCCGTAATCCAAAATTTGGCATTTTTAAGTCATTATTTTGATCTTCCATTTTAAAGTTAAACAAAGAGATTGGTACTACAATAGAGAATGACGAGCATGCTACTTCCAAAGCAACACCCAAAGAGTGGTACGATAATACGAGGGGCAGCAAAGTCAAATTGCCACACAGTTATCTGGCCCAACAAGGCCTGTCACTGGAACTCAGTTCTCCAGCAGAATTATTTAATAAACACGAAATTCTCCAGGTCTCTACTAAAGGCAACATTATTCAACCCGTTTACACAGGGAAATACTTCAACAACCCCACATTCTCCCAGACATCCCAATTAACCTCTGCCTTGTATGAAACTTCCTATCCCCACTGCTTGCACTAGCTGATTGAAATTTCACATTCATGTTATTTAATTGGCACTGCATGAGTCTCCTGGTTTTGACTGGGACAGAGTTAGTAGTTTGTTTTTAGCAGTGAGAAGAGCTCTCTGTTTTGGATTTACTATGGGATTTGTTATGAGAAGAATATTGACAGCACACTGTTTATCGTTGGTACCAAGACAGCAACAGTGTGTGTTGCTTCCGTGTTTTTGCTAGTGTGCAACACTGCCAGTTGCACAAGAGGCTGGGGGGAGCATAGCTAAAACAAAGGGCCCACAATTCCCCTTAATGATTTGAACTCAAGACTTAGGATTGAGGGTCAAATTGGCCAACAAAGTATTCCGCATCATGCAGCGTCATGCCCAGCATAAAATAAGGGTTGATCAGGAAGCAGCACCAGCTCTTCTGAAGTCTATTTCGAACTCTTGGTCTCTCAGAGTTCTCTCTCTCTCTGAGTTCTATCTCTCTCTCACTCTTTTTGGACCTCTCGGGATTGTGGTGTCAGGACTTACCTGTTTCGGGATCGTTTGCTGAGACAGGACAGGCATTGGTCAGCGAGTGGCGAGTAATTATGCTATGCATCACTGTTGTAAGAATTCTTCTTTGTTCATGCTCAGAACAACATCACTTGTAGATACTATTATCAACATATATGTATATATTCATATTTTATTATTTTATCATTTGTACTTTTAATTTTATATTATTGTCATCATTAAATCGTACTTAAGTCACAAATCTCCTTCCCTTTTCCCCTCTAATGCTCTCCTCCATTCTCCAGGGGTGGGGGAGGGTGAGAGAGCAGCTTGTGTGGCATTTAGTTGCCAGCTGGGCTAAACCACAACAACAGGGACATCACAGCTGCTGATGTGTAACATTCCTTACAGGCCCCTCATTATAGGGGCATTAATGACCACAATCAGCCCAACTCCACTTCCTTGCCCAATTTCCGGTACAGTACAGCTTTCGGCTCGCCTTTGAAAGCCTCCTCAGCCAGGACTGCACAGCAGGCCCCCGTTCCTCGTAACAACTGGGAGCTTCTAGAGGCTGGTGCACAGCAGCCTCCCAGTTGTAACCAGTTATGTCACTGCCGTCTTGCTGAAGGTCCCTGCTGAAAGAGAGCTGCAGAAATGCACAAGCTGGTTGTGTTTGTTGTTCAGGCTCCCATTGCTCAGCCCAGTGGTGAGCTAAGCAACAACTTCAAAGCGAAGCACTCATGGCAAAAACAAACAAACAAAAATATCAAAAAAATTAGAGCACCTCAAACAAACTGGAAGGCATGCTGTCGAAAAGTTGAAACCAAAACCCGATAAAACAAAAACCTATTGGTTCCGATCAGCTAAACTTTCACCCAAGTTGGAATACAGAAAAAAAAGCAACTAAACAGTAAACTCTAAACTAAATACAGATGCATAACCTGAAGAAAACACTGATTTTTGGCACTGCTCATGAACAGGATGGGCAGTTCTGGCATTCATGCTACATAAAAAAGGAAATGAATGACAGAAAGAAGGTTTTGAACGTTCAATGAATTAACTGAAAGTAATTCTATTTTTAATCTTCCTTGCTTTACATCACAAACTTTACTTCTCTGCCAGCATCTAAAAAGGTACTCCATATTAAGATGTTGCAACTCCCAGAAACGTTTTAGCAGCAACTATTTAAGGCAAAATTTTGGCAATTGCAAGAAACAAGAGAATGTTACTTGGTGCAACTTGCTTGCTTTTGTCTTCTTGAGCAGCCCTGTGGCTTCTGAGCATGACCAAAGAAGAATTCTTACAACAAGCACCTTCTTTAGTGATGTACCTTGCTTGAGTCAAGCTCCCGTCTTTCCCTATGTCCTGGTTTAACCCAGCTGACAACTAAACACCACACAGCCACTCACTCATGCTGCCCCAACCCCAGGGGATGGGGAAAAAAAACAAAGGGGAAAAGGGAAGAAGACTCTTGGGTTGAGATAAGAACAATTTAATAATTGAAATATATAATTGAAGTAAAATAAAATTAAAAGTAATGATAATAATAAAAATAATAAAGATGATAATAATCTATACAAACAAGCCATGCACAGTGCAATTGCTCACCACCTGCCAACCAACACCCATCCCAGCTAGTGATCCTGATGCACAGAAGTCCCCAAACTGCAATCCTGGAAGAACGAAAGCCCCAAAGAGTGATCTGAAGAGCAGGAGACAGCTCCCCAGCCAACCCTCATCTCTATACTGAGCATGACATTGCATGATATGGAATATTCCATTGGCCAATTCGGGCCTCAATCCTAAACATAAACTCAAATCCTGAACTAGGAGTTACAGATCCTTTGCTCCAGCCATGCTCCCTCCCAGCTTCTTGTGCACTTGCACACTGGCAAAACATGGGAAGCTGAAGAGTTTCCTGAGCAACAACTAAAACCACCAGTATGCTATCAACATTCTTCTCATACAAAATCCCATACACATCACTATTTCAGCTAGTAAGAAGAAAACTAACTGTATTCCAGCTGACATACAGACAATCCTACTATAAGGAGAGCATGCTATCACTAACTCTACTTCTGTGAAGCCGCACATTAACACTACAGATGAGAAAACCCTGTGGTCTAGGCAGCCAGTGAGCAGCTGATTGACTGTAGACTAAAAAGAATTGATGTTTTGTCATTTTCTCCAGTCTAGTGTTGCCACCAAGATACTGTGCCCAACCCCTCTATGTGTACATAGACATCAAGAAAGGTTCCCAAGCAGCATGAAATGCAAAGTCTGCCTCTCCATTCCATAGTGTACAAGGCTCATTGACAAATATGGACCAAGGCCCTTTCTCCAGTCACATGCTGCTGTAGGGTAATAAAACTAGTGGTTCTGCTTTTAAATTTTTCAAGGGTAGGTCTTGAACTGTGTATAAGGCTGATGAAATGGCAAAAACTATTCACGGAATATGAAGTTAACAAGTGTCTCTTCTAAGGACTAGAAATACGGTGCAGGCTCCTAATTTGGGTTTGGGAAGGGAATATATAGCAGGGGAAGAACATGTCATTAGAACTTGCATTTCAGTGGTTCCAAAATAAAAACCAAATTGTCTGATGGGAGCAACTATTATTTTAGTCCTGCAGCTTTAATGCACTCTTAGTACCCACTGAAATCAAGAGATTCCTTGGATAGGAAGTCTATAATTAACCCCTAAGCATTTAATAGGTCACAAATACCTTCTGCATAATTAAGATTTATTATAGAACAACAACTTCAGTCAGGTTATCGTAAAAGGCATTCTGAAAAGACACAGTAGCTGTTGGTCATTAGCAATTTGATATTCTTCTATAAAACTAGGAAAGAAATCTACAGTAGAGGAGGAACTACCTGCAGCAGTTTAGAATTACCTGACTAGTGCTAAGGAAAGCACCAGATCTGGTACAGTCAAACTGATAAGCAGTCACTGTTCAAAGAACAGCTAAGAGCACTTGAAAAACCTCCCTGTCTACTACTCCATGCACTGTGTGCAAAGTGATCCGACCTGGTCACCAGCAGGTGATCAATGATCACCATCAAGGTGATCAGAAAACGCAGCCAATCTCTGAAGCTGTTTACAGATTTGCCTGCATGTAGGAAGCAGACTAATAGCATCCCTTCACTAACCTCAGCTGGGCAAGTGACCTCAGCACATCCTGCCTCTTTGGGACTGAAGAACAGTGCTAAAGACCACGTGGAGACTGCACTGCAAATTCACAAGTCAGTCAGTCTGTACTGCAGGCATACTAAATGACAGATCACCGATTTTTCATGGGACTGGCAGCTCTGAGAGAAATATTCTAGTCACTGAACCTGACCTACAAAGAGACACTGTCGTCTTCAATGTCCTGAGCAAACAGAGTAATTTTTGCTGAGGTCCAACTCTGAAGAACACTGTTGGGAGTGGGAGAAACAAAGAAAAAGGAGAGGAAGGGAAATCAATGTCACCTGAGGGGCTACAAGCATGACTGGGGTACCATATAAATCAACTGAGGCCCATATAAGGACTGTGTGCTTGCTTTTCGCCTTTAGTGAGGTAGAACATGCCAGTCTCACTGCACAAGCACATCACAGTGCTGACCTCAGCTGACACAGCAGCCCACGGCCAAGAGTCATCTGTTGGACCTTAAATGTCTACTGGACTGTATTTAAAAAAAAAAGACATTAAATAACTTTCTTTTGGAAAAAAGAATCAAAAGACAGAAAGGGGACAATAACAGTAGAAGGGACATTTCTGTCAGATGATGGGAAAGAAATAGGTCATGGGTGAGTTCCAGACTCCCTCCGTCGTGTGGATGTGCAGAGACAGACACACTGTTGTGCTGAAGAATCCTACTGTGCTTAGGAGAACTGGGGGAACACAGTGGGCAGGGCCTTTTCAAATATGACTCAGTAATTGTGTGGTCAAAGGGGTCTAAGCTGAAAAGAGGGGAAAAGGAATAGAAGGGGTTATCTGTGGATAGTCCATGAAGGGGTCTGGGCTCAGCTTCACGCATGAAAGAAGCATATGAAACTAGTAAGATATGCAGCTCCTGTGACTACAAATTTTCATGCTTGCTCTTAAAATAGTTCAATCCCTTCCCTTGACCACTTTCAAAGACCACTAGTTTTATCACCCTACAGCAGGAGGTAACTGAAATGGGGAGTGGACTAGAGACCTTCCATGCTGTCTGGTGAGGGAAATTCTAAACTCAGTGCTCAGCAGAGTGGGACACTCTTCCTCATTCTGCCCTGAGCCTCTCAGGACAATTTGCCACTGTGTCTCAGGCTCTCCAGATCTGTAAAGAGATACATATCTCTCCCACACAATGTCCTGATTTCAGCTGGGACAGAGGTAGTACTTTTTATCAGCCAGAGAGCTCTGTGTTTTGGTTTTAGTCTGGGACTCCTTACAAGAAGAATATTGACAGTGCACAGATGTTTGTCGTTGGCACTGAGACCTCAAAGAATTTTCAGTTTCCCATGTTTTGCCAGTGTGCAGGAGCACAACAGGATGGGAGGGAGCATGGCTGGGACAGAGGGTCCACACCTCCCCCTATGATTTGAACATAGGCTTAGGATTGAGGGCCAAACTGGCCAATGAAGTACTCCACATCATGCAGTGTCACGCCCAGTATAGAGATGACGGTTGACTGGAAAGAAAGGCTTTTGCTCTTCTGGGGCTCTCACTCTGAGTGCTCTCTCTCTCTGTCTTTTTTTAGGCCTCTTGCTCATCTGGGATTGCCGTGTTGGGACTTATTTATTTCAGGATCATTAGTCTGGGTCAGGATGGGCCCTAGTCACTGAGTGGTGCATCACTTGTTTGTATATATTATTATCATTATACATATGTATATATTCATATATTATTAGTAGTAGTATTAAACTGTTCTTATCTCAAACCACAGGTCTCTTTCCCTTTTTCCCCTTTAACTCTCTTCCCCATCCCTGGGCAGTGAGGAAGGGTGAGTGAGCCGCTGTGTGTTGTTTAGTTGCCAGCCGGCCTAAACCATGACAATGAAATGCTTTGACTTCCACAGTTAAAATTCATGAGCTAAATATTATCATGGCTGAAGCCCACAGAATCTTAGCTGAAAACTGAAATAGCTACCAATGCTTTAACTATCCTATACTGTGCTGATACACAAATGAGTCAAAAAAGTAATCTTGTTCCTAAACTTACAAGGAAACCTCACTGAGACCTTCTTTCCAGAGTACCATAGTCAGAAACATTCAGAACAACAAAAACCAAGAATGAGAAAGGAAAGGCATATGCTGAGACCCTGCTACTCCTCCCACTCCCCAACTTTCCTACCAAGAGCCAGCAACAGCCAGCAGTAATCACCTGCCAGCAGAGTGCTATATTTGCCATGCTAAACATATCAAACACAAAAAGCTGCATGAGAGATGCCTGTTAAAGGTGTAAGTGTGCCAAAGGAGCCATCCATGTGTTGCTTTAGACACGAGCATGTGCTGCACAAGCAATCCCATATAAATGTGGGGAATGACATTCTGGCGTTTTATTATCCATACAGCCCAGGCACGTGAGTCCCCCTTGTAATGAGAGTGAGAAAGCTTGCAAAGGCAGAGTAAACTTGAATACAAAGCAGCCCACGAGCAATTGACTCCAGACACATGAATGGGGAAAGGGAACACAACAAATAGAAGCAGACACTGCTCTGCTAGGTACAGCGAAGGAGAAGATATGAACGGTCTTGTGAATGATTCTGTGGAAATGGGCGCTTTTCTGAAATGCCCCATATTTAATTTGTCTGACAGCTGACCTAAACTTGTATATTTATGATTTATAGGCTGAAAGAGTTGGGGTTGTTCAGTCTGGAGAAGAGAAGGCTCTGTGGGGAGACATCCTAGCAGCCTTCCACTATCTAAAGGGGCTACAAGAAAGCTGGAGAGGGACTTTTTGCAAGGGCATGTAGTGATAAGACAAGGGGCAATGGCTTTAAATTGAATGAGGGCAGATTTAGATTAGATAAAAGGAAGAAATTCTTCACTCTGCGGGTGGTGAGGCTCTGGAACAGGTTGCCCAGAGAAGTTGTGGATGCCCCATCCCTGGAGATGTTAAAAGCCAGGTTGGATGAGGCTTTGAGCAATCTGGTGTAGTGGAAAGTGTCCCTGCCCATGGTAGGGAGGTTGAAACTAGACAATCTTTAAGGTTCTTTCTAACTCGAACCATTCTATGAGTGAGTCTATGATTCTACAACAGACAATGGTTGTGCACAGCAAAGCTTATTTATGTACAAGCTTTAGTGCTACTGGCTATGGATTTGTGCATGTGTGCATTCGTGGGCAGGTCAAACCTAAAACACATTTACAATACAAGGTGCGATTACTATACCACAGGCAAAGCTGCTGTACTACATCAGTCGAAGTTCCAGACAATGTTCTGCAATTTGCATGAATAACCGTATAGTCCCTTCAGACAACAATTAGAGAAAGTCAATTCAGAACTGAAAGTGACAAACTCCTCTCTAGTGTTGGGAGAGCAATGCTTCAGCAGATAACAGTTACACAGAGACACAGCCCTTCCTTACCCATTCAGGTTGAACAAAAAAAAGTTACTATTTTATGAAAAGGTAACAGGGACCAACAAAAGCTTCCATTTCCAGCCCTCCCCCCAAGTTGTCCTTGTTTTTTGAGGGGTTTTCTTCGGGGCAGTGGTAGAGGGAAGTCTACTCTATTGCCACTGCTTACGCTGAAACTGGTAATTTATTGCCAAAAACAACACGAAAGGCACCCGAGAGTTTGATTTTTAAACTTACCTTTGTAAAGGTTATTTGTAAGACTAGTGGTCTACCTGACATTCCCTATTCTGTCTTGAGAGAATAACACAAACTCAAAACTCTCTCCTTTTATGCTCTAAAGATAATGCATCAACTCTTTCATCCAAAACTTCAAATGAAGTGTTTCAGATCACCCAAGAAAAACTTTTATGAGCCGAAGTTTTTAGCTAGGCAAAAAGATCATATAATCATAGAATAGTTTGGGTTGGAAGGGACATTTAAAGGCCATCTAGTCTAATCCACCTGGAATGCACAGGGACATCTTCAACTAGATCAGGTTGCTCAGAGTCCCGTCCAACCTGACCTTGAATGTGTCCAGGGATGGGCATCTTCCACCTCTCCAGGCAACCTGTTCCAATGTTTCGCCACCCTCATTGTAAAGAATTCCTTCCTTACATCTTGTCTGAATCTATCTTCTTTTACTTTAAAGCCATTACCCTTTGTCCTAAAAAGTCTGTCCCCATCTTTGTTGTAAGCCCCTTCTAAGTACTGAAAGGTCACAAAAAGGCCTCCCCAGAGCCTTCTCTTTTCCATGCTGAAAAATCTCTAATCTCTCAGCCTGTCTTCAAATGAGAGGTGCTCCAGCCCTCTGATCATCTTCGTGGCCCTCCTCAGGACTTGGTCCGAAAGCTCCACATCCTTCTGATGTTGGAGGCCCCAGAGCTGACACAGTACTCCAGGTGGGGTCTCACGAGAGCAGAGTAGAGGCGTAGAATCACCTCCTTGAATCTGCTGGCCACACTTCTTTTGAAGTAGCCCAGGATACTAATTTACACCACAAAAGTCCCATAGGAAGACTGGCAGTCCTGCAATGAAGGTAGAAAAATAACAAGCAAGTCAGCACTGAAAATCAGTGCTGACAGCAAGTTGACATGTTTCAGGAATGAGTGGGGACATCTTGGTCTTATTTCTAAACAGCCGTCCAGCTTTTACCAGTTCACTTTATGTCCCCGCATACACCAGAAAGTCTAAGTGCAGCTGGGATTTCAGAGTGCAAATCCATTGTGTCATTAACAGGCTCTGTTCAAGTCTCATTTGCTAATGATCGTGATTCCTTGAGATTCCTTTACTCCGTTGCTTAACCCATTGATCAGCTCTTAAGTTTACACAGTAGATTCATCTCAACTACTATTGAGCACTTACATGCCTTGCAACTATTATAGTTCTAAGGAGTTCATACTCACTTAACTTTTCTCCACACCTTAAAGTGAAAACAGGAACTGCCAAGAAGAACCTGGTCTCTTCAAATCTTCACGTCAATAACCTGCTGATCACAGAGCAACTTAGTCTGCATCTCTGCTTGTTTCATCAACACCAAAATATTGCTACTACATTTTCCATGCCTCTGGAAGCTCAAAGGAGGATCCACACAGACCACAAAGCACGTCTGCATGCAGAAGTCCTGTTAATAAACTCACAGCCGAACTCAGGTTTACTCTGGATTGATTCCTCAAGTCTGTATTTCCCTGTCTTGAATACTTCCTGCTGTCTCCAAGCTTCTGCCAGGGCTGGTGGTTTTACCTCCCCACCAGCTAGGGCCCTGCTTACACCTCCAGACTGCAGAGGTAAAGAATAGTTGCCAGCAAGGATTACAGATTTTTGTACTTGACTGTCATTACATAATGAAGACGATGTCTGCAACACCAGTACCACATAGTATGTATTGCAGAATGCTCTTCACAGAAAAGACGTTCTACTCCACTGCAGATGATCTATCCCTAACTTCTGTTTTTCTCTTCTAGCCTTCCGGACAAAACTTTGAGCAAAGTGGGAAGAATTTGAAGCGCACAATCTCAGCAATAGTATCCAAAAGTTAACACAAAAATATGGTACTGACTCACAAAACCCGTAATTCCTCTAAATGATCCAGATATATTTTCCCTATCAAATGTAAAAATACTAGATTTGCTCTACAATTAAATAAATTCCAGGATACAGACCAAACCGAAAAAGGGAAGATGATCAGATCTTTTTCGACTCTTGAGCTCGGTTTATGTTAGTAAATGCAGTCCTTATCATGAAGCGCAAAATGCGCCACGGCCACTTTCTTCCTTGTACATATATAATGCTGGAGAATATATGTATGAGTCTAATCAGTCTTGGATACAATTTCTGCCCAGGCTAAGAAGCCCCACCATTCTTATACACCTTCTCTAAGCACAAACATTAAGAAACACCTGAAGAAAACAAAGAGTCACTCTACTACACACATAAGCAGCAGACCCCAGCATAAACCTGCAGCGCACAAATGCAGTCGTAAAGAGGGAAGACACTGTTTGGCAGGCTCCTTGCAAGTTATGTCCTATCCATGTCCAAATTTTACTCGCTCATCTCAGCTTAACTACCAACTAAAGTCACAACTTGGAGACTGAAGCTGCCCCAACTTTCTTCCATTTGCCTGCCTCAGCTAATAGCACTGCCTGAAGACAAGCCATATTGATAAAAGCTCCCTGAATTCCAGAAAAAGTTTCAGTATTTTCCCCGAACACACAGGCTACACAGTAACACAGAAGCTTGAAAAGAATCATTGTTTTTCTTCAATAACAAATTTGAACACAAAAAGGTAAACATTGTACACACTCGCACTTTTCTTGCAGTAATTTCTTGAGTAGTGGACGGTAACAATAGGGTATCCTTAAGTCTCTAGAATTCTTATACACTCAAGCTACTGATTGTTGGGGTTTAACCCAGCCAGCAACTAAATGCCACACAGCCATTTGCTCACCCTCCCCTACCCTCGTGGAATGGGGAACAGAATTAGAGGGGAAAAGGGAAGGAGACTCATGGGTTCAGAGAAGAACAATTTAACAACAATAATACTACAAAATTAAAAGTAATAATCATAGAATCATAATAATCAGAATAATAATGATAAAATAATAATATATGAATGTATATATATTGATAATAATATATACAAACAAGTGATGCACAGTATAATTGCTCACCACTCAGTGACCAGTGCCTGTCCCATTCCAGTAAATGATTCTGAGACAGGTAAGTCCCAACACCACAATTCTAGACAAGTAAGAGGCCTGAAAAGAGAGTAAGAGAGACAGAACTGCAAGAGTCCAAGAGAGGCCTCCGAAGGCAAAGAGCCCTCGGAAGAGTAAGAACTTTCCTCCTGGTCAACACTCATCTATATACCAGGCATGACGCCGCATGATATGGAATACTTCATTGGACAATTCAGCCCTCAATCCTAAATCTAAATTCAAATCACAGGGAGAGTCATGGACCCTCTGTCCTGGCCATGCTCCGCCCCCATCCTGTTGTGCTCCTGCACACTGGCAAGAACACGGGAAGTTGAAAGGTCTCTGAGATCTGAGTACCAATCCTAAACATCAGTGCACTGTCAATATTCTTCTCATAACAAATCACATAGTAAATCCAAAACGCAGAGCTCTTCTCGCTGCTAAAAAGGAAAACTAACTCTGTCCCAGTCAAAAACAGGACACCAATTCAAAGGATGTCATTGGAAAGGGTATCTTCACACTTTTTCAACACCAGTTCTACCACAAAGCATTTTTGCGCAAGTTATTTTCAAGTTTTGCAATTACTATGGCCATACCTATTCCACTACGAAATTCTCTCTTCAGCATTCATATTCTCCATTTTACAACGTCAAACTCTGGCTCCACAGATGAGTGTGGAATGGTGACTTTTTATTTCAATGGCAGGAGGATTCATCTGCCTCCCTTCAGTTTCACAACTTTATCTCCCCAGCTGGATTACTGAGGGATGAAGAAAAGCAGTATAGTATAAAGAGGGGTGAGGGAAAGAGTCCCTTTGCACCTTCTCTTGTTCTTGTGTACATTTTAAAATATATTACCTGCAATAACGTTTACATTGAAAGCCAAGGAATGAGGACACTTCTATTTCAGAAGCAACAATAAGAAAGCCTAGCAAAAACATCAGCCCTTACTATGCATTTCTGCCTGAAAAAAGAGCCAAGTTTCATCATGTGCTTGTATGTTTTACAGACATACGTCTTGCCAGTTTCAAACGCAGGGGCAGGGGGGCAGGACAAACAAGTCAAATTTTTTTTTTAATTAATATATATGAACACAAATGCAAATGACAATCGCATCAAAACAATGAAACTAAGAGGACTTGAAAAATTAAACACCCAAACCAATCAGGCTAATCATTGATGGACAGGTGAAAAATTCGATAAATTTGTAGATCTTTCATAAAAAGTTTAAATAATCTAATACTAAACCTAAAATTTCTATCAATCCGAAAGAAGCCAACATCAGCACAGTATTTCACTGTATAACATTACCATTAAAAAACATCCAGAAGATTTTTGGAAAAAGCCTTCATGAATAAATGAACCATGCCATGAGTGAAATCAACAATGTAAACTCTAAATATTTCAGTAATAAAACATATATTTATATCAATCATTCCCAAACAACTTCCAAAAAGTCAAGCAGTCCAAAGCTGCCTGTTAAGTATGAAATGAAATGTGATGCAGACCTTTCCCTCTATGAAAATTTAGCAATAATACATTATTTTCCTCCTGTTAGAATCGGACTATTGCGGGGGTTGAGGGTGAGAAGAAAAAGAATAACGCCAAAAAAACGGATTTCAAAAAGAGGTTAAAGGATTTTTTTTTGGTAGTGGAAAAGGGCTAAGAAAAAAATCTATACTATTTTTAAGTATTACATTAAAAATAAACTGCTTTAAATCACAATAATCAACATAATTTTGATGTATTTTACAGAAATTTAATACTACAGTAAATTCTCAAATAGTGCACTGTGAGAAGAAAGTTAACTGCCATTATTGGTAGGATCTCATTTCTAAGGCAAAGCAAAGGGAAAAGAGAACACGACAGAAATTTCAAAACAAAGGCTTTAGGCCTGCAAACACTTAGGCAAGTATGTAGCTTCATGCATGTGCCTTGGAGGGTTTTACTGCTGTGTTCAAGAATTTTAGGACCTAAGGTGCAGGGATTTTAGTTGGTTTTAAGTTAAAAGAAACCTGATGTTTCAAAGCAAACTAGCTATGTGAATAAAGATACACAAGTTTTCAATAAGCTAATAATCTTTAAAAAATTAATACATTTCTGGCAAATTTCTCAAAACAAGTAAAAAAATACAAGCCCACTGTATTAGCCTTTTCAGACTGGGGGGGGGTGGGAGTGTGGAGGGGAGAGGAGGAGGGGGCTGCTAATTTTCCAAAATAACATCCAGGTGTTAAAGCACAATTCTCATTGAACTCAAATTGCTGTCCACAACAGCTTGTAACCTCAGTAAAGGCAATTGAGACTCCCATTTTACAGAAGCTTACAAATCAGAGAGCAGGATTAGTCACATACACAGCATGAACAACTTGCTTGCCAGTTTTATGTATGACACAGTGTTGTCACTGACATCACACACAGAGGTTAACAGTTTTGACCTTTCCAAAGCAGATAAAAAACCAAAATGACATAAGTATAAATCCTTTCAGCATGAGAAAAAAAAAAACCACATTAAAAACCTGAAATTACAACACCTATCTAGAACGAAGCAGGTGAAAAGAATCTGCTTAAATTATTCACAGCATATAAAATGACAAAAAAAATCTAGTTCAAAAATGTTTTTTTGCAAGAAGAGTTCCTCACGACACTTAAATCTACTTTAAAAGAGTGAATTTGCACCACTTGATTTTGCTGTGGAATGGCCTTCCTCCCTTAGTGCTAGAAACAGGTTATCTCATTATGTCAGGTATTTTTACAGCAGGTAAAGGTATGGGGTAAGTATCCTTCAATCTAATCAAGGAAATCTCCATTCTAGTTTTTCACTCATTGACTTTTACAATCTCTTCCTCTTTGAAGCTTCAAGTTCCTAAAATTCTGCAGGAATTTCTGTCCCCAACAAACTGGAACATCAGAGGAGAATTGAGTTCACCACCACGGCAACGCTTGCGGACAGCTACAGCACTTTCTGCTTCTCACATGAGAGCTACTACAGAGCTGCACCTGCAGACATGTAAACCAAAGGAGACCCACCAGTCCTTAAACAACTGAACAAGACTGCTTGACTTAACACTGAAGAAGGAAAAATGCTAACCCCAAAGCTCCATCTCCCTGCTCTGCTGATGAGTCTGTGCTCACCACTTTTCCCACATAATTCCCCTGATACTTGACTCTTGACAAATGCCCACAGCCCACCTTCCCTCCAGAGAATGAAGGCCCGAGCATTTACTATACACGCTTTCATAAAAATGCCCATCACTCCCTTCATCTTACCTAAGACAATTCTGGAAGCCAGCAAGTGTCACCTAAAGCATTTAAAATCCAAAACCTGGAAAATCAACACGAGCTCATCACTGCAAACTATCCATATTCTGGACAACCAAGACCCTCTCTACCTTCTTTTGTTTGTACTCTTGTTGATTGCAAGGCCATGCCTTCCCAAGTTAACCCGCTGGAGAGCATGGTAATGGGGTTCAGTTGTACTGACACTCACTTCATTTTTGAGTAGTCCAATCCGTTTGTTTCCTACTATATGCTACGCTGAAAAGAAACAACTACAATTTCACCAAAGGTGGTCAGATACAGTTTTAAATTTTTTGGTAAAATGTTTTATGGACATGGGGATCCTAAGGGTTTGTATGATCGAAGTTTAAGATTTCAAATTACTTTGCTGTAACCTGAGAGGGATTACATGCAGAAACAATAGCACTGAGTTCAATTGTTCACTGAATAAAACCACTCCAAAAAGGCCTTTTGAAATATTGCCAGAAAATTTTTGCCCTGTTCATATCACTATGGATGCAAGATAAGCAAATTGATCATTCTGACAGATAAATTTTCAAACATGCAACTTAAAAAGATTTCTCCTCCCTCACTTTGCTTAAATGAAACACCTCTGCATTCCATATTTGCACATTAACCCTATCTTGAGTCACCAGAAATCTTCACTTCCCAACTCTGTCCTGACATCACGTATTATTTGCTTTCAAATACTGACAGCCTGGGAGCAAGCAAAAAGAGAAGGCAGCAGACTATTCTACCTGTTCAAACACTTACTGAAGTTAACAGCCACTCTTACTAAACAGAATACAATCCCACTACTTCTGCCTACCCTCAGCAACAGAAGTGAAGATTTTTCTTCTGCTGCTAGTGAAGCAACAAAATTCATAATCTAGAAGATCACAGCAATGAAGAGAAGGCCGCATCTTTTTTCGAAAAAATATTATTTTATATGAGCATCAAGTCACACATTCTGAGGCAGGTAGAAACATGGGAGAGGTCTCTGGACTAGCAGACTCAGAAGTAAATATAGTAACCAGCTGCCCTCTGGAATTTGGCATGAGTATTTAGTTTTTGCCAAGCGATTGGCACAAGTTTTCAGGTTTATGTGAAACAACAGTGTCTGCAGTACTCTAGCCTATCCAAGTCCTACCATTGCCAGCAACCTGAAAAACACTGATTCCTAACAATGCTGCTCCTTGGCTAGAACGCTGCAGAAGGGTCATTAGATGTCTGACATGGTGTAACAAGTGCCAGGAACAGCACTAGAAGCACTACACCTTTATGTCCTGCAGATTCAGGACCAAAAATTTGTTTTGCTTTCTCAGATCTGGATGACACTCTTCTGCAGTGGAAAAAAGTAAGCAATTTTTTTTTTTGTAAAGACTTGGCAGCAACTAAGAATCTCTCAATTTTAGATTTCAACTTATACACACAGCCTGAGTTTGGTGAAGAAGTGATAAGTTATCAATAAAACTATTCACTATTAGAAATAAAAAAGACAAACATTTAAATAAAAATTTAACAATGTGCATCCAGTTAAACCTGTTACAGACATACCGAATCAACAGCACTGTCACACTTTAATTACACGTCCATCACCTTCAACCAAAACGTGTTAAAAGCCTACAGAGTTATGAGCCTGTAGCAGAGGGGCAGGCAGAGCTCAGCTCCCGTACCACTGACAAACTGCAGCATACTCTCCATCACTAGTAAACCATCCAGCTGATGAACACTGTCATCGCTGTGCCAAGTGGAGGCTCTTAAAACAGTGCCTCAAAGTAAGAAGCATATCTTCAACTATCTCTGCAGTAACCTTCATCTCTGGCATCAGAGAGTTTTTTCTCTGGAGACAGGAGATAAAAACACTTGCTCATTTTCGTAAAAGACTGTACAAGAAAAGACACTGTCAGATCATCTCCTCTCTTTCTCTGCAAATACTAAACCCAAAAAGTAGTCTGATTTATTTATTTGGGAGGTTTGAGATTACCAGTCAAGAAATCAACTAGACATTTCAAATGTTCTCATACAAAAACAAACCAACAAAAGCAAAGATTCAAGGATGTACTTGGAACACAAAAAGCAGGAACAGAGTTGCACGGATATCACAGATACATGAAGGCATAAACCTAGCCTTGGCATGACCATTGTAGACAGTTTCTTTTTAAACCCTTTGCTTAGTTGTGCAGTGAAGTTCCCCGGAGTACTACTGCATGCCTTGCATACTGGTAACCTTGCAGGCTTCAAACAAAGGCAATTCACTGCTCTTCAGAATTGTACAAACCTTAGAAATAGAAGGCAGACAGCTCCCTTTACTGGCCTTCCTTATTGACTGAGTAAACAGAATATCATAGGCAACTTCAAGGAAAACAAGATGTGTCATTGGAAAAACCAAAGAAAATAGCTTTTTAAAATACAACATTTTTCTTTTTAAGTGAAAAGCAAAGCATTCCATTTTCCTCTCCTTATTACAGATCTATTTGTTTCCTAGTTCGTAGGTAACCTTCTGTCAGATAGAATTCAAACTTTTCCTCAAGCTCTGCAATTTCCTTCGGTTCCTAAAAATTAATACTGCAGTGCCCTGTACCTCCCAAACACACTGCAAAGTCTGCAGCACTTACAAATAAGCAAAATTCACTATGACTAAGTACAGTTTTACAGTGAGTTAAAGATCCTTGTACAAAGGCATAACTGTCAGAGCCAAGATCACAATACATCAGCAGTAATGTCAAAGCAATACTTACTCATTCAAGAACTCTAAGGATGTGTTTTGTTTTGACACAGTATCTCATCTTAAGTGACTCCAAGCTGCCACTGAAAAAGAAAGTCTTATTTTTCCTTCCACCCTTAGCCATGCATTCCCACCTCTCCTGCTTGCGCTGGAAGACACTGTAGCTCTGGAGTGAGTCAGTTCAGCCCAGTGATCCAACAGAAAATGAACTTCTCAGAGTTCAGAGTCAGAAGTGGTATAAGAGAGCTTGCAAGGTGTTTGCTGTTGAATCAGGATGTGGCCCAGCTCACACCAGTGTCACCTGGAAAACTGCAGCAGCACATGGACAGGAGGAGAGATGAGCCATCCATTTGGGCAGCAGGCTGCACCTAGATCTGTTAAGGCACACCTAGTTAACTGCACTCTAGTAAGTTGTTTGTTATCTGTATAAATCTAATTGTATTCACCAAGAGTTCTGAGAATAAAAATAGTTATCTAGCAACTGGGACAGCAGCCCTTGAGAAAGAGAAAGATGAGAACAAACCATTTCAGTGAGGTGCTGAGCAACTCCAGAAGACCTCACCTTCAGCCTCCATTAAGGCACTGTAAGATTAGCTATACACAAGTTGAGGTTGGCAGACGAGCTCACAAGCTGCAAATCTACTTTCTGCAGCTAGAGGTCTTGTTTTACAGATGTTTAAAAGGAATCGTGTTCCTTTTTCCTATAAACTTTACACAGGAAATAATGACATTGCAGAAGTTGTTAGGAGTGGTATAAGCAAGACTTCTTGCAAGGATCCATTACCATTTAAAGCTTCCCAGGCACTCTTGGAGCTCACAGAAAGAATGGAGGCACTTCAGATTCTTCCTCAAGTACACTGTGCATGCAACTGTTGGATAACACATACTAGTGAATGGAAAATAAACTCCTCTTGGTGCTTCAACTAGTGCACAGAGACCAAGATAAACAGAAGTGCCACATTATTGCTGGTTTAGAAGCTGAGAACAGGAACTGCACGGAATGGAAAACTCACAAACCTTCACCTACAAAAGGTACTGCAAACTGCTGTGTACAGTTCCTTGGCCACTCTACACAAAGAGTAAAGAAGGGAAAACTGCAACCACATGAGACCACATGGAGCAAAAGATGCAGAGCAGAAGCACCTCCTCTTTTACAGTGGACATGATACATGTCAGAGATGCCCTCAAATCACCATGTACTACACATTTTAATTGAATTCTATTTCAGGACATGACGCAAATAAGATCTCAAACATATTTATTAACAAGGAACTCGTTGAAAGTCAAAGGGCTGTAGCCATACTGTTACAGCTGACAGCTGGTGAGTCCTCCTTCATATGTCAGTTGACTTTAACATGTCACAGGTTTAAAAGCTTCTTGAGATACATCCAAAGCCCATATAACAAATTCATTGTTCCACAACTGAAAGACTTGATATCGATTTAGGACGTGAGATGAGAAGCAAAAACAACTTAAGCTACACAATGCTCGAACAATCAACCACATTGCCAAGTCGCACCCAAGTCACTTGAAGTGCTAACCCTCCTAAGACACAGTTTGAACAGCAATCACATTACAATTCAAGCTATATATTAAGTTTTGTAATTGCTCACACATCATTGCGTAGAAGTCACCAGCTATCTGGCCCTCATCGTTGATCAACTGTATGGTTTCCATTTCCGGAATAAAAGATAGCTGAGATGTTAAGAAACCAGCCTTTTTAGTGGAGGAACTAGCCTTCCTGCCACTGGTAGCAGGAAGAATGGCATTAATTCTTGAAATAAAAATCTCTTTCCTTCTCAGAGTAAGGTTGACAGGAATACTGTAAGACTTGCACAGGGCAGGCCAGTGTTAGAGGTGGTGAACCTTGTTCATACATTAAGTGAAGTCCAACAGCAAAAAGAAGTTTCATTGCTTGTTAGACAATACTAACATTCCAACAGACATCAGCACTTCCAAGAACCAGAGAGAGAAAAGGGACAAAGAAATCAGGTGTGCTGTATCTATAAAAATAGCTTAGATGTCAGCAGGCTCACCTAGATCAACAAAAGGAAGAGTGCTGGAGCAGAACTGCCAGCCTCTACTACACTGAGTGTGGTGTACCAGGTCACCCATTTTTCTGGGCCTCAGATTTACAATTTTAAGCTGGAGCTCCTTCCTTTCACCACCTTGAACATGCTCTGCTTTATTTACAGAGTAGAGACTATTGCCAACTAAATACTAACCACCTCAACAGTCCCAACTTTGAGCAATACTAATGCCTTGATGCCACTACAGTTGTAAACTACTGGAATTCACATCAGTTAGCAACTGGTTTTGTTACTTACCCAATTGATCTGCAGTTCCACATCTCTTTAGACATGTAAAGAGACATGGTGACAGGTTCTCCTACCTGATATTCGTGCTAATGCCAAGTCGCATCTCTTTATCTAAGAAAAGATGGTCTCCCAGCACTTCCTATTACCACAAGCCACTGAATGGTATCTCAGAGAACACTTCTTTGTTACATTGCTCCCCTACACAGGGCACTAGGACAACCCTGTAAACATGTTGCCATGTTCAGAGGATACTGTACAACCAAACAAAAAGCAAGGCAAATGCAAGTAAGCTACTCTCACCAGATGCTTAACATATTGGAAAGCAACAGAACACCCAAAATCTCCCTGTGGGGATACAGTGCTTCCTAACCTCTGGTTTTCAAGTAAGATTGCCAACACAGCTTCTCCAAGCAACTGAGAAAGTATCCTAACACAGTTTTGTGTCTGCACACTTAACTGTCAGTCATGAATGGTACCTGGACAAGTAAATTGCAGTAAGACCTCCAGAAGACAGCAAGGGCATCATATCTATACTCACAACAGAAAAATGAACTATTTCCAATTTTCCAGAAGTGAGGCCACTCTGACTACTCACTTATGCTGCTGCGTAAGTTCGCATGCATTTTCCTTCTGACTTATTAGTAATTAAGTCCTTTTTAATCTGCACATTTAGGATTATGTGACCTTGTACTAAAGGAACAAACAAATGCAATTTCACAGTACAGTATTAAACGCCCTTAAAGTAGACAGAGTCCTTGTTAACTCTGCTTCAATAAAAAGCTTCCTAAACCCTGTTTCCTTTTTGTTCCTTTGAGAAAATGGAGATGCAATTTGCATTTACAGCTTAGTTCCTGCTTCCAAAATACCCCTTTAACTTTTTTTTTTTTAATTATTTTTATGGTGGATATAAATGGCACCAAACTGTCAAATCACAGCTATTTTCTATGCTACCTATACAAATAGGTCTGATTTCTGGCAAGCCATAAAACAATTATGGCTGAATTCCTGTAGCCCTTTGATATTCCAGCTTGCCTGTAGTGCTTCAAAGCCATCTTAGGGCAACGCTAAAAGTCTAATTTCCAGAAGACAGAGGGAAAATAAAGCATTTCAATTCCCACAGGTTCAAACACGAACACCCCAAAATCTTAGCACTGGGATGACTATGTTTGAAAGGAAAGTGACTTAGAATAAACACAAACAGCTAAGATACAGCAACTGTTCAAATTAACACTGCCTCACAGAAGGCAGAGATACAGACAACTTGAGAAAGCAGGGCAGGGAGCATACTACACCTGCCTCTGATTCCCCAGTACTTAATGCAAGTTGGGAAGCACATTCTCCTGCTTAAGCATTCAGCTCTCATTCACCTCTTCTTGTGTGGATAGGAAATAATCATAAATAGTAAACAGAAATGGTGAAACTGGCTAAGTATGCAGAAGAAGCAAAGATACTATCTTTCCCTTTAAAGTACTGATATTGCCAGTAATGAATTACAAATACACTGAAAGTCAACTATCACAGGTACCCAAGGATTTCTATAACTGTATTTTATCTTTGTGTTACTATATATATTATGAAAGGGTCTTCCCCTCATGAAAGCAAGGTGAGCTAGTTATTGCTGTACCAACATGGCTTCTGATATCCATGAAATATCCCAGAATGGCAAGGAGACAACACTGTAACAACCTCTTTAAATAAGGTCAGCAATGCTTTGGCCTCTTAAATGACCTGGAATTTGAGAGATGAAACTGAACAAATTGAATACTGATGACTATTTCTTTGCACAAGAGAAACTTCCATGTTGGCCAAGGAAAACATTATCAGAGTAAAATAATTCTCATTGGTTGAAAGACATACAAAAAAAATCCAAACCAGGTTCAAACTCTTTGCTTATTTTAAGTGCCTGTTTTTTTGGTGGAAGGCTGAAAAAAAATTTGCCAGTAATTCCTATTGTGATCAGGCACTCAAAAATATACATATACACAGAGTCAATACGAGATTAGAATTATGGACTCTATTTCAGAGTTACAATTCGTACAAATGAGGCACATGCCCACTTGTCACATTTTTTCTCCTCCCAGAATGAATTCATAAGCTCTAAGAGGTGTCGCATAAAATTAGCATCATCCTAAAAAAATCCACAATTCTGTTTAAATCCTTCTTTTTTAAAATAGATATCAACTCAGTGCTCTCTAGCAAGAAAAAGAATCAGTCAATAAAGTGAAAATCAAAAAAAGAGTAATCTTTAACCAATGCCTTTTCCTGATTAATTTGCCTGTGCTTTTCACACAAAGATAGAGATGCCAGCTTTCTTTTATTAAATAGTTTTATTTTCAAATAAAGAATGTGCCAGAAATGTTCTGCGTTTAAGTTAAGTGACTGAAGCCTCAATGCTAATCTCTGCATTAGATTCCAAAAATCACTTATTGTTGAAGTAAAATAAAAAGGTCATGCCTCTAAAGCTACAATACACAAACATTTGCAAACTACATGCTAGCTATATATAGCTTAATATCTACATATTAAATGCAGCATTAAAAAATGCATTCAAAAACCAGAGGTTAGTTTAGATTTTAATCAAGAAATTACTGTTATCTAGACTGCAGGACAGACCACAAAGGAAGAAACAAAAACCAAAATGTAAAATCTTCTATTGTCTAGACACAAATTGACAACTTGCCAGATTTAAGCTATTCAAACACAAAAAAGAAACCAAAACCATTTAAATATTCCATCTGAACCATAGACAGATAATTGTCACTGTACACTTAAAATGACAGTCTTCAACTAGTTTATCAGTTTTTCAACTCCTATAAAACTGCAGTTCAGGCATTAAGACAATGTAAGGAAATACCCCTGCAGACTAAAATTTGTAGACTAATACAACTAAACATCACAAAACCTGCAAGATCTGCAGTGGTTGTTTAACATTACCTTTATTATATCAGAAATTCAAAGAAGTAACCAAATGTAGGTGTGCTTCACAGAAACCAGATTGTTTCTATTTAGTTTCCAGGCAATAGAAAGGATAATGAAAACAAAAACCATTCACAGTATGACAACCTTATTTTTGTCAAATATTGACTTGTATTGTCATGTATACTCAATGGACACTAAATTTGTCTGTTTGGAAAGAATTTTGTAGGTGAAAGATAAACTGCCCGGTGTGAGATGACTCCATATTTCATTAAAGCCTGAAACAAATACTAAAATAATTGATGACTACCATTTTAAGAACAGCCTTTGATTAAGGGCACCATCCAGCAGTCACTTTGTTTTCTAAAGCACAGTAGGTGCAACCTATCATCTCAAATTTAAATGCTGGACAGCTGCAGCATCCACGCAGAAACACTGTTCCATGCCTACGAAACGGTCCGTATTTGTGAAAAGTGTGTGATTGCGCATATGCCTGCACATAGGTGTTTCTGTTCATGGTGAGTTTCTGACATGGACTCTCCCATCAAAATCGTTTGGTTTGAGCTACAGAAGTGCTGTAACAGGATTCACAGATAACAACATGCCTGCCTAGGTCCAGCTTGAAGACCACGGGTCACCGCCACTTCCCTAGAGTTATCTCCGACTCATCCCCACAGCAAAGCGGGTTCTATTTCAGTGGAAAAGGTTCTTCTATACAGTGGTGCCCTATCATCTCTACTGCATTACAGACAGACAGGGGATCCAGCAGTGTGCCCAGTCACCCATGGGAAGAGCGGTGCTAGGACAGCACAGCAGTGCCTGCACAAGCAAACTGAAGTGCTTTACTGTTGCTGGGCTACCTGATTTGATTTAGGTTCAAGGGCTGGTCTTGGTGTACTTGCACAAGACTGCCAAAGGGACCCGAAAAACTTGGATGGAGTTGCTCCACCATAATGTGCCCACAAATACCTTACAGTATGGTAACAGTCAGCTGTAAGTAGTTTATTTTATTTTTTTTTTAATTATCTAGGGAAGCACTATAGAGAGCATAGCACTAAAGAACAATAAAAGCCAATACCCTTAAAAGAAAGGATTCCAGTTAAATATTGAGACTAGTTGAAAGACTGCTGTCTTCCCAGAGGAGAGAGAAGACCACAAGACAGAATACATTTATGTATTCCAGTTGTCTTTTTATAAAGCAAGGGAATGCACTGGTTCTCACACTCAGATCAATCTCAATCAAAAAAACCCCAATATTTCTAGTATGAGAAGTCAAACTTCCTAAAGTATCCTTACTCCTCAGATAATAAGAATGTGCAACTGTATTACTATATTGCTGCTTTTATTAACCAAACTGTAATAATTACTGAGTAGATTACATGTTTTGGATAAAATATTTTTTGCTGAGAAGATGTCACAGGAATATTCTGCAGAATTGGGCTAAAATCTGGCTCATCAATGTTTCAATCTAGCTCTAAAAATGTTTCATCAAATTTAAGAAGCTGGACTTTCTGTTCTGGAATATCTCCTAGATACAAATGGGAGTGTTTACAATACTCACAGAAACCACACTCTTACTTAAAATTCAGTTTAGACAAATTAGTGACAGCCAGGCAAAGAAATAACTTGAGCGTCAAAAAGCTTTACAGACTTAACAATACAGGAATTATATCACAGACAAGGGCAGACATTTGCAGCTTTAAGAGGCGCAACCTTAACAGTTGCAGCATCAAA